>NC_062565.1:141761416-142064446 GCF_022837055.1 Prionailurus viverrinus | reverse complement strand
AATGTAAAAAGCATTTGTGGAATATGGATAAGCGTTTCTCAATTGATCCTTACTGCTTTCTGGAAGAGCCTCCTTGTCAAAATAACATAACTGTTTTAGGCACAGGGGATATAAAATTAAATACAATTCAATTCCTACACTCAAGCTGCTCACTGTGTGTGTGTGTGTGTGTGTGCGCGCGCGCGCGTGTGAGGTGTAGCAGCAGTGATAAGACAAGAAAAAGTATGAACGCAAAACCAGAAAGATAATGTACTGTTAAAAGTGCAAGAGAATGGAGAGCAAGTCTGCTTGAGGGGGGAGGGGGTCAGCGTGATAGTGTAGTTCAGCGAAGATTTCTTTGCTGGGCTGTGGCCTCAGGAACCTGTGGGGGGCAGGCCCTGGGACCTGGGAGCACTGGTGCTGAGTGAAGGCTCCACACATACTAACTACCAGACCTCAGCTCATTCACCTCTTTCTTTTCCCATCCTCTTCTCCACAAAGCAAAGATTATCACCTCTTATAATATGGTCTGCTTGAGGAGTGGTTGCTAGGGTTCAAGGGCATAAAGTATGTAAAGTATTGCAAACACAGAGTCAAAACGGTAGGGGTTAGATACCTGAGTGGCGAGTAAGGCGAAAGAGAGGACAGCGTGCACATGGCACAGCCAGCCAGAGAGCAAACGATCTCCAGATAAGTCACGGAGGAGCTCTGTGTGGCTGTGACGGGGCCCCGGGGGAAGAGGTCAGACCTACATGGTCTCGTGTTCCAGGCCGCCAAGTGTAGGGTTTATTTGGAAGATAAGGAGGAACTTCCCCAGGTTTTCCAGCAGAAACTGGATTTGACTAGTAAAAATATCAAAAGCAAATACTTAATATTTACTACGTGCTAAGCTCAGTTCCAAATTCTTTGCATTAACTCACTTGATCCTTGTATCAGGCCCAAGAGGCCCCTATTATTACACTGCTCATTTTAGAGATGAGGGACCTGAGGCACGGGACGTTGGGGAGCTTGTCTCGAGGTCATGTGCCCGACAGGCAGAGGAGCCACGGTTTGCACTCAGGTGGTCTGTGTGTGCAGTTCAGAGTCAGGCACATCACACTGCCGTGCATCCTCTCAGACGCTTAAGGAAAAACCACACTTACGTAACGTATCATCACAACAGGAAAACCAGGTTTTCTTAAGCCCACACATGTAAAGCAGCATGACCTACAAATCCACAAGAGATCCGTGGACTTTCAACACTGACTGGGTACTTGCTCTCTGTTAGGTGCATCACATGAGCTTTCTTATTTGGGTGTCGTGAAGAGTGTTATTTATTGCAGATGGTACGGAAGCCACCATTCACAAGGACCATGGGCCGCCACACTCTCTGTAAAGGGTTGGGCAGTAAATAGTTCAGACAGTATGGGGCAAGACAGTCTCAACTCAACTGCCTCTGTGGCTCCGACGTGGCCAGAAGCGCTGTCTCCACAAATGGAAGTGCCTGTGTTCCAATAAAACTTTATTTACAGACACAGGTGGTGGGCCAAAGTGGGCCATAATCTGCTGGCCCCTGCTGTAGACCAATCTTGGGACAAACTAATGAAGTGCTCCACCAGCACGGAAAGCGACTTGTTAAAGCCAGCATTTCTTTGACCCCGGATGTCCTCTGGAAGGCTAAAGAAAGCCTAAAGAGGAATAACAGAGGAAGGCACTAGCAGTTGAAGGAACTGGAAAATGGAGAGAAAAACAAAAGAGAATAGAGGGAACAGGAAAGGTTTGATGTAAATTACTTCAGGACCACGGAGTTACATGCGGGTGGGTCTTTTATGGCCAGCTCCTCAAATTTAAACTGCCTTCTCGTAAGACGACACTCTGCCTTTGCAGAAACAAACGTATGCTGTTTCCAAGTAAAAGGTAAAACATTCACTGTTTATCAATTTCAAAGTTCTTTATAAAAAGTTCTTGTTTCAGAGTCTCCCACCCCACAGGACCCCACATAAGGTCCCCGTCTGTCTTCCCGTCACAGCATCTTGGTGGAAAGGGCACCTTATGCCTCCCCGGCTTGTGAGGGACACGGCGCGGTGGGCAGGCTGCCGTCCTGCCTCTTCCCACGCCTTCTCAGAGCGCAGTCCTCAGAACGCGTCTCTGGGGGCAGAATTAAGATTTCTCCTCCCCGCCCTCACTGACCTCACACGCCCTCACTTCCAGACAGCCCGATAACATCAGTGAAGACAGGGCTCTTTTTTGGCTCTTGCTTTTATTAAAAATAAATCAACTCATTCACAGCTCGAATGCAAATGAAATTAATTCACATACTCATTCGATTACCAGTTCCCACCCTCCCCCAACACTTGGTAAGTGACTCATTTGGTAAGAAACCTTACCCAGTGAAAACATATGTACCCTTTGCTTTCGAAGGAAATGAAATAACACTTTAATCTTGTTTTAGAAAACAAGCATTTAGACATGCTTATCTCAGACTATACCCACAGTGCGGTTTTATTAGAGAAGAAGGTTCCTGATTTTGTTGAACTCTGCTTATGGGGGGAACAGAGAAATTCCGTCACACTGGGTTCCTGTACTTGGGGTTTAACTGGCAGGCAGGAGCTGTACTTTAATGATCCCAAAGGAAAGAAAGGATGGCGACGTTCGGTTACCCCGGACCCGACCTCATCTATCTCATTCGTGGCGTGTGTGAAAAAGAGCTGTGTTTCCGTGGCTTTGCTCAATTCAGCAGCCAGGCGGCGTCCTGCCATCGGGCGGTGGACGTGCTGGACCACAACCACCAGGCACACCCAGACATGCACGCAAAAGCACTTGTGCTTAGAAAGGCCCGTTGAGTACCGGGCTCCCAATCTAATTTTCCTCAATCAGTTGGGTTGATTCCATGAATCGGCACTCAAAAGCACACGTCAAGGGAGTATGTTCTAATTATAGAGGCCTCTACTTGGTGGAAGAAATACAAAGTCCCCTTTTCTTCTCCTTGAAACTCTAAAGACTTTCCTCATTAAACTCACATGCCTGGATAAAAATGCTTTCTAAAGGCTTTAAATGGCTTAAGAGGCAGCGATGGACAAAGCGCAGGCTCTAGAATTTGAGTCTGAATGGCGGCCTGACCTTGGACAAGTTACTTAACCTGTCTGCACATCAGTTTTGCCATCTGTAAAGTAACGAGAATAATGGGGAATAGGTATGGAGGGACGGGGACCGCGCCGAGCACGCAGTCCCCTAATAAACGACAGTTGTTACTACCGCCATCATCATCGACGCTCGTAACACCCTCAACAGCCACTGATCATTGATGATCGTGTCCCCATAATCTTTCAAAAATGCGTGGAAGGAGTGAAAAAATGATTCATGCCCCCGCCTTGCCCACTCGATAACGTATCTTTCTCCTCCAAATAAATAAAAACCAAACACGTAAGCCAAGCAAAATATGAGAGGAAAAGCCAGGAATGAGAAGTGCAATCTTATTTCCATGTTTCTCTAATAGATTAGTAATTTGTTGGCACTGGCTTTGACAGAAAACAGATGGATCCAGCATTAAGCACAATGAAGGCAGCAGATGCTGGTCCAGCCCACCTCAGCTGGACGGGTCTGGCAGCCAAGTCCGAGAGCTCACAGTTTTCAAGTGGGTTCATCTTGGCACACCAGCTTTGGGAAATCGGTCACCAAATAAATTCAGATTTCAACCTACCGGGAGTTATAGTCAAGCACCAGAGAGAGGAAGCGGGAGCTAGACTCTATTCAAGTCACCATGATTATTTCAGGGGAAGTGCAGATAATTCTGTACCTGACGCTGGAATATTTAAATTTGCTACTTACAATCAATATTCCAAGCTTAGCGCTTTTATTGAACTATTAAGTGTTTCCACTCACATATGAAGTTTTGCTTCTCCGTTTCACCATTCAACAAATTATTTATGGGTAACTTTTACAGGCAAGGCTCTCCATTATTCCCCCATGCTGTGGAGGATACAATGGTGCCCAAGTCACAGAATCGACACTTTACCCCGAGCAGGAGAAAATAAAATGATAATTAGCGATGTATTATGATAAACATGTTTGTGAATGAAGGCTAAATACGCATTTACCTCGTTGTTTAGTTAATACCGTTCGCTACTTTTTGCAGCTATCTACTACATAATATGATTTTAGGTCATGTCTAGAGATAGAATTTACGTACAATAACAATCCTGTGTAGTTCCATAACCACCACGATGTGGGTTATTTCTACCATGACGAAAAAACCCTGCCATTTTGTGGTCATTCTCTCTCCCTCCCCCTCGTGGGAACCACTGATCTGATTTCTGTTCCTCCAGTTTTGCCTTCTCCACGATGTCATATAGAATCATACAGCATGTGGTCTTTTTGTGTCTGGCTCCTTTCCCAAAGCACCACGCTTTTGAAATTCATCCACATTATTGCACACATCAGTGGCTTGTTCCCTTTTGTTGCTGAGGAGCATTCAATTCTGTGGACATTTGAGTTGTTTCCAGTTTTTGGCGATACGAACAAAGCCGCTAACATTTGCACACAGGTCTTTGTGTGGACATAGGTTTCATTTCTCTTGGCAGAACCCTAGGGATGAGAGAGTGCCAGGTTGAAGGCTAAGTGCATGTCGGGCTTTTGAAGAAACCCTACCACAAAATGTGTAAGTTCAAAAAAAAAAACCCAAAATGTAGGAGTTCTAATTGTTCTACATTGTTGATATCGCCAACGAAAAAAAAATTAGCGGGGCGCCTGGGTGGCTCAGTCAGTTAAGCATCTGACTCTTGGTTTCGGCTCAGGTCATGATCTCATGGTTTGCGAGTTCAGGGTCCGCATCGGGCTCTCTGCTGTCAGCGCAGAGCCTGCTTCGGATCCTCTGTCCCTTCCTTGTTCTGCCCCTCCCCTGCTCTCTCTCTCTCTCTCTCAGAAATAGACATTAAGAAATAGAATGATTTTGAGCATTTCTCACATGCTTATTTGCTGGTTACCGTATTTCATAAGATCCTTTCTGTGTTAAAAAAAAAAAAAGTTCTATTTCAAAAACCTTTCAACCCCACCTTTTTACACAGGCTGATCACACAATGCTGCTCTTTGGGCACCACCTTGGAGAAAAACTGACCGAGTAGATAGGAAGACCACAAATGCAGGTTCAAAATGAAAGCTGACTTACCCCCAGTTGCATTAAATCCTACCACTGGTGGGAATGAATAATTTGTTTTCGGAATCGATACGTATGGGTACCATATTTTTTCCCTAAGTCTGCATGTATTTTCAAGTCTTCACCATGTAAGAGAAGTGACCATATTGCACAAAGCTCGGAACAGAGGGGGAAAGGCCTACTACCTTACAGTGTGGGTTCAGAGTTTCACTTTTGGTAGTTTTTTTCTCCATATGTTACAAAAATGGACCCCTTCAAAAATTTAATTATACAATAATGCAAGTTCAGTACAGTGAGTACAAGAGCAGAGAGAGAAACAAAGGTGATCCTTCGTTTCACCTCCCAAAGGTAATTTTTTTTTTTTACTGATTTTTAAAAAAAATTTTTAACGTTTATTTATTTTTAAGAGAGAGAGAGAGAGAGAGACACGGGGCGCCTGGGTGGCTCAGTCGGTTGAGTGTCTGACTGCCTCAGATCATGATCTCGCGGTCCACGAGTTCGAGCCTCACGTTGGGCTCCGTGGTGACTGCTCAGAGCCTGGAGCCTGCTTTGGATTCTGTGTCTTCCTCTCTCTCTGCCCCTCCCTGCTGGCGCTCTCTCTCTCAAAAATAAAATAAACATTAAAAATAATAATAAAGAGAGAGAGAGAGAGAGACAGAGCACTAGAGGGGGAGGGGTAGAAAGAGAGGGAGACACAGAATGTGACGCAGGCTCCAGGCTCTGAGGTGTCAGCACAAAGCCCGACGTGGGGCTCGAACTCATGAACTGTGAGATCATGACCCGAGCTGAAGTCGGACGCTTAACCAACTGAGCCACCCAGGCGCGCCCCCTAAATAGTTCCTAAGGGCCTCTTATGTGCTAGCTCTGTGCTAATGGCTGGGGATTCAGCAGCGAATGAAGGCAAAAAGCCTACATTGTGGTGGCACAACACAGGCAAAGGAGCAATCCTAGAAGACGTCGTATGGCTCTAAGTGCTATGAAGAGAGATAAAGGGAGATTTATTTATACAGCGTGGTGAGGGAGGTGTCCGTGGGAAGGCGACTGAGGAGAGCCACTCCCGGGAAAGGAGCTGTGCATGTGTTGGTGGCCTCTCAGCAAGGAAAAGTGGATCCTCAGAGAAACAACGATCACTGAGGCTGACATCACACACAGGCCCAGAAGACATACGGGCACAGTCAGATGCCAGTATCGGGCTCCGGGGCAGTGAGTGAAGGAGAAGGCATAGGCCCTCAAATAGTACGGGTACAACTGTGTGACCTTCAGAAACGTGTGAACGTGTGACCTTCAGAAAGCCACTTGTTACTCCCAAGGTCAGTTTTCTCATCTGTAAAAAGGGTATAATACAGGATCAGCTATCTTACGTGGTTGCTGTGGGGGAAAAATGATAATAACTAACTACTGTTGGACAAGGACAGTCCATAAATAGAATCTTTCAAGGAACACAGAGAAACTATTCCAATATTAATAGGTTTTTAATCAGTGAAATTATCTTTTTATGTATGCATCATATGTGTAATTTTATTTTCACGATGCACAGATATTCAAATTTATTTCTCAAACCGAGTATAAGAAAAAGCACTTACATTAAAAATGTAAAAAGGTATGACCTCAACTCAGTAGCCAAATTTAGTATAAAACAGTGAAATCTCTCTGGTAAGAAATGAAAAAGTGTCAGAGTCACCGCTGTCACACATTGCAAACGCACCTCTGCCCTCCCCTGGGCTCCAGAGTCCTTGTGCCCTGGGCTCGCAAGCGTCGAACAGCGCCCCCTGGAGGGAGAGCGCTTACCTGCTTCCCCTGATGGCTGAGGGACTCCGATCTGTCACCTGTGATTCAATAAGGCCATTTCTTTTCAGATGTTTGAAAAAAGGGCAGAGCTGTGAGCCCTGGGAAAAGGCTAAGATGTAAAGTAAAGCTGAATGTGCACATCCTGTGTCTCTACAGTGCTGTCCACGGCTGTCGTGACCAGGACCTGTAGCGGAGGGCCAGCCCACCGGGATGAGACGAGCTTACTCAGCAAGGGCAGTGCCTCGCGGCACTCCTGAGTGCTGTTGATTTTAATTGGCAAGGTAAAACAGTTTCACACCAGTCCAAATTACAGCTGCTTTGTGTTTTTCTTTTCTTTTTTAAATTTTTCCTTTTTTAAATTTTAAGTGGTTTAAATTCCCAGGTTTTGATAAAATTGTGACGATCATCAGTCCGTTGAGAAAAATTCATGCATAAACCTTGTAATGCGAAAGCTGAATTTGAGCATCGAAAGAAGAGGGCGTTAACGGTCTTTTGCTATAAATGACCTACTTCAATTTCTGTTTTCTTCCCCGGTCTTGGTGAGATGAAGATTTGGAATATTTCTTTCACAACAAAACAATATGGAATACGGAACTGAACACGTGCTGGGCACTGCAGATTTAACCATAAAATAAGGTTACGGTAATAAACTTGTCACACGCAGCACAACCGGATTCCAGGGGAAAAGAAACCGAGTTAACCAAACGGAGGGATCTGCACAGAGACCAGCCTTCCGAAAGACAGAGAAGAGGATGTCGTCAGTCTGCAGCACTGTCCAGGGGGACGTGTGAACCCATGTGGCAGACACATTTCACCTCTGTGGGAGAGAGGCTGAATTCAGCTTAATTCAATAATAAGACTGCGATTCTGGACTTGCAAGAGTGGAGACCGACATCCTGGGTCACGGTGACACTAAGGTCGCTACTACAGGTACTGAGTGGACTGCTCCCTACTAACATGTATTCTTCCTCTGCAGCTGAAACAGTTGTAAGATGATCAATGTGTAATTTGCTAGTTTGGAACTGCATTCATTTCAATTAGGTATGATTTGGAGTTTTCTGAATTCATTGAGAAACATATGTTAATGAAAGGAGAAGGAATATTTCAAATGGCATCTATTTTAGAAAAAAAAAACCCTTTAACTTCTTTGGAGAAAATACCTTAAAAAATTCTTTTTGATGTTTATTTATTTTTAAGAGACAGAGATCAGAGCATGAGCGGAGGAGGGGCAGAGAGAGAGGGAGACACAGAATCCGAAGCAGGCCCCAGGCTCCGAGCTGTCAGCACAGAGCCCGATGCGGGCCTTGAACTCATGAACCAGGAGATCATGACCTGAGCCGAAGTTGGACACTCAACCAACTGAGCCACCCCGGTGCCCCAGAATAAATACCTTTTATCAAATAATTTAGAAACAAAAGGCCCATCAGACTCATCTGATTGAAAGTTCCCTGCTTCCTAAGACCCACACTATACAAATTAAGGCATAAACCCAGGCCTGCTTCAGGGTACAAACCTGGGAAAAAGCTGTATGTGGTGGTGCAGACCCTGTCATACAAGTGAGTGAATAACTGAGGGGAATCTCAGCTCAGAATTATTTAGTTGCCCAAGGAAATACTGCTATTTAGAGCAAAATTAAGGCTAGACCCCCACTGCCCGCAGTGACAAATGTGCAAAAAGTATTTGTGGACAGTCCGTGTGACAGACACTGTTTTATTTAAAAAAAAATTTTTTTTTTAACGTTTATTTATTTTTGAGACAGAGAGAGACAGAGCATGAATGGGGGAGGGTCAGAGAGAGGGAGACACAGAATCTGAAACAGGCTCCAGGCTCTGAGCCGTCAGCACAGAGCCCGACGCGGGGCTCGAACTCAAGGACCGAGAGATCATGACCTGAGCCGAAGTCGGCCGCTTAACCGACTGAGCCACCTAGGTGCCCCAACACTGTTTTAGAGAACACAAAAACAAGACAGTCTTTGTTCTTTTTTTTTTTTTTTTTAAAGATTTTTTTTTTTTAATTTTTTTTTTTCAACATTTATTTATTTTTGGGACAGAGAGAGACAGAGCATGAATGGGGGAGGGGCAGAGAGAGAGGGAGACACAGAATCGGAAACAGGCTCCAGGCTCTGAGCCATCAGCCCAGAGCCTGATGCGGGGCTCGAACTCACGGACCGCGAGATCGTGACCTGGCTGAAGTTGGACGCTTAACCGACTGCGCCACCCAGGCGCCCCAAGACAGTCTTTGTTCTTAAGAAACATGAAGGCGAAATTTGTTTCAGCAATCTTTCCCCCCAATTCATTTATTAATAATTAACGTGTCAATTACATAATTCCATTCTATTTATTAAAGCAAGTCTCACGGCCCTACTTGCAAACACCTCGTAAGGGTAGTTATTATATGTGCTTGCCTGAAGGTAGAAAAGTGCTATTTCATAAAATACACTGCAATTAGACATTTTCACACATTTAGATTGGACTCATTCCATTTGCATATGTAATAATGCAGACTTTAGTAATATACATTTCTAAAAAATTTCCTTCTTCACTTCATAGAAACTTTTTTCTTAATCTCTAGTATCTTTGATGTGTTTCCAAGCCTGAATTCCCCAAATGCTCCTTGTTCCTTGAAGGCAAGTAGTTTGTCTTTTGGTTTCCCCAGTGGCTTTCTGAATGAATGAACCAGCAAGGAGGGTACATCTCTGGCGTGGGAAATAACACCCCAGTGACTATGTAAGTGGCCTCTGAAATCTCCCTTGGTTTGAACCCAGGCTCTGCCACCTACTAGCTGTGAGATCGTGGGTCAATTACTTAACCTGCTCATTTGCGAATGGGGACAATGTGAGAGCTTCCCATTAATTAAGAAAATGGGTGAGTCTGCCCAAATTTGAATCCTGGCATGACCGTGGCGTATCCTGGTCAAGCTGTCTCTGTTTCTCCATCTGTCCAGGGGTAAATGGTACCCGTCCCATAGTATGCTGTGAGGATGAAGTGAGTTAATCTATGGAACACACTTCAAACAGGACCCAGGGCACAGTAATGGATGTCGGTTGCTACCACTAAATAACAATTTTGCAGAAGTCGTTTCTGACAGTAAGAAGACTTAAAAAAAGATCGTAAGGTATTTTCCTCTGAGGTCTCTTCAAAACAAAACTAACAGAGAAGACACTCATCCAGTTAGGAACAGAAACAGAAGATGAAAATAATGGCCTCTGTGGCTCACACACAAGTGATTCTTTTCAGAGATGTTAAAACACGTAGCATGAAAATGCAAGCTGAATGTCTGATGACTAATTTGAGTAGCTAATTAAGACAAGGTAGAATAAAATACTTATTTCGGGTCCAGTTTAAAAAGATCAAGTTTAAAAAGATCAACAAAGAGAGAAATGCAAAGGTAAGGACACTTACTGAATTGAGTAATTGTGTTACAAGCGCTAATTTCCTGTCATTTAATGCTTGCTGGGGAAAGGAGAATACAATAAGGAAAGGCAAACAATTCGGAGCTGAAGGCAGAGTCCCAGGACACTGATTTTCAGCACACGGCATTTGGAGCCAGTCAAGGAACCCAGGAGGAGGCACAGCTCGGGGTGGACATGAGCAAGCTATCACTCGGGAGAAGGAATGACAGAGAGGACAAATCTGAGGGCACCTGTTTTCAAAATGAAGAAGTGTTGAGTATGGAAATGATCTTCCGTATTCTAAATGGGTTCTAATATCAACCTGAACTCAGTATTTATGCCTGAAAATAAATCCCTTCTTGACTATATAACCGAAGTGTGATGTGGTGGGTCCAGTGGGCCGCATGGATATAAAAGGCTTCAGACAAGAAGCAAGATTTACTCTTGTAGATTATTAGAACTGGAAGCAAATTCTAAAGTAACACGATCTAATTTTCTCATTTTCTAGAGGAAAGGTAATTCCCAAAGAGTAAGCAATTTTCCAAGGACACTCAGCAGTTTGGATGAGAACCCTCACAGGTTCAGTGTTCTTAAATTATGAATCTTAATGTTCCATTATTCCGGAAAACTGAGGGCTTTACTCGGAGAAGAAATCCATTCTATAGAAATTGCCTTTCCTGCTATTAACTCCAATAGCATAAACACTTTCTTAGCTCTTCACAAAAGACTCCTCAGACAGTCAAGGTTCCATCTTCCCTTATTATGAGAACAGTAGAGGATGAGGTTGCAAGAGGGAATTATTTAAGAGAAGACAGACCAATTTTCAAGATTACAAGAAGCCCTTGTGAGTGTTAGCGGTCAAGTCCCAGACCTTTAGCCACTCCCAATTCTGGGAGCACAAGCCTGACCTGTCTCCAGTTACATGCTGAGCACAAGTCCACATTTTCTGTGTATATCACAACTTACAGACTGCTTTTCTAACTTTCACTAAAGTTTCCTTCTTTTCACAACAGCCAAGGAAGCCTTGAAGACGCCCGCTGAGCGGAGTTGGTGAGCGGGTGTGCTCTCTCACAACCGGGTGACTCACTGACCTGCCTTAGGTCAGCAACAAACTTCTTCGTGCCGCAGCTTCCTGGGGCTGACAGGGAACAGGGCAGACTTACTGTCAACTGGGACCTGAACTCCTAGGGCCTACTGAAATTAAGATCTTGGAAAACCATTAATGATATGGTGTGAAGGGAATCAAGCAAAACACAAAGTCTGACTACATGCATGTATTGACAAAGGCCGGAAGGGGCCAAATAAAACGTTTTGTTTTTTTTTTTTTAAGTTTATTTATTTTGAGAGAGAGAGAGAGAACAAGCAGGACAGGGGCAGAGAGAGAGGGAGAGAGAGAATCCCAAGTAGGCTTCAGGATCTGTGCTGAGCCCAATGTGGGGTTCGATCCCGGGACTGTGAGATCATGACCTGAGCCGAAATCAAGAGTCGGATGCTTAACCGACTGAGCCAGCCAGGCGCCCCTGTTTTGGGTGTTCTAACATAGTTTCCCTAACAACAGAGATAGTTGGAATGTAAAATAACAAAGCAATGTAAGGCAAGGAAGCAATGTTATACTGGGAATATTGAATACTGAATATTATCATCTTTCAGAAAGAGATCTTCCAAGATAAGATAGTATGTTGATAACTCAATTTTCAAACCGTGAAATACTATAAACAGAAAGAAAGCGTTTTTCTGAGAAAAACCAGGTGAGAAACACCAGGTGAAAAGCCAAGAAGGTGCTACGGCCTCATAGAATCATCTAGCTTTGCTAGGCACACACTCAATGGCTGGAGAGGCTCAACGAACCCCAACAGAGCTCAATGGTTTGCTAAACAGACATAAATGTCTTCAGAAAATAAAACTTTATTTAACAGGAGGAGACCTGACTTTGTTGTTGTTTTACTAGAACCTCCTAGTGGGCATTCATCATCTCCACTTGGAAAATTCCTGATATTTTCAGAAGTGAGGAAACTCTGGGAATTGTGCCAGATTATCTCATTCTCTCTAAATTATCCATTAATGTCTAAGTTAAATAAACAAAACATAAAGAAGGTGCTAAATTCAAATGCCTTATTGCCAAAAGTGACTTAGAAAAAATATGTATCAGGTTAAAAACCTTGATAAAAGGATTCTACACGTACATGAAAAAACATACATCAATTTCCAGGAAGGCAGATGTAAACAGTGCATCTTGGCATAGTCTCATTTATTTTTCCACTCGTCTTATCTCCCCTCCCCCCTTTTAAAAGACTTTACTTTTAAGTAATCTCTACACCCAACGTGGGGCTAAACTCACAACCCCAAGATCAAGAGCTGCACGCTCCACGGACTGAGCCAGCCGGGTGCCCCCTTATCTTCCTTTTTGAAAGACATGCCCATTTCAGGCTTTGTTCTATCTTCTAAGAGTAAGACCAGTAATGACTGAAAAAATGAGAACTACTATTTATCAGATACAGCACTTTGGAGACAAACTGGGAGCAGGTGTAATGGGACGACATCCTTCTGAGTAGTGAGCACATTGTTAAGGGGGCACAATCAGAATTCAACATAATGAAACCCAAGTTTTAAATCAGAAACTTTTTGAGGACAAGGCCTGTGTCTATTTCTCAACGAGCATTTCTAACTACATCACAGAAACTAAGATTTACTCCTTCATTAATAACACACATATTAAGAGCATTTACCACAGTGTCTGATGCATGAATGCTTAATGAACACTTGCTATAATTATTCTTCCCATCATGATGGGCAACTGAAGGACTATGGGTTTGCATTAACCTCACCAACCTGCCGGGTAACAAATAATGGGATCTTACAAGATGTTTATAATATGAAGACCTCGAAGGACTAACATATTAACAAAACCGCTACAGCCTACTGCGATGCATTTTTGAGAAACGTCGTTTACCTTGTGGTCCATACTGGCTCATCTGCGGACCATAAGTCCCACTTGAGTTACTCTGCTGAAAGCTACTGATTCCAGGATGCATCTGGCCTCCAGGAGAAGGATGAGGCGACATGGATGGTCCTGTCTGTTGAGGTCCATATTGAGACATCTGAGGGTTTCTTTGTGTGCCTGCCATAAAACCTAGGTGGGAAATAAATGGAAATATGTAAGTGTAGGTGACAAAACGGACATGGGATTGTGTGGAAGGTGGACAGGAAGAAGACTGGCACTGTGAGACTCCCCTAAAGAAACATCTAAAGGTATTTCAAACCCAAAGTGGGGGATCTGGAAGGGTCCCCTGGGTCTCCCCTAGTCCTAACTCGGAACGCCCATTAGAGTTCCCGGGAACCCAGTGGATCGTGAACTAGGGAAAGGAGAAGAGGGAGGAAGGGCGAGCAAGCTTAACCTCTCTTGGAGATGAGGCCCCTACCAAAAGCCACAGGAACACCCAGGACCCTCTTATCCTGAGAGCCTTCCATTCCTGCCAGGCTGATCTCCGGGATGCATGTCTCCCGCCACCCAAACATCCTGCCCTTCTTCTCAAAGCCAGGCCAGTACCTTTCTCTCCTCTGCACGGAACTGTTCTGCCCCCCTGGTCTCCTGAGCAGCCACTGTTCACCTTGACTCCTAAGCGCTGCAGACCTGAACCCTGATTTCAGACCACCGCTTACAGGTCTGCTGTGAACAACGGGCGGGTCTGAAGTGGATCCTGCTGTTTCAGAACCCTGACTTCCTCCCGTAAACCTGCCAATGGCAACGGCACTCACCCACTGTCCCCGCCAGGCGCCAGCCCCCCACCCGTTTCCTAGGTGTGCGCCCATCCTGTTGCCTCCGCTCCCCTCCATTTCTCCAGAAGCTTGGCCAGCGCTCTTATCCCCCTCCCCCAACACTTATCTCCAAGCCTCTGCGCCACCCACCCCTGCTTTGTTCCTTTCGCCTCACTTTCACAAAGCTGCCAGAACCATCTCTCAGGAATAAAAAAAGAAATTAGAGCATATCTTTCCTGCATGAAAGCCCTCAAGGCTTTCCCGTGAGCCCGGGAACCAATGCAAACCTCTGACCATGGCCTGCGGGCTCCTCTGTGGTCAGGCGATCGGGTCTCACTCCAACCCCATTTCCTATGGCTCCGGGCAGCTGCAAAGCATGGCTCCCGAGAATGTTCTCCCACCTGCCGATACCTTCTCCTCTCCAGGGCTCTTCCCCGGCGGCCCACCCTGACGCGGAACCACCCTGGCCATTTCTCACTCGTGTTTCTTCACGGCACTTCTCATAACCTGCAATCGTCTCCCCGTAGTTTCAACTCAGTTAGCCTCTCTCCCCCCGCTAAAAATCGGCTCCATGAGGGCAAGGATCCTGTCTGTCTCAGTGCTGCATCCAAAGTGCCAGCAGAGTCTGGCACATGGTGGGGAACTATTTATTGAATGGATGATTATTAAATTCCTCATGCGCCCAACAGAGCGCAGAGCACAACAGAGTAGGTGCTTAGCAGGTAGCTATCCAAACGGATAAAGAAAATACATCTTTAGGGGCGCCTGGGTGGCGCAGTCGGTTAAGCGTCCAACTTCAGCCAGGTCACGATCTCGCGGTCCGTGAGTTCGAGCCCCGAGTCGGGCTCTGGGCTGATGGCTCAGAGCCTGGAGCCTGTTTCCCATTCTGTGTCTCCCTCTCTCTCTGCCCCTCCCCCGTTCATGCTCTGTCTCTCTCTGTCCCAAAAATAAACAAACATTGAAAAAAAAAAAAAAAAAGAAAATACATCTTTAAATTATGCAGGACCATAACGTCAAGGTACATCCAGTCATCAGCAATTCGGGCAAATATAAACAAGCATGTAGAATGAACTGTGAAAGACTCATTTAGACAGAGTAGCCCAAATCAAGACATGTATCTAAAAAAAAGCTAATACCGTCAAACTAACATACTAACAAAGGGCTGTCTGAATAACAGCTCCAGGAACCCAGGAGCTTGGGTTAGTCAGAGGTCTCATGTGTCAGGAGAAGGCTCTAGTTTCCTGCAGAGTGCGCAGGCGGGAGTGGGGTGGGGGGTTGGGGGGAGGCACGGGAAGAACCCAGGACAGTAGCTTCTAGAGAGAGTCTACTGAGGCAGCTGGAGGGAAGACGATGCCCCGATCCAACACCAGCATAAACTTGGGGGGATAAATGAGGCAGGACATTTACCGAGGTCATGGTTTATATTTCAGCTAGGAAAAAAAAAAAAAAGATCTTTCAACATTGCTTCATCTTAAGAGACAGAATAAAAGTAAGAAGAGCTATTCCATTTATTTATAAAGATAAGTCTTATGAAATTGGGCTCAACTGGCAGCTCCTAGATATAAATCATCATAGAAAATGTTTGCTTTTTCAAATCTGAAAACAAACAGAAATCAGAGCACTAAAATTACTATAAATGATTGCATCTTAAGATGTTTCATGAAATATTTATCTAAGCTTTACTATAAAATTCTCGAGAGTTTTATAGAGTCCTGTTTAATAAAAAATGTGTTTAAATTCCATACAGATTGTGTGGGTTTTTCTTTCTTTCAGAGAATGGCCGCTGTCTTCTTCATTAGTTCAAGAAAATAACACAGGTCCTTTTCTGGGGCATTAAATTTCACTTCAACCATGAAAGTGTCCATGCTGAAGGATTTAGGACCTCTGATAATATAGTACATCCTCAGGTTATTGCTGCCTCTGGGACACTTAATAGGCTTAAGGTTTGTTCAAATGAGTTCTAAGAATTCTTACCCGGGCAAGTTATTTCTTTATTTCTGACTGTTTACTCAGTCCTTAAAAATATAGATGCCACATTCCACTTGAATTCCCTCACTCATCACTGGCATTTTGCAGAAAATCAAGTTTGCGAGAAGATTCCAAGAGACGAGAACACGAAAACAAGTTCGAGCAGATCGTGTCACGACATCAAGTTCCACAACGCAGACACGAGGTCCTAGGGGTATGGAACCCACCTCCTTCCACAGAAATTACAATTGGAAATCTATTTTTTTCTGTGGATGATTTGCAATGGCAACGCTTACAAAAGCGTCCTGAAATCTTATTTGAGGTTTTCGGAGAGACTCCTCTCTTTCCACGTGTTCCCCAAGATGACAGAAGAAGAAGGTGACATCACTTGCGTGTCTCCCTTCTTAGCTGTGGTCATTTAATGGCACTCAACTGGGAACACGAGGCTGGGACTACGGTCTGGTTTGCGTCACTAGCTCAGACTCTACTAGGAGAGACGGATACGTAAATAAACACATTTACAAGCGTATACTGATCGAACGAGCTTTGTGACCTTGAGCAAATCCTAATTTATCCAAGTCTCATCTTAAAATGAAGAAGGGGCTGCTGTAGGATCAACTGGGACAGTGTGTGAAAATGTTCTGTACTGTGAAATGCGATACAGACAAGGGATCTGATGATACTTTTCTGGTTTATAAAGTGCCACAAATATCTTTTAACTCCTGAACACCTCATATACGCAGATGTCCTTTCTAGCTAGAATGAACAAGCTCGTTTTTACCCATTTGTTTTTTATTTAAATGCGTGGAATCTATGTTACTCCAGTACTTTCGTAACTTTACAAACTCCAGATACGATAGGAAAGTTTAAGACGGTATACAGTTGTCTCCCTTGACCTGCGGGCCTATGTTCCCAGACCCCCCAGGGGACACCTGAAACTGTGGATAGTGCCAAATCCTATGTATACGATGTTTTTTCCTATACAAACATACCTATGATAAAGTTTAATTTGTAAACTGGGCACAGTAAGAGATTAACAGCAATAACTAATATAAAATAGAACAATTTTAACAATACACTGTAATAAAACCTATGTGAACATGGCCTGTCTCTCAAAATACCACACGGCACCCATGCTGCTCCTTCTTGGGATGATGTCAGGTGACACCGTACCTACACTAGGAGACGAAGGGAGGTGAAGGACGCCCGTGTCGTGACATGGCGTTAGGCTGCCACCGACCTTCTGGTCATCAGAAGGAGGACCATCCGCTTCTGGAGTGTGGCTGACTGCAGGCAGCTGAGACCCAGGCAAAGCAAAACCACTGATGAGAGGTGGCGGGGGGGAGTTCCGTATCCCCATCTCTTACCGCTGAGTTCCCCTTGCCAAGTGCAAATGGTTTTTAATGTATGCTTTCAGAGGTGTTTTATAATTTGTGTTTGATTCTGTATTTCTCTTGCCGTGAGGAAAGGTGAACATTTTGTTTAATAGCTGTTTTTAGTTCCTTTTCTAGAACTATTTATATCATTCGCCCACCTTTCTGTTAGTCACTCTGTCCTGACTATGGAGTATTTCATCTTGTGGATACAGCTCCTATTACGAAACAGTTGTGTGGCTCACTGAAGCTCTTGCACCCGCCATCCAGGGGAAACGGGGGCCTCCGCTGACATTAGACCACAGACTGTCTCAGCAGGAGAGCGAGACGATCGTCAGACTTGCATTTCTAGAGGCGCCTGTGCTAGAACCTGCAGCATGAAGAAAGGGCTGCAGGGCAGAGAGGCTAGAACAGAAGCCCGGAGGCCAGTGACGAGGCAGGCAAAGTGACCCATAACAGAGAATCACAATTAAATGCCCGCAGCAGTCCTACCGGAAAGGCTTCCACTGTGCACAGAACTGTATTTTCAAAAGGCTACTGAGTATCACCGTCATCTAAACAAACTGATGAAAAATTTGAAGACAAAAGTTAGCTGAAAACGAAGAATTTCTTCCTTTCATCCCAAAGATAGAAACTCTGTGTGTCTACTATTTGTTTCCTCAATTGTGTCCACTGCATAGAGATGCTGTGGGGATTAAATGAGATAATATGTGTGAAAAACTTACCACGGGTGCCCAGAATTGTGGGCTCTCGGTGATTATTAGCTGTTGCTATTATCACACATCCACAGAAGGGGATCAAGACAGGCAGCATTCGAGGCAGCAAGGACACTGAGCTAGTGGCAGTCCTGGCCCTTTCAGGTCTGCTGGGCAGAATACGACAACTAACTTAACCTTTCTGGCCTCAGTTTTCTCACCTGTTAACTGCAGAGGAGGAGAAGCATAAGACTTACAGGGGATACTTCTAGTTCTGGTTCTCAATTCTGGCTGAAAGCATTTTTTTTTTTCCTCTAGGAAAAATCTAATCAAGTTTGTAATTTCCATGTACGTTTATTTGGGATATTTCTTGCTTTGTTTTGATTTTAACCTTTATTTTGGATGAAAGAAATGTTAAAATGTTTCCAAAAAATCAAATTCCAACCAAGGACTGTCTACCTATTTATGGTGACATATTTGATTGTATTTTTGCTTCTTTTAGCAAGTTATTACAAAACGGCAGCTTGCAACGTGGTTTGTGAATAGAAAAACTGACAGCTGAGAGAATAAAGCTGGTTTTTAAAAAAGGTGTGAAGTTTTTCTAGTTAGAAGCCATCTGAATTTAGAAAACCAAACTTTCTAGTAAAGGAAATTTGGAAAGGATAAAATGCATTTCCTATATATTATCAAAATATATTTTATTATTAGATATACTATGGAATTGGATATCCCAGGTAAGTATCTAATGTGGGGAAACACAAACTTTAGAAAAAAGTACTGGATGAGATTATTATTTACATTATATAAATTACTTATTGAAAAATCACAGAAACTACACATGAAAATATAACTTGTACATTTTATCCATACAATATACCCATAGGTTTATATAAGTGAATTTAGTCTTTCTGAGTCCTTCATCACATGTGTATATAGTCACATACACTGGTACCACCACATTCCAAATGAAAAGGGACATACTTCTCACATGAAAACTCAGAGGTGCCCTTTCGGGAAAGGAAGGAAGGAAGGAAGGAAGGAAGGAAGGAAGGGAAAGAAAGAAAAGAAAGAAAGCAAGCAAAAGAGAGAGAGTAAAAGCTATACTCTCAGAGAAATGCAGTGTAATAGGAAACACACACACACACACACACACACACACACACACACACTCTCTAAACCACCCCAAAAACGCTATACGAAGGCATGACTATTCTTTCCAGGGATGCCGCGAGCCCTTCCTTCACCGTGTGAGCTCTGTTCTCAGCGATCACACTGGCCCCTCAACCGCAACAGCGCTACACAAACCTTCCCCCAGCGAGCTCCAATGTTACTCTGGTAAGGGTGAGAGAGCATTGAAAGAAAGTACAAGATGGGATCCCTGTCCTGGAAAAAACTTCAAATTTGGTTGGGGAGCAAATAAAACCTATCAGCAGGGAACGATCATCAAGCGAGCTTCCAAAGCCACTGGGGCAGGTGCTCGGCCACGTGCAAGGTGCTGGGGTGCGGGCAAGGAGGAGACAGAGTCTGCCCCCGTGAGGCTCACAGGCTAGTGGGAGACAGACATGCAACAAACGACTGGGCAAATGAAGAACCCAAGAAAAAGAGAAGTCCAGGTGCTATGAGGGTAGAAGAGGAGGACCCAGTTCAGACTGGGGAGCAGGAGAGTTTCCTTGAAAAAGTCCTATTCAGGTGGAGGCCTCAACGATGGGCAGGACTGACCACCTGACACCCAACACAGAAACAGGCGTGACCAGCAAAGCGGGCATCACAACATACGTCCTTCGAAGCCACGGTGCCTGCGTTCAGCTGACTCCTACAGACACTGGGGCACCTTCACCCGGTTAGTCCTTTTCCCTGGTTAAACATTTTACCCCTTGCTCGAAGTCCTTCCTGGCCCACCTCGTAACTGCCAGCAAGTGACCAGCACACAGGAAAGGGCAGCACCACCTCTCACGACGTCCAGCCCCCTCGGCCATCAACACCCATGTCCACGCTGTGTCCTTCTGCGTTTTCTTCCCTTCAGAAGAAAGAGATCTTTCACTCATACGCGAGGCCAGCACCTTCTCTTATGCTCTGAATCCCATCCTTCCTCATTTCTTCAGGGATCTGTCAATCGTGTTTGTTCAGAAACTAGACCCCGACTCTTGATTGCTTAACAGAATGAAGTCCAAACTTATTAGGTCAGCACATGAGTCTTTCCAAATTTGGCCTGACCTATTTCTCCAGCCTCGTCACGTCTACACGGTCATCACGGTGTCCCCACTTGGTTTTGATCATTCAGATACCTTTTCCTCCCTGTAGGCATCAGGTTGCTTGAGACCTGCCAAGTCCTGGCATGTTCATTCACTTAACAAATATTTATTGACTACCTCTCATGTTCCAGACGATGTGCCATTCACTGTCCACTGTCAGTAACCGTTGACATTTAATGAACATATATTACGTGCTAATAGCTTTGTTCTTCATTAGCTCATTTAAACTTCAAAACAACTATGGAGACACTGAAGCTTACAAAGTTTAATTCATGAATTAAAACATTCTTAACCACAATCCACAGTTAAGAAATACTTTTTTTTGAAAAAAATTTTTAACATTTATTTATTATTGAGAACACAGAGTGTGAACAGGGGAGGGGCAGAGAGGCAGACACAGAATCTGAAGCAGACTCCAGGCTCTGAGCTGTCAGCACAGAGCCCGACACGGGGCTTGAACTCACAAATGGCAAGATCATGACCTGAGCTGAAGTCGGACGCTCAACTGACTGGGCCACCCAGGCGCCCCAAGAAATACATTTTATATCATGATCCGATGTGTGTATGTGAACATGTGTCTATATATTCACAAGCAGGTTCACACACATACCATTTCACAAAATTTCTACCCTTCTTATGTGAAATGCACTCTGATATTTAAAACATTTATTTCAGTTAAAAAAAAAAAACTCACTAAATGGGAGGCACCGTGTGAAAACAAGATGCTCGACTGTGTCCTCTACTGAATATGCTGTTTTCACAGCGTGCCCACAAGGCCATTCACCTCCATGTAACAGACTCTAGTCCTTCCTGGCCCCGCCTCCTGCTATCTTTGATGGAATTCCTTGGCCTTCCAGAAAGCACCACTCATGTCAGCCAAGGTAGAGCGGTTACCACGGTGCCATTGCTACTGGCTGGAGTGCCTGTTTCTCCCCCAGACTATGTACTGCGGCTTTAAAACACACTCTCTTCGCATCTGTCTCCTCAGCACCACGCGAGGTGCCTGGCACAGAATCGGAACCAAATACATGTTTTTTAATGAATAAGAAAACATCTTCATTCAGAGCCCTGTTTACTTTTACTTTACAAGAAAGAGCTTAATAAATGTTATGGTCTGGCTCCTTAATTCATAGTATATTTGAAGAATTGTTTCCAGGGGAAGGAAGTCAGCTCTCCCAGGAAGGAATTACAGACAGCTGAAAGCCCAACAGGCAGAAAGCCTGGTTTTCTCCCACCTAAAAACCTGACAAATGCATCCACTCTCTCCATCTCCAGTGTCACTGCAAAGTCAAACTGTGGTCTTGCCACATATGGTTAGGTGCCTTTAGGCCAGCAGTTAGTGAGAAGCTAAGCCTCAGTTTCCATTTCTGAGACGTGTGGATGACAGGTGAGCCTACACTCTAAGGTGAGATGAGACAATGTTTTGTGTAGCAAGCAGCTAGTGCCTTCACACAGCACAGAGGCTCAACAATGTGATGGTTATTATTATTCGTATTATTTTTAATACAACCCACAATTTATTTCCTGTCTGAATGCCTCCAGGTTTCCAAACTAGCTTCCCTTTGCCAGGCTCCCCTAAAAACCATTCATCACGGTGGAGCCAAAGAGTGCTGCAAGTCCCTGGACCGTGGTTAATTCACCGAGGTGACAAATGCCATACCCTGTGAGCCTCCCGGCAAACAGCCTGACGCCCCTCCCCAGGCAGCATACAGCTCTGTGTTGTTGTGCTGGGCCTGCTTGCTCTATGCCTTCTCCAACAAAGCCAGTTAGAGCTGATGGGTTGCTCTCCTCACCCAGTTGACTATCCAGAAAGCATTGCCCTTTTCCAGAGAGCTAGTTCCAGAAATAATTGGCCAGCCATGTTATTTGGCTCAGAAAAGCTACGCTTGTCAGTTTCAGGCCACTCAACAGAGAGCTACAGTACTGATTAGCTCTGAGTGCCATTAGACTCAGCGTACATCCTTCCTGATCTGGCAGATTCCCTGGAGTGTGCCTTTTAAACGAGAGAGACAGAGAGAGAGAGACAGAGAGAGAGAGAGACAGAGAGACAGAGAGGGAGAGAGAGAGAGAAAGAGAGGGAGGGAGGAAGGGAGGGAGACGGAGAGATGGGTGAAAAGATACAGAGAAATGGACTGAAATATCAAGATTCCTGTCAAGTGCCTGAATTGATTCTCAAGGTAAAGGGCCAGGATCTTGACTTGTTTACCACTGGATTAGAAGCACCTATGACCAATGACTAACTTGATAAACATCTGTGCAAACCATTAGGTTTTGGGGGGGGGGGAGGGCGGGTGGTTAAAGAAGATGACAATTCTCTTGCTACTTACAAGGAAGAGCACCCAAGACTTCTGGCCAGGGGGAGTACGACTTGCTCTTCTGGTGGGAGCCTATCAAAGAGCCCTGAAGCCCGTGTGAGAAAAGCCTGATCTTAGCCGGGCTCGTTCCCACCACCTAGTAAGATGGAGCGTTTATTCCAAAGGCACATTTGCATTAATTTAGGTATCTAATTACAATTTGGTAATTTTTTGAATGTCATATTCTACGTATCCAATAGCTACAGATGGGAATGGAGGTAGGGTTGCCAGAATCTTACCTGGAGTCACTTAGTCTGCATGTTAAGGATTGTTTTCTTTAGGGCCATTCTTCTATATTTATATTAGTATCAATGGAAAATTCCAAGACAATCTATTCTTGCCACATGGCAACGTAAGTAATGTTAAGTCTAGGGAAAAATGCTGCTGGTCTCTATATTATAGAGACCAATATTAGAGACGAAGCCAGAGAGTTGTTTTTCCCTTCTCCATTAAAAAAAAAAAAAATCCCCTCAATGCTACCTTAGAAAATGGGTCTAATAGAGAATTAGCATTTCTAAAATGTTTCTTTGTATTATTATTAGGTTAAGTGAGTTTTCAGGACCTTTCGAATTTTTTTCTTCAGCATTGTACTATCTGTGGTTTATTAAGTGGATATTTTTCTTGGTTTTACAGACAGCATGTTATAGAATTGTCTAATTTGTAAAAAAGAAACTGTCTTACAGGAAAGATCCAGCGTGACTATCTAAACCTTTGTGTATCAAAAAAATGAAAAGAAACTGATCCACACCACCATTCTAAACAAGTCACATTTTCCATATTGGACATGAGATGAACACAGAATATTGTTTTTTTTTTTTTTTAATTTTTTTTTTTCGACGTTTATTTATTTTTGGGACAGAGAGAGACAGAGCATGAACGGGGGAGGGGCAGAGAGAGAGGGAGACACAGAATCGGAAGCAGGCTCCAGGCTCTGAGCCATCAGCCCAGAGCCCGACGCGGGGCTCGAACTCGCGGACCGCGAGATCGTGACCTGGCTGAAGTTGGACACTTAACCGACTGCGCCACCCAGGCGCCCCATTATGTGGTAGGAGTAAGGAAAAACTCTTGGTTGGGCAAGACGGAGATAAAGCTTATCTCTAGAAGGACTTCAAAAGTTCCCAAAAGTAGGACGGAACTCTATTCCATTTAAAAAATAAACTGGCCACAAGGCACGTGTAGGGAAGATGATACAGAGGGAGCTGGAGCAGAGAGCTCCATGAATCCAAACAGGCCACGGTGGGTCGTCACCACTCGGAAACGGTCACCGATGAGCTAAAGTACCTTCTGACGAAAACGCCCGCCTAAGCTGAAGAGCGTACAAAATTGATTCAGAAACAAAGCCAAAGAAACAGTCAAGCAAAAATGGGAAATTTCAGGATATTAAATTGGGAGGCACCTTAGCACGGACCTCAGCCTCCAAGAGTCCGTCCTTTTCCTCTTCACGCAGCCCGACAAATTCTGCGACACCGAGCGTCAGAGACTTTAAATCCTGCCGGGAAACTGAGTCAGACACAAAGCTCAAACCACGGCTCACCCGAGCCACGAAAGAGGAAAACGGCGAAGGCAGAGCCAGCGTGTCCAGGCTAATGCGCGACAGCAAGGGAGCACGGAACCAATTCCACGACAACGCGACTTCTTCCTCAGAGGCGCCTCTTTCGCTGGCAGAAAGCTCTAGCGCCGTCAGGACACCAGCGGGACACCGAGGTCCATGAGCCACCAAAAAGCGAGGCACGTTTTTCCTCTGGCACATGGACAATTTGTTTTCACGTTGGCATCTGTTAAAAATTCACAGAACTGCCTCGTTTCTTCAAGCCAGTTCGATAAAAGATGTTTCCCCACATGTGTGAAATAACGGTCACACGCTGCACCACCTCAGCGGAGAGTCTCCCGCCTAGAAAGGCAGACAGGGCGATGGCTCATCGCAAATAGGTGTCGGAGCCCCATTTGGAGAGAAAAATAGATTTTAAAGAATATTCTTGTTACATTTTAACATCTCCAGTGTTCATTCGCCTGCCCGCTCCTGGGCACGACGTGAACTGCTCTGAGGAAGACAGAAACTAATGACCCGTTCGACGTGGGAACCCAGGCCCCCCGGTGCTGTCCCCGCTGTGCTCTCAGGTTAACCGGCAGGGTCGGTCCCTCTGCCTTCCCTGCACCGCAGCGCCCTATATTCAGAGGCACAGACTCGAGCATCTAAGTTCTCCCCGTCCGCCCCCACAGAACCCTCTCGCCTACTAACATCATCTATCACCGGGCAAATGAGAGTCCGGGGAAGCATCAGACTGATTACCCAGATGGTAGGTGGGGGCAAAATATCTGGCCTTTCCTTACACAAATCTTCCCGGTGTTAGCTGCAAAAGTCCGCTTCGGGGCTGAGAGCAGAGACAATTTTATGTGTGTTACTATGCGCTGGAAGGAGCAGAGGAGCCACTTTTTAAGGCTTTCAACTTCAGGCCAGGTCTCCCCTGAGTCATGTGTGCCTGACGCTTATGCTTATTAGTAGTATTTGCACAGGGCTTCGCAATTTATAACCTTCAGATACAAGGCTGCGTGTGATCCACCCGACAAACCCACAGGACACTCTGATCCTCGCTTCACATAGGAGGAAGCAGAGATTTAATTAATTGTCGCAGGTCACAAAAGTAGTTAGTGGTAAACCCTGCATCCAAACTCAGGTTTTTCGGTTCCAAACTCCCTGAAGATTCAACTGAGGAAAAGCACATACTACGTAAGCACTGGAGTGAGGAGACGGAACAAGGCCACGCGGTCTGCACAGGCACAGAGCTCTGGCTGGGGAGATTCCACTGATGACCTGGCAGTGGGTCCCGAGCACGGCCAGGCTGCGCCAGGAGGGTGCCTGGCTGTGGGGACGCCGCTGTGACAGGTGATGCTTCATTCATTTGTTCACGTAGCAAATCTGGCCTCAAAGACCTACCAGCTGCCAGGCTATGGAGGACCTCATAGGTCAGTAAAGACGGCCAAGTGGGCCCCATGTTGAGGTGGGGTTGGGGTTCAGATGTGAGTGGCAAAAGTGACAATGAGAAGAGATTATATCAAGATCCTGAATGAGGCTCAGCTGGCTGGGGATGAGAGGCAGCGGGGTGATGAGGGGTAAGGCCAGAAAGGGAGGCTGGTGCGGGGTAAGTGGCCCCATAACCACGCACCTCAGCACAGCCTCCCTCCGAGGCAAAGCGGGGATCTCGGGCTCTTATGAAGGGCAGGATTAATCTAACCAGACCCCTGGAAAGACCATTCTGGATTCAGCACGGAAAGGGGACTGGGAACACAGCTGAGACAGGAAAGACATCTGCGAGGCTGGTGAAGGTGAAGTTAAAAGTTCCTGGGTAGCCAGGACCCCATTAACGACAGTGGATACCAAGAAAAGGGGATGCGTGGCTAACACCGCAGGTGTAGAGTTCACGGAACATGATGACTAGCACAGGCCAGATGGGAGAGAAAAAGCCATCAAGGATGCCTTCCAGCTTTCTGGTTTGGGAAACTAGGCAGACAGGGGTCTTTCCCCGAGGTACGGACCCCTAAGGCACAGGAGAAATCACGTTACTATAAATAAGTGCATGCAATACACAATGTTGAATTTACCTAAGATCCAGGTATTCTCAGATACTTCCCGTGAAGAATAATGAGCCAATTACAAATGAGGGTTGACTATTAAAAGCAAGCTTCACTTGGCAATTCAAAAAAAATTACTGCATAAACCAAAAGTGACAAAACTATGCATCTTTAAAAATATTCTAAAATTTAGACTGATTCCTCAGTCAATAATAACAGACTTTTATTATGTGTGATATTTGTTTTCTCAGTTTTTTGGTGAACAAACCTCTGGAGAGCGGACTTATAGCAATGTAACAATAACCCTAATACAAGTCCTATGTTGTTATTTCCTGCACTAGACTAAGCTTTGGTTTGGACCACAATTCAGCCCAGAGGCAGAGCTCTGAGGCTGAGGAAATTATAAACAGCTTCCTAGATATTCTCTCTTGTATCTGACTTCCCATTTGACTTTATTTTCGTCTGTCACGGATTATAAAAAAAGGGTCCTCAATTAAGAGCGGAGTCTGAATTCACTGCATCTGGTGGTGGGGGCAGGTTATCACTAATGCTTTAACACGTTGAGCTGCTATACTTACACAGCAATACATCTGGAAAGTGATCTACTTTCTTCTCTTTTTGCTAATAACCTCATGTTGAAAGCCAGCATCATTTTATGTTTAGCGTGCTCACAAATGGTAAGAACACCTTTATACACAAGGGTAATTGGAAAGGTAGAGTAAGAGAACATTTTCTGACTACCAACACCACCCTATGAAACATTTCAGAATGTGCAGATTTACTGTCATATTTAGAACTGAGAATCCAATAGAAAGAGGAACAAAATAGTTTCTGTAGTCACAAAACCAGAAAAAAAAAATCTCCAATCCTATTTCCAACTCCTTAACAGGTATCTTGGTGGTCTCCATTTTTGAGCTAACTTGTTAATCTGTTCCTGACAGTTAAGAAGGTGGATCAATTAAGATATTCAAAACCATTAAAAAATTTGAAAACTACCTGCCATATAAATATCACCATGAAATCAGCTAGTAGCATTAAAAACTTCTCAAAATTTTTACTTATTTCCATCTAAATACTCCTAAGGTATAAAGAGACTGGTTGGGGTAGGGTGGGGGTGGCTTCTGGGCAACTCATTTCACACCAGACTCCAGGTGTGAGGATTTCAGCTTGGCCTGAAGTCCTGTCTGGACTGTCCTAGAAATACGTCCAGGAAGGATGGGGGAGCAGAAGCGGTAGCTTTAATCTGGTGCAAGATCTAAATGTCCACTATGTTTCAAGACCGAGAAATAGCCTACGCCGTAGCAGATGACCTTTAGTGGTAAAATTGAGAGAAGACTTATTAATATGGTAAGCTTTCTTAATTTAAGAACATGTTATATTTTGTTCTTTGGTTGTTCTGTGCTCTGAAACAATTTGAAACTTCGGAATTGGTGTGACGGCTGAATTATTTTCTGCTGTCCGGCTCGATCTTTGTTAAACATCTATTATACATGAAGCTCTGTCACAGACATAGGGAATCAGAGTGTGAACAAGATTCAGTCCTGGCCCCTCAAGAGCTCAGTTTAATTTATAGTAAGACACTCGATTTATTTTAAGAGATCTCTTTTTTTGCCCTTGGCATTTAAAAGTAAAAGAAAGATTTGCCCTAAGCAAATAGAATGTGCCTAGAAATTCGATGAGGGATTCTATTAGGACTTTAAAAAGAAGCTAAAATACATCACGAAACAGTGAGAATAAAATTATACAAGGCAATTAACATTTGGGATTAATAACAGAAGAAAAAATATGAGACTAATGAAGACATATTCTATTCAATCTAGAGAAAATAGGTTAAGTTTGAAACTTCATACTTCGGAAGTACACAAATTCACCTTTGTGTGTGTAAAAAGGTGTGATTCACCTTTTCAGGGTAGGCGCACAAGAACGTCTAAATGTCCAATCTCGCCTGTTTGCTACACGCTTTCTCTAGATAATGGCACTGTTTATATTTATGCTTCTATTTATAAGAATGGAGCTAATGGCAAATATCACTGTGAATATCAGACTCCAAAGGCGGGGAATTTTGTGAATCTTGTGATTCCAGAAGCGGGGCCAAAACGGCAAAGTTTTGCTATTTTCTCCTCGTCCTGCAACTGCGGGGTGAACCCGCATCTGGCCTAGCTGCTCTCATCTGCTGTTGCTGGTAAAAGTAAGAGCCAATTCTCCATCACGTACAGTCAGCTGGTACATTCGGATGACAACTTTGCTTAATCAGTGGGGGGGGGGGGGGGGGAGGGAGAGAGAGAGAGAGAGAGAGAGAGAGAGAGAGAGAGAAGGTTGTCGTGTGGGTGGACAAGAAAGAAGGCGGGGTGCGGGGGCGCTGCTATTCAATAATTCTGGAAGATTTCACCCAGGATACCTTCCATGCAGATCTGATGGTCACAGGACGGTGCCAAAGAACCGCCTCCAGTGACAGAATACATTTGCTAGCACATCACAGTCCTGCCGAAGCATCAACTCTGCTTGTAATTCGCGTCCAAAAGGGAAAGTATGTAGTGGTTCTGCTTTCAGCACATCGCAAGGACTAATTAAATCCTCATTACTACCTTCTAATTATTCAAATACTATGGGATTACACTGAGGAAGTCCCTGCTGGCACGCCAGATGAAAAGGGTTAAATAATGTACGTTGATTCGGAGAACCCGGATCTGGTGCAGACCTTCAGAAAACCACCAGCATTAACATGAATATTTAATTAGACACCACTGTGAAAATTAAAAGGGAATTCAATTAAAAGGTTTTCAAAAAATTAATTCTGACCTCTCTACATCTGTCCAAATAAATAAGCCTTCTTGAAACGTTTTCACCTAATTGCTAATCCAATAACTAGAAGGGCATTTGCTAGTTTCATTAAGCTTAACATTTTACGGGGGTTAAAAATGCAATCATTTTAATGTTAATAATAATTATACTTATTTATCTACTCAGATGACTGAGTAGATATTCCCTCCAAGCCCTCTTGGAAAACAGGGCAACATATGAAGATTTCCTGTTGCTCTTTTCAAATTTTAAGATCTACAAGTTAAAGATTATACAATGAGGATGAAACTAATCTAAACTTGTCAGCTACAATTTTCTCGTAACATTTATTTTAGTATTTTAGTGTCATCTGAACTCTTCCTCCAATGCCTTAGGTACTATAATTTATACTGCTTTTTTTTGGGGGGTGGGGGGTGAAGTGCTTTAATAGCAATTCTGTATGTTGTTAAAGGAGAACTACAGAGAGAAGATTTAAGATAAAAACCAGCGGCAAACGTGTTACGGAATACTAAACTGAAGTTTTGACCTTTCTTCTTTTAAACTTCTGTCAACAATGAAGAAGTTAAGACCAAAGAATTGGAACTAATTTTCTTTATTCGGTTAGTGGGAAGTTCTAGCACCACACAGAGTGCAAACAGGAGAGTGCTGAGCCAAGTGCTGTAGAAGAGAGCAGCTAAGAATGTGCAGGAGACAGTACCGCAGGAGAGTAAAGAGGCCAATAAATATGTAAAATGTCTCCCTTCTTTTTGTACCTGACAATGGCCATGTCCGTGTTTTCTTGGTGTTTTCTATACACCTTTTACAGATAGAAAATATAAAACTGTGGAAACCCAGGCATGTTTGCCTACATATAATGTGGGGAAATGGATTTGTGACTGTTGTCCTTAGACAAACTTAACACCAGCAGCCCCAGGTCAGAGGGCACGGAACTGGAGGTGGGGGTAGGGCACTATAGGGCCATGGGACCACCGTGCTGGGCCTCCGGGCAGCATACCGACTCTGAACCCAACTTTGGGAAGAGGACATCGAATTGCAGGCGCCAGTGTTATTCAGATCCCAGGACAGCCTCAGGTTGTCAGCAAAATTTTCCTCAACAAGAGTATATATATATATATATTGATAAATGTTCTTCCTGAACAGGAATCGAAGGACCGAGGAGGAAGGAATGAGGGCCGGGCAAGGGTTCAGCCTCCCAAGCCTGGAGGGAGGCAGGCTCCAGGGTAGAATGTCAGGACTTCATGATGAGGACTCTGGGGAATACCCAGAAAACCACACCTCCAAATAGAAGCAGGCTGCAGTTCCTGTTTTGTGCAATTGTCTCCAGGCAAGTATGTTTCTAGATTCTTTGCATGAAAGAAAATCTATCTCCTGTGGGTAAATTAAAGAAGGTGTGTGTAACTGGAATCTTACTCTCTTATCTTAACTTAATAAAACAAAGTAAAAGTGTAATAGGAATTGCTCAACTTGGCTATTTTAGTCCTCAGCAGTATAGACACTATGTTCTTGTCTCTATCAAGGCCCACGGGTTCTCAGAGAGGACACATTTTTTAATAGGACGCTAACTCACCAAAATACTTTTCTCCTCTCTGCTTCTTTCATCACTTCCCTGAATGGGGGTAGGGGAGGATATATCAATTGTAAAAGTATAAATGAAGTTAAATTACTTTTCAGTACATGGGAATCAACACTGGGTAATTTTCTAGCAAGTGTTTTCTCAGATCTACTTTGCACTGCATATACTGTTGGTACACGCCCCCAAAGATGATAAAACAGACAAGGAAAATATTATTATATCAAAGCATTACAATGACTGTCATTTGCCATTAAAACACCTGACCAAATGTCATTAAAAGCTAACATTTCTTCCTAGATTTTAACAAATAACAGAGGCTTAAAAAACCAATCCTTGCTATCCAGTTTTGGAGGAAATTGAACTCATGCATGGCAAAAGATCATTTATCAGTCATTTGGAAATATAAGGGTTTCCTGGTTAGGGGGCTGTCCAACCAACAGAAGGCACACCAGGGACACACATAACATCTTTCAGAGAAAGTTTGGGGAACGTGTTCATAACAATATACAAACTATAAAATTTATATTTGCTATTTGAAGGAAATGGTCATTATAACAACCCAGATTGTATGTATCCATTATCAGTTACCAAAACCACACTGCATATAATGAAGATAATCAGGAAGGAAAAAATAACAAACATACCTAAAACAGTGGTTTTTATATAGTGACACCAGAAGAAAATTCTAGATTTTGCTTGCCAACGTATTTAAGTTAAAAGTTTAATTTAGCTGCATTTCCTCATTCTATCGTTGTTCACATTTGCTTCTCTACATTTTCAAATGTCTTAAACACATATCAGTTGGAAGAGGGTGGGGAACATATTGGTGGAGGATCTAGGAGGGTTTCTCTTTTAGTTCTTAGCAATAAAGGTTGGGATTGTAGGGCTTCCAAATTACCCTCTAATGCTTGCTGAAGCAGCAGAATTCTCCCAGTGGGAATGATGTTACGGGGTTATGTGAGGATTAAATGAAATAACAAATACCTTCATCTGGGCTCTGGGTCTGGCCTGAGCAGGTTTTCAGTGCAGGGTAATTTCTTTCATCCTTTTTCCCCCTCCATTTCCCTGACTCGGCAATGCAACACAGATGTAACCCAAGGCCAAGTAAAGGAGTTTGGAGAGAATTCCCCCTTGCATGGTGCTAGTATGCTGTCCACGAACTTTGAATGGTCTTCCAGATGACCAGAGACACGAGGCGTTAATGCAGAAAAAGGATATGAGGTATAGGACTGGTTTGTAGGAAGTTACAGTGGAAAGTTTAGAGAAACAAATGCACACACCACTTCACTGTTAAAACATATCATAGTATCATTACAAGGCAGTGGTTCTCAAAGTACGGTCTTCAGATCGGCAACGCTGGCAACAGCTGGGCATTTGTCCAAAAGGCAGATCTGAGTTGGCCCCCTCAAGCCTACGAAATCAGCAGTCTGGGGGTGTGGCCGGGTTATCTGTTTTAAGCAGTTCCCCAGGTAATTTTCATACACCCTAAAGTTCGAAAACCATTAACTATTCCATTATTAAGGTAGACTGTAGTGTCTTCATAAGGGAATTAAAGTATTAGTTATACATTAAATTACAATAAAGTTAACTATGTCGAGACATTAGAAAATAAAAATTTCACTTTATTCCTACTAAATATTCATTTCAACACAAATGCTGTGTAGCTAAGGCTAATCCATCTTTTCATAGGCATTACTTTCTAAATAATGGGGTGCTAAGTTATTAAACATGTAAAGTAACTAAAACCTTGTAATTCCAATTAGAAGCAAATCATCATCTGTACAGCTCATATAGAAATAATGATAAACATGTGGGGTCAGGAACCTCTAAATAGCCGCTACCAAGCTCGCAACTTCTGTCTTCCGGGTGAGCGTGAGGGAGGAGGGGAGAGAAGGAAAGTGGCGGCTCCACAGGCCAGATGGGCAAGCTTGGACTCACAGGCAGTGGAAGGGACCTGGCAGGGCGCCAGATGGTGCAATGGGCTTGTAGACTCTGGTCTACACTAATCTGGATTAAGATCACCACCACCAAAAGTAGCTTTACTACAGAAGGAGGGAAAGCAGGCGAAGATACACACACGAAGACCAAAGGCCTCAACCCAGTCAATAGTAGATGGGGTCAGCATGCATAAGTGAGCGAAAGGTCAAAGAGTTTGCGGATGGGGGACAACCTGAAAAGTTCAGGGCTTTGGGAAAAGCCCGTGGTCTTTTTTCTGGTTCCGGCACTAATGAGCCTCTGAGAATGAGGAATTCCTACGGAACCTCTCGGGTCCTCAGTTTCTTTGTTTGTAAATTGAGGTGACCGGACTCTACAGTCTCTCAGGTTGGCTCTAGTACTAAGATCCTACAATTTTATACTATAAGGTCTTACCAGGTGTATACATTTTTACTGTTGAAGTATCAGGGGACAAATACTGATCAAAACAGCTAAACGGACACACACTCTAACATTATACTTCATCAGGACCGATATCCAAAGTGCATCAGTAACAGTCCCCTTTACACAGCTACATCAACTGTCAGGCGAGAGTCACGTATAAACTATGCTTCACGATGCTGTGTGGACATAGATAGCCTTTGGGTCTTGAACTGTGCCGGGTAAAACGTCACCTAATCTGCAAGAAAGCATCCTTCTTTGTTGTTACATGTATGTTATTTCGTTCATCAGAGGAGGAAACAGAACATCCTTTAAAAATCACTCATAAGGAAACGCACAGATGACCAAATTCATATAAGCCTCATATACTCCAAACACAAAGATACGTAAGACATGAACTGAAGACTAACCTCTTTCCTGTGGCATTGGTGACTGGCTCAAGGCAGGATGGGAACTGGATTCTGACTGGCTCCCAGGTGGCTGAGGAGGCATCTGACTGCCTGCAAAACACAGGAAGGGGAGTGGGGACGGGGAGCCCTCTACATTAATGCTGCAATTGCGCAAAACCAAGACAAGTACATTTATTTCATCTTAATGATCACAAAAGGTGTGGCCCCGCAGAGAAAAAGACACGGCTCAAAAAAGTGTGCTATTTTGCCCTTTTCTGGTAAAACGGAGAAGAAACACGGATAATCATATTTACCAGACGATCTCTTGAGAAGTTTAATTTCCTACTGAATGAGTTCCCAACCTCACAAATACATTAGTAGTCAAAATCTGACATATACCTACTTAATGCATTTCATGAAATCCAAGACTCATGAACTAAACTCAGCCTCTTGAGTTTAAACTAGTCTGTAAGTGGTGAGGCATGCATAGTGGCCAACAATTTTTTGTTGGTAATATTTATTCGAAGTAAAACTACCAACCAATTTCTTAAAATATCTTTGTAATTAATCAGAGATTTAACATAAACATAGGAGACGTTCATTCAAAAACATAAAACATACTACTATAGAATGTAGTATACATTAGCACTAAAGAAGAAAATATTATTCTGCACCTCTTTTGATCTTTATTGCTAATAAAGCAACAGCATCTAGTTAACATCTATTTGACTTCCATTGATTTAATGGGTGCTCAGTTTGTCTTTTCAAACTATAATGGAAGCTCCTTGAGACAGGAATCATGCCTTTTACTCCCTTAATCCCTGCATTACCATAGCAAATATTAATAAATCTTTGTTATTTAATGGTCCTTAATCTGAGAATACGCATTAAAGGGAAAAAAACTTACTATTTTTATCAATTAAAGAGAGGCAATGAATCATGTGAGGCGCAAGAAGACAGGATTTTGAAATTTAAGAATCATCAGAGGTACTTGAGATCTCAACTCACTTTCTGGTTCAGAGGTTTAGAAACACTTCAACTAAAAATGTTAGCGAATAAAGAAGGCAGTTGCATTTAACACACTCTTCCAGGTGCTAGCTCTCATGGCATGAAGACCCTGCTATTTTCTCTTCTCACTTCTCCCTTTGCTAGAATAAACTGAAAGACTGAAATATACAGGTATACATACCTACACAATACACACATGCAGGCATACACAGATTTCCCCCACATAACCCTCAGGTACTAGAGTCTATGATTATGCTAGGTCAAGCTAACTGCTTTGACATCATGGGACCTACTTTTCTACAGTTTTGTGTATTGCTAAGAGAATCACAACGGAGTAGAGAAGGAAATTAACGTATCGAAGATTACCACCAATTCACCCGGTGAAGGTCATGCCGCAGAGTCTGGCGTTTGACGCTGAACATCCGCCCTCTCGTATTTCTAACCAATGGCATCTCTGTTAGGCCAGGCAGCCTGACTGCAGACCAGAAAGAGCATGATCCCCAGGGTCTCTCAGGACTGTCACTCATTACTAATTCTAATAATGGTTGTATCTGTGACAGCCAGAGAGGCAGGAAGGTGATTTTCCATTTAGATAATACGTACATATAGTCGTTAAAATATAACTACAAGAAAAACCCTGACATTGTTTTCAGGAGTTTAGGCTTCTCACTTTTTAGAAAAGAATGTAAAACCTATGAATGTATATCTGAGTGCTCCTGGGTTCAAATGCCATTCTCATTCTCAGATGAAATGAAAACCAAGACCCGAATTCACGGACATTGAGAAACCTTGCGCTGTGAAACCCCTAGGAGTAAACTCTTAGGTTACAGCCACACCTAGTGCATAAAAATCCTACACACACACAGTACAGCATCTATTCAGTTAGTGCCAAATACTTAAACGTAAAGTAGAAAAGACAACATTCTGGATGAAAACAATTTCAAGGGTAAACGCTGGTCATCAACTCCGCTGCAGACACACAAAAGTTGCTGTGTCCACTCAGGGTCATGTGTTTCCTATGAAACACCCTCAGGCCCCCAATGTGCAGCCCATTTAGAAATTGAAAGCATGCTGCAGCCAAATCCTGACTTTTTAAAATGTCACTGGGGAATCAGCTGCACTAAGACAGTAAGTGCTTACATTACAATGATTGTTTCTGTAGGACAGACTGAATTCATGGACTCATGACAGCAAAACAAACAGTAATTCTACGTTAATACAGGCCACCGCTACTGACACTATGCACGCCCAAGGCACTGCTCTCATGTACGATATTTCAAGTAAGAATGAAAGAGGCTTTATAAGAAACCCATCTCATGAATTCAAAAAATACTTTCAAGCAGCGCTACCGCCGGTCTGGTGCAATTCTAAGACAGATAACTCTTCACGGCAATGAGAAAATTTATTATGAAATCCATTCTTTAAAGAAATAAACAAGAGCCTTTTCGTGGTAAAGACAGATTTGAGCCAACGGCTTTAAATTCTCCACGTGCTTCTGTCCCCTTATCTTTCCACCAACAGTTTCATAGCTACTTGGGAAGAACTTCATCCTTCACATGCACAGGTAGAAGCATAGTCATGGCAGATGATGAATCAGAAAGTATGCTTGAAAATATGTTTGAGAAATACAATGTCCATGGTTCATATGAAGAAGACAATTCAGAGCTCTCTGAACCAGATGAATTATGTAAACACCCTCAAAACTATAGATTTTTATAGCACATATGGCTCTCGTAAGTAAAACCTTTCAAACAAAATTTGGTAATTATTTTAAGAGAATATTGCCATGCAGAGTGAACAAAATTTATGAGTAGGCTTTAACATTGAAACGGAGTTTCTAAAGAAAGGCCTGCTTTCCTCTTGTCTATGTCTATAATGGTACAAGCACAGTGGAGAAAACATTACAACTGGAAAAAACTACGCTGAGTTAAGATAAATCCCACCACTTTATAGCTATGTGTTTATTCTCCAGTGACCATGTGTACAATATTGTGCAAAATCTTGGTGCAACAAAACAAAAATGAAGCATCAATAAAGTCACCTGAATTTCTATTGTTGCTAACTTAAAACTCCCAGAAGTTTATATTGTGATTTTTATTAACAAACTTTTCTTTTTTCTTTTTTTTTAAAACATTTAACGTTTATTTATTTTTGAGACAGAGAGAGACAGAGCATGAACAGGGGAGGGGCAGAGAGAGAGGGAGACACAGAATCTGAAACAGGTTCCAGGCTCTGAGCGGTCAGCACAGAGCCTGACGCGGGGCTCAAACTCACGGACCGCGAGATCATGACCTGAGCCGAAGTCAGACGCTTAACCGACCAAGCCACCCAGGCGCCCCAACAAACTTTTCATGAATTTTACACTTAAAGAAAAGTTACAAGATGAGTACACTGAGCTCCTATATATCCCCTAGCCCACCTCCTCTAGTATTCACATCTTAAATAACCATAATAGAATTATCCATAACCATAGATGGTTATAACCAAGAAATAACCATAATAGAATTACCAAGAGGCACCTAACTGGTACTACTCTATTAACTAAAGATCTTATTTGAATTTCACCATTGTTTTTCTTTCTTCTATTCTAGGATCTCACAGTGCATTTAGTTGTGATTTCTCCTCAGTCTCCTTCAGCCTATAAAAGAACTTCAATTTTCTTTCCTTATGTTTTATGACCTTGATGCCTTTGGAAAGTGCTGTTCATGACACCGATGTTTCATTTCTGGTGCTGTTTACCCTGATTACTTGGTAAAGTTGGATGTCTACCAAATTCCTCCAATATAAAGTTATTATTTTGCCCTCTGTAGTTATGAGTATCGCAGGGAAGCCATTTGAGACTATGCAAATCCTGTGTCTTCTCAAACTTGCATGCACTGACTTAGCATCCATTACAGAATCCTGGCTGTAACATTTATCACGGTAGTGTTTGTAATGATGGTTCTTTATTTCCCTCTTTTCTTCTACATTTATTAATGGAAATCTATTATGAAGAAGAACTATCTCCTCTTCCCCATTTGTTTATATATTTCTACGACTACTTATTTCTATCTACATAAACTCATTGTGGACGACACACCACAGCTTCTAGTGAGTCACATGCTTGCATAACCCCCACCTCTTGATTGAGGGCAGAACCTGTGACTTGGCCTCTAATCAAAGAATACAACAAAAGTGATGAAACATCACTCCTAAAATTACATTACATGGCAAAGTTAAAGGCGTTTTGCAGATATCATTAAAGTCCCTAATAGGCTGGCTTTGAGATAATCAGAAGAAGATGATGTTGTGTAGAAATGACTTTAAAAGAGGACCTAGGCTTCTCTGTGCAGAGTTGCTTCCAATGGCCTTGAAGAAGAAAGCTTCCGTGATGTGAACTGAGCCACATGACAAGGACAGGCAGCCTCCAGAACTTGAGAGCCTCACTTTTATAACCAGGGGAAATTAATTTCTCCAACATCTGAATGAGTTTGGAAGCAGATTCTTCCTCATTGAGGCTCCAGGTGAGAAGACGGATCATCAAATACTTTGCAGCCTTGTGAGAACCTGAGCAGAGGACGTAACTAGCCTGTGCCTGGATGCCCGGCCATGGAAACTGTGACATGTGTGTTGTTTTAAGCTGCTAAGTGTGTGATGATTTGTTGAAACAACAGAAAACTAATACACTCATAGATACTTATTTTATTCCATGGATTAAAATCCAACATTGACATTATTTCACTCAAATTGTTCCAGATTTGGCCATCAGAAGCTCCTTCAAATTCTTAGTGTTTGGAATCAAAAAACACTGTGGCTCATTTTGCATTTTTCGTGACCCAGCCCTGTAATCAACTGCTTCTCCTCGGAGCGCTGCTAATTTTTATTGGAAGATAATGTTCACAGACTAGGATCTGGGTACTAGGTCTGCTCATTATTTCTGGGGTGTTACTGCTTCCAGGCTGTCTCAGTGAACTGAAGTAGGAATTGTATGTAGGTACACTAATCCATTCGCATATGGTATACGCAAGTCTATATTTTGGTATTTGTGTGTGTAACCATGAGTTTATGCAAATACCTCCAATTCCAATCCAGAATTGGGCGGGTATATCTTAGCCTTCCATCTTTCCTTATTATAACTTCTTTCTACAGCAGCAAGAAACCCAGTCCTCATTATCTAAATCAATTTACTGATTTGTTCAATTCTATCATATACACAAAGTAATTTCAGAATTACTAATCTACACCACTGTGAGAAACACAGAGCCACTTGTTAGGACTTGTATTCCATTTTGCATCCCCTTCACACCTTGATTGGCTTTAATTGTTTTGGTATTTGGGGGGTATGTGAAATACGTCAATGGTTCTGTAAGTCACAGTTATACAAAAAGATACTTGAAGCAGTCCCTCCAACTCTGCTACCCTATTCCCATTTCTCTTTCTTTCCCAGCTGCCCCTATAATAAATCTCTTTAGTTTTTGGTTTATCTTTGCTATATATATATTTTGCATAAATGAAAAGGTACCTGTATATGCTCTTATTTTACTCCTTACTTGAAGGGTAGCATATCCTAGGTCTCTTTTGCACTTTGTCTTTTCACTTAACAGCAGGTCCTGAAAAGTACTTCCTATAAGTTTATAACATCTTTCACTTGAAAAACAGGTATATGGTACTCCTTTGTCTGAATGTTCCATAGTTTATATTCAATCATTCTCCTGTGTATGGGCATTTAGATGATTTCCAATCTCTTGCATATGTATTTTTGTATTGTTTGAGATCCATCGTTAGGGTAAATGCCTTGAAGTGGGATTGATGGGGCAAAAAATACGCAAATTTCCCTGTATGAAGCTGTGAAACAATTTACATTCTCACCAGCAATGTTTGAAGGGGCTGCCTCTCCAAAACCTACAAGAATATGTGGTCATTTAAAATACGTTTGTCACTCTTATATGTGAGAAACAGTATCTGGTATTTTTGAATTTACATGCCTGATTCGGAGTGAGTTTGACCACTTTTTAATTTTGAGGTCTATTTTTATAGCTCTTCTGGTTAATTGCTTGTTCATGTGTTTCCCACGTTTTTCAATCTGGATTTTTAGTACTTTTGTCTTGAAAAAAATTTTTTTAACATTGCTTATTTTTGAGTGAGAGAGAGCGCACAAGCACAAGTGGAAGAGGGGCACAGAGAGAGGGAGAGAGAGAATCCCAAGCAGGCTCCATGCTGTCAGCGCAGAGCCCAACTTGGGGCTTGATCTCATGACTGTGAAATCATGACCTGAGCTGAGATCAAGAACCCGACACTCAACTGACTGAGCCATCCAGGTGCCTCTTGTCTTGAAATTATTAAGAATTCTTTATATATTAGGGATGTTAGCTCTTTCTCTGTGGTATAAGTTGTGAATATTTTCTCCTACTTTGTCAACCGTCTTTGGATTTTATGGTATCTTTTGTAATGGAACTTTTTTTTTGTAAAGAGCCAAATTCATCGATCTTTATTTTTATTGCCTCTAGATTTTGTGTCCCAGTTAGAAAGCTGTTCTCTGCACCGCGGTTAAAGAGGAATTCACCCCAGGTTTTGTGATGGTCTCATCTTAATTTACTCGAGTTTATTTTTGTGTATGATCTGAGATAAAGATCAAATTTTATCTTTTGTGTTAAGAGCTTTTAAGATCTACTCCTATAGTTCCCTAACTCCTCAAACTATTTTTCTTTTTCAATGTTTTCTACCATATTTATTTTTCTATATGAGCTTTAGTATCAATGTGTCTACATAAAATAGCTTATTAATAGTTTTACCGGGATTACAATGATATTATAAATTAACTTAAGGAAAACGGATGACTATCGAGTTCATCCTGTTCAAGAACAGAAGGCATCTTTCATTGTTCATATCTTCTTTAGTTTCTTATAAGTAAATGTTTTGTACATTTTATGTTAAATTTATTCCTCAGCATTTAATCTTTTTTGTTGCTACGACACATGGGATTTTCTCCAGGGGTATGTCTTTCAACTGCTTATTGCTTGTGTAGAGGAAGGCTATTGCTTTTTCTTTTCATTCATTTCATTTTTTCCATCATGATAAGGGTACTCTTTAATCTCCATCATCTATTTCCCCTGTCCCTCTATCGACCTCCCGTCTGCTAACCATCAGTTTTTTCTTTATAGTTAAGAGTCTGTTTCTTGGTTTGCCTTTTTTTTTTTTCCTTTGCTCATTTGTTTCTTCAATTCCACATAAGTGAGATCACATGGCTCTTTCTCTGACTGACTTATTTCGTTCTGCATACACTCTCTACCTGTATCCATGTTGTGCTAAATGGCAAGATTTCATGCTATTTATGGTTAAATAAGATTTCCATCGTATGTATATACACCACGTTTATCCATTCATCTATTGATAGATACTTGGGCTGCTTCCATACTTTGGCTATTGTAAAAAAAAAATGCTGCTATGAACATAGGGGTGCATATACTCCTTTGAACTAGTGTTTTTATATTTTGGGGGGAAATACCCAGTAGTATGATTCCTTGATTTAAGGTAGTTCTATTTTTTTTTTCAACGTTTTTATTTATTTTTGGGACAGAGAGAGACAGAGCATGAACGGGGGAGGGGCAGAGAGAGAGGGAGACACAGAATCGGAAGCAGGCTCCAGGCTCCGAGCCATCAGCCCAGAGCCTGACGCGGGGCTCGAACTCCCGGACTGCGAGATCGTGACCTGGCTGAAGTCGGACGCTTAACCGACTGCGCCACCCAGGCGCCCCTAAGGTAGTTCTATTTTTAATTTTTTGAGGAACCTTCATATTGTTTTCCACAGTGGCTACACTAGTTTGCATTCCCATCAACAGTGCCCAAGAGTTTCTGTTTCTCCAAGTCCTTGCCAACCTGTGATTTCCTGTGTTTTTAATTTTGGCCATTCTGACAACTGTGAGATGATATCTCATTGTAGTTTTGATTTGCATTTCCCTGATGATGAATGATGTTGAGCATCTTTTCATGTGTCTGTTGGCCATCTGGATATCTTCTTGGGAGAAATGTGTTTTCATGTCTTCTTCCCATTTTTAATTAGATTGGTTTTTGGGTATTGAGTTGTACCAGTTCTTTATATATCTGGATGCTAACCCTTTACTGGATATCATTTGCAAATATCTTCTCCCATTTAGTAGGTTGCCTTTTAGTTTTGTTGATTATTTCCTTTGCTGTGCAGAAAGTTTTTATTTTAATGTAGTCCCAACAGTTTATTTAATTTTTTTTTTTTAATTTTTTTTTTTCAACGTTTATTTATTTTTGGGACAGAGAGAGACAGAGCATGAACGGGGGAGGGGCAGAGAGAGAGGGAGACACAGAATCGGAAACAGGCTCCAGGCTCCGAGCCATCAGCCCAGAGCCCGACGCGGGGCTCGAACTCACGGACCGCGAGATCGTGACCTGGCTGAAGTCGGACGCTTAACCGACTGCGCCATCCAGGCGCCCCACCAACAGTTTATTTTTGCCTTTATTTCCCTTGTCTCAGGAGACACATCTAGAAAAATGTTGCTATGGCCAACGTCAGAGAGATTACTGTTTGTGTTCTCTTCAAGGATTAAAAAAATGTTTTTTTTTTTTAATATTTTTTGAGAGAGACAGAGCATGAGCATGAGTTGGGAACGGGCAGAAAGAGAGGGGAACAGAGGATCTGAAACGGGCTCTGCGCTGACAGCAGCAAGCCCAATGTGGGGCTCAAACTCATGAACCACGAGATCACGACCTAAGCCAAAGTCGATGCTGAACCGAATGAGCCACCCAGGCGCCCCCCTTCAAGGATTCTTATGGTTTTGGATCTTACATTTATGCCTTTAATCCATTTTAAGTTTATTTTTGTGTATGGTGTAAGAAAGTGGTCCAGTTTCGTTCTTTTGCATGGGGCTGTCCAGTTTTCCCAGCACCATCTGTTGAAAATACTTTTTTCCCATTGTATATTCATTCCTCCTTTGTCAAAGATTAATCGACCATGTAATTATGGGTTTATTTCTGGGTTTTCTATTCTTTTTTTCTTTTTTCAAGATTTTATTTTTTTCTAAGTTTATTTATTTATTTTGAGAGAGGTTTGGGGTGGGGGGAGGCAGAGAGAGAGGGAGGGAGAGAATCTAAAGCAGGCTCTGCACTGTCAGCACAGAAACCAATGCAGGGCTTGATCTCATGAACCGTGAGATCATGACCTGAGCCAAAATCAAGAGTTGAACACTTAAGTGACTGAGCCACCAAGGTGCCCCTCTGGGTTTTCTCTTCTGTTCCATTAATCTGTGTATCTATTTTTACGCCAGTACCATACTGTCTTACTTACTACTGCTTTGTAATATAACTTGAAACTTAGAATTGTGATACTACCAGTTTTGTTTTCTTTTTCAAAATTGCTTTGGCCATTCAAGGTCTTCTGTCGTTCCATACAAATTTTAGGATTATTTATTCTAGTTCTGTCAAAACCGCTGTTGGTATTTTGATAGGGATTACATTAACGTTTTAGATTGCTTTGGATACTATAGACATTTTAACAATACTTGTTCCTCCAACTCATGAGCATGGACTGTCTTTCTATTTCTTTGCATTGTCCTTAATTTTCTTCATCAGTGTTTTATAATTTTCAGAGTACAGGTCTTTCACGACTTTGGTTAAGTTTATTTCGAGATCTTTTATTGTTTTTGGTGTGATTGTAAATGGGATTGTTTTCTTAGTTTCACTTTCTGCTGCTTTATTATTAGTGTATAAGAATGCAACAGACTTCTGTACACAGATTTTATATTCATCTATCAGTTCTTTGGTGAAATCTTTAGTGTCTTCTATATCTAGTCTCATGTCATCTGCAAATAGTACAAGTTTTACTTCTTCTGCAGGCCTTTTATTTCTTTATGTTGTCTAATTGTGGTGGCTATGAATTCCAGTGTTATGCTGAATAAAAATGGTGAGAGTGGACATCCTTGTCTTGTTCCTGATCTTAGGGGAAAAGCTCTGTTTTTCCCCATTAAGTATGATGTTGCCTGTGGGTTTTTCATAAGGACTTTACTACTACTCGAAATCTACTTTGTTGAGAGTTTTTATCAAAATGGATGTTGTACTTTGTTACATGCTTTTACTACTTCTATTGAACTGATCATATGGTTCAACGTGATGTACCACATCGATTGTTTTGCAAGTATTAAACCCAGTTGGTTGTGGTGCGTGATTTTTTAAATGTATTGTTGGGTTGGGTTTGTTTTACTATTATTTTGTTGAGGATTTCTGCATCTATGTTCATGAGAGGTATTGGTCTGTAGGTCTCTTTTGCTGTGGTGTTCTTTTTTTTTTTTAATTTTTTTTTAACATTTTTATTTATTTTTGAGACAGAGAGAGACAGAGCATGAATGGGGGAGGGGCAGAGAGAGAAGGAGACACAGAATCGGAAGCAGGCTCCAGGCTCTGAGCCATCAGCCCAGAGCCCGACACGGGGCTCAAACTCACGGACCGTGAGATCGTGACCTGGCTGAAGTAGGACGCTTAACCAACTGCGCCACCCAGGCGCCCCTTGCTGTGGTGTTCTTTACCCGGGTGTGGTATCAGGGTGATAATGGCTTCATAGAATGAATCTGGAAGTTTTCCTTCCCCTTGTATTTTTGGAGTAGCTTAAGAAGACTGGGTATTAACTCTTCTTTAAATGTTTGGTAGAATTCAGCTGTGAAGCCATCTGGTTCTAGACTTTCATTTGTTGGGAGGTTTTTTGATTACTGATTCAGTTTCATGGCCGGTGATTGGTCTGTTCAAATTTTCTATTTCTTCCTGCTTTAGTTTTGTTAGTTTATATGTTTCTAGGAATTTATCCATTTCTTCTAAGTTGTCCAAATTGTTGGCATATAGGTTTTCATAATATTCTGTTACAATTGTTTGTATTTCTGTGGTGTTGGTTCTTATTTCTCCTCTTTCATTAGTAATTTTGTTTATTTGGGTCCTCTTTTTTTTTCCCCAATGAGTCTTGCTACAGGTTTATAATTTTGTTGGTCTTTTCAAAGAAACAGCTCCTGGTTTCATTGTTCTGTTCTCAGTTTTATTTTTTTCCAGTTTGGGTTTTGTTCATTCTCTTTTTTTCTTTTTTCTTTTTTTTCCTTCTGGCTTCTTAAGGTGTAAGGTTAGGTTGTTTGAGATTTTTCTTGCTTTTTGAAGTAGACCTGTGTTGCTGTAAGTTTCCCTCTTACAACCTCTTTTGCTGCATCCCAAAGATTTTCTATCATTGTGTTTTCATTTTCATTTGCTTCCATGTAATATTTTTTTTATTTCTTCTCTGATTTTTTGGTTGACCCATTGTTTAATAGCATGTTATTTAAACTCCATGTATTTGTGCTCTTTCCAGATTTTTTCTTATGGTTGAATTCTAGTTTCATAGAGCTGTGGTCAGAAAACATACAGTATGACTTCGAGTTTAAAAAAAAAATTTTTGACACTTGTTTTGTTGCCTAATATGTGGTTTATTCTGGAAAATGTTCTGTGTGTACTTGAAAAGAATAAACAATGTGTATTCTGCTGTTTCAGGATGGAATGTTCTGAATACGTCTATTAAATCCATCTGATCCAGTGTGTCATTCATAACCACTATTTACTTGTTGATTTTCTGTTTGGATGATGTGTCCGTCTATGTGAGTGGGGTATTAAAGTCCCTTACTACTATTGTATTACGACTGATTATTTCTTTTATGATTGTTATTAACTGTTTTACATATATGGGTGCTTCCATGTTGGGTGCAAAAATGTTTATAATTGTTATATGCTCTTGTTGAACTGTCCCCTTTATTATTATATACATCCTTCTTTGTCTCTTGTTACGGTCTTTGTTTTCAAGTGTGTTTTGTCTGATATAAGCACTGCTACACTGGCTTTCTTTTGGCATTCATTGGCATGACAAATGTTTCTCCATCCCCTCACTTTTAATTTGCAGGTGTTTTCTGGTCTGAAAGGAGTCTCTTATAGGCAACATATAGATGGGTTTTGTTTTTATCCACTCTGTCACCCTTTGTCTTTTGTTTGGAGCATTTAGTCCATTATATTCAAAGTAATTTTGACAGATATACACTTATTGCCATTTTGTTACTTGTGGTTGTTTCTATAGATTTTCTCTGACCCTTTCTTCTCTTGCTCTCTTCCATGGTTTGTTGGCTTTCTAGGCTGCTATACTTGGAATTTTTTGTCTTTAGTTTTTGCATATCTATTACTGGTTTTTGATTTGTAGTTACATTAGGTTTGTATATAATAATATCTTCTACATATAGCAATCTATATTAAATTGATGGTTACTTAAGTTTGAACTCATTCTTTACTCCCCCCCCCCCCAAATTTTAGGTGTATGGTGTCATATTACCTCCTTTTCTTTTATGAATCCCTTGACTAACTTTTACAGTAACACTTATTCTTACTTCCTTTGTGTTTTTCACTTTCTTATACTTATGGTCTTCCTTTCCACTCAAATAGTAACCTTTAATAGGGCCTAGTTTAGTGGTCATAAACTCCTTTAGTTTTCATTTGTCTGAGAAACTCTGTATCTCTCTTTTTCTGAATGATAGTCTTGATAGATTGAGCATTCGTGGCTGCAGATTTTTCCCTTTCAGCACTTTGAATATATCATGCCATTCCCTTCTGGACTGCAGTGTTTCTGCTAAAAAATCTGCAGATGGGGTTTCCTTTGTATGGAACCACCTTCTTTTCTCTTGTTGCTTTTTTTTCCCCTTTATTGCTGCTTTTTGCCATTTTAATTACTATGTGTCTTGGTGTGGACCTCTTTGGGATGGATTTTTGGGAGGATCTCTGCCTCCTGGATCTGGATCTCTATTTCCTTACCTAGATTAGGAAAGTTTTCAGCTATTATTTCTTCAAATAAATTTTCTGCCCCCTTATCTTTCTCTTCTTGAAATCCCTATAATGCAGATGTTATTACACTTGGAGTCATTGAGTTGCCTAAGACTATTCTCAATTTGTGTAATTTTCTTTCTTCTCCTTTACTCAGTGTACTTTCCATTACTCTGTCTTCCAGGTCGTTAATTCGTTCATCTGCTTCATCTAGCCTGCTATTTATTTCATCAAGTGTATTTTAAATTTCACTTATTGTGTTCATTTCAATGGGTTCTTTTTTATCTTTGTGTTAAGGGTCTCACTGATGCCCTCCACTTTTATGTCCAGTCCAGTGAGTATCTTTATGATAGTTGCTTTAAATTCTCTAGCAGGCATATTACTTCTATCTGTTTTGCTTTAGTGTCTTGCTGTGCTTTGGTCCCATTTTTCACTTGGGAGAGGTTTCTCTGTCTTTTCATTTTTTTTTACTTTCTGTGTCTGTTTCTGTATTAGGAAAGTTAGCTACTTCTCTTATTCTTCCCAATAACAGCCATATGAAGAAGAGGTCCTGTAGCACCCTGCAGTGAAGTGTCCCCTATTCCCCAGGGTCTGGCACTCCAGGGAGTGTCTCCTATGTTTGTTGTGTGTGTTCCGCTATTGAGACTTGGTCTCTTTTTCCTTCAATCCAGTTGTCTGCAGAGGCTATCTTCGCCAATTGTGGGCAGCAAGGTGTGCGGTGGTCTGCCTGTAAAATGACACCTGCCCTTGCTGGAACTGAGGTCCTGTAAAAGAGCACAGATCAGGAGATGTGCTGTTGGCAGAGCTTGCACTGGTCTTCTAGGGGGAGGGGCCTGCAGCTAGGGGACTCAGGGGAGCATAACTGGGAAGGGTGTATCCATGGAAGCATGGTGGGGCTTGGTGCCAGCAAATTAGGTAGAAAGTGTTAGTGTTGGGCTGGTTCCTGCAGGTGGCCACTGTTTATGCTGGGGGGCAGGGGAGTGAAATGGTGTGTGACACCGCCTTTGTTCCTGGAGCCATCTCCCTGTTATCCTTGTCACTCTGGGCCACACTCTGAGATGAGCAAATCACTCTGCCTCCTGTTTGCTCCCAGTTTCAAACTGCTGGTTCTGTGCTGTACCTGCATGGGCTGTTTGTTTTGCTGTCTCTTTAAAGGTGGGGTCTCCTCTTACCTCATGGCCCCCGGGCTTTCCGAGAGCTAAGCTAGCTGACTTCGAAAATTCCAGGTCTTTAAGTCCTTCTGTTTTTCAGAACTCACAAAATTTGGTCCTTCTCTTTTTCAAAGGCAAATATGATGAAGATCTGTCCTCCGTGTTTGTGAGCATCCCGGTGTGAAAGTCTGTATTCTGCTCTTCTCCACGCTGCAGACTCCCTCCAAACTGAGGAAGACCATGGTCCACTTTGCTCCCAGACAGCATCTTCACTCTTCCTACCTTCTTCGATATGGCCTCTTCCCTGCCTTTAGTTGTGGAGTCTATTCTGCCAGTCTTTGGGTTGTTTCCTGGGTCATTTATGCTGATATTAATGTTATCTAGTTGTAACGTGAGCTTAGGGTCCTCCTACTCCGCCATCTTCCCAGCTGACTTGGTTTTATAAAATTGAAGTATAGTTGACACATCAAGTAACAGGCTATTGTTTTTTTGTAGGTGAATTTTGTATCTTGCTACAAAACTGAATCCTTCCATAGTTTGAGTTCATTTATCATTGATTCTCTGAGGTCTTCCAGGCTTACTATTTTATCATCTGTAGATGGAGATAGTTTTCTTTGTTATGTAACCATTTTTATGCCTGCGGGTTCTCTTGTCTAACTGTGCTGGCCAACATCTCTGAGAACATTGCTGAGTAGTAGTGGAGACAACGCTCATCCTTGTCTTGCTTGTATTTTAGTGGAAATGTCTCCAATGATTCCTCACTACCTAAGATACTGGTTTATAAATTAAAGCATACACATTTTACCAGTTTGAGAAAGTACCTCTCAACTGCTATTTCCTTGAGTATTTTTATTATGATTGGGTATTGAATGTTATTAAAGGAGATACTTTTCTGCAAGTTTATTTACACTGTATATAATTATGAAAACCATTGTTAATATTAAACCAACCTTGAATTCCTGGAATAAATTTCACTTAGTCATGGTGCATTATTTCCTTAATGGTACTGTTGAGTTTTGTTTGCTAATATGTTCCTTGGGATCTTTACACTAGAATAGGCTTTGAGTGAAATTTTTCTAATTAAAAAGAGCTTTTAAGAACTAGACCCAGATAACCATCAAACTAAACACTTTTAGTAACAAAACACTGGGATTTCACAGAATCAGGAGAAAAGAGGCTAATATGCATATGTCTTCTAAATCAGCACACATCCAGTAATGTATAACTTAACAGTGTTTAGACTGAAACACGAATATATCATAGCTTGGTGTAGTGCACAGAGTAAGATGGTGGGGTAGTCAGTACAAAAAGTGCTAAATTCTATGTTTCTTACAGGTGACAGAGTTCTAGCGCTCACCTAAATTCTTGTTTTACTTCTTTGTTTACTGTTTCTCTCGTCTCACTAAAATGTAAGTTCCATGGGTATAGAGAATTGCCTCTTTTGTTCCCTATGTCTGCTGAACCACACATACAGTAAGCACTCAATAAATATTTACTGAATAAATAAAGGTGTGACAGGAGCACCTGGGTGGCTCAGGTGGCTAAGCATCTGACTCTTGGTTTTGGCTCAGGTCATGATCTCACAGTTCATGCGTTCGAGCCCCACATTGGGCTCTGTGCTGACAGCGTAGAGCCTGCTTGGGATTTCTGTCACTCCCTCTCTCTTCGCTACTCCCCCACTCTCTCTCTCTCAAAATAAAAAAAAACTTAAAAAAAAAAGAGGTGTGACAGATTACTACAAACCCAGGTTAATAGTTAATTAAACCTTTAGTTATCAATAATCATGTAGCTCTACCTTATTATTCTAGATCAGAGATAGACAAAGTTTTTCTGTAAATTGCCAGAAAGTAAATATTTCAGGCTTTGCAGGCCATATGTTCTCTGTCACAACTATTCAACTCAGCTGTTGTAGTGCAAAAGCACCAAAGACAATATATAAACAAAATAGCATAAATAAAACTTTATTTACAAAGACAGGTGGTGAGCTGGATTTGGCCCAAAGGTGGTAGTTTGCTAATTCCTAGTTTAAATGATAGTATCAGTAAAAAAGAAACATTTCAGGCACACTTGCTCAATAAGTCAATAAACATCAAACGGTATTTATTAACAATAGCAATGACATATAAACCTGACGTACTTCCCCATATATAACAAAGAGGACTACATAAATAAATGTCAGTAAGAGAATCTGGTTTATGTCCTTATAAAGTCAGATCTAGTGTAGGAGCACTGGCTTCCTCAGTACTTAATGCAAGCGAGGTTCTAAGATTAAAATTGCAAGTGCACTTAGCAGGTAAATTGTTAGGTAAGTGATGATTTGTAGTTTTATTTCCCCAACTTTTTTGGCCATATCAGAATAAACAAAAAGATCAGAACTACTGATGAGATGCAATTATGTAAGTTACACTCAATCACTGTTGTGTTGGGGGAGCAGAGAATAAACATGGGATGAATAGCATTTCCACATTAATCCTTTATTAAGGCTAAAACTTCCTGGCTTAATTCCTTCCTAAATTACTACAACACACAACTACAGAAATTCAATAAGAACAAAAACGCTAACTGAAGTACCACAGCCTCTGGCAAACAAATCATTCATCCTTCTAAAAGTAATACGGTGCTATCTTAATATAAAATACTAATAGGCAAAGAAATACCCAGAAATTCCATTTTTCAAAAGTTGTAGTGAGCAAAGAAAAAACATTTCTTCCGTTCATACATTTGCAGCTAAAAAATTTTTTTTAAAAATCAACAAAACTAGAAAGGTTTTAGTGATCGAAGATGGAACAGTGATATAATTAATCAACATGGCAAAACTGGAGTGTGAATGACAGACACAACCTGATGTCAATTTTGCCAGGAATTCATTCACCCCTTCCAATTTTACCTCATTAGCTGACTTTTGGGCGAAAGTGGATAAAGGGAGAATAACATCTGGAATGCGTGTTTGCCTCACAAGTTCTTAAGTAAATAGGAGATGGTTTTACTTGACTGTAAACAATAAAGTAAAAAATAAAAACCCACTGAGAACTTACTACGTAGAAGACAATGTCCTACATGATATGTCTTCGTTAGTAATCCAAGGAGACTGGCTTCTTAAAATTAACATGAAACACCATAGAAACCCAGGCAATTTTGCTGTCCAATCTTCCTCAATAAGGACACTTAGGGTATGTGGGGAATCATGGGGTGTTTGATAACAAAGACTTGGGTCCTATTCATAAATTCCTTGAAATTACCAAGGGTCAGAAAGGTTTATTGTTAGAAAACCAGTAGGGTCTGTGAATTCATGTGAATTGAATTGCTAAAACTGTGGTTGCCATCGAATTTTGAGAAGAAATAAGTACTTCCGGTCACTTTACGAATACCTCTGCTATGATCAAGTTCTTTCCCGAAATGCTGCTACAAAATCAATATATATCTCATAGTTTTTAGCAATTAGCAATTGAGTTATTATTCTTCTACTCTTCAGGAATTTTTGGAAGCAACATTAACTTTAGTGGGAAGTTAAAAAAACGCTGTAGAAATTATTGCTACCAATTAGCAATACGTCATGACCAAGATCGACTTTCATCTTGCACGTCTCTGCATTATTCAATTCTGCTATATTCAAAACTAAGATATTGGGATGTTTTATTCTAATATATCCTCATACTTTCTTCATGTTATGGAAATCAGCTCTCTCTTAAATCTTTAGAGCAAAATATGGGTTTTACCTGCCACAGTCTGACTTTATAGGTCTTCTGGAAGACATATTTCTTACATTCGGCCGATCCTGCTGGTCAGAGCGCTGTAACTTCTTACTATGGGCTATATTCACAGAAGTTATTTCTTTACTTTCTAAAGCACGAAGTACCAGTTAGGATCTTTTCTTCTGCCATGATAAATGACAAATATGATTTTGTTATGAGATGGCACTGGTGGGTTGCATGGTTGGACTCCACATCTGAGGTAATCTTTGAACATCTTACCTAAGATGGTGTCCAAACCAGTGTGTGGTAACACAGAGCAGTTCTGCAATCCAAGCAGCCAAGGTTTCACTCGTCACTTTATTTTTTTTAGTGAACTTTGAACACCTGCATAATGCCTAATGGTAATAACGTGGGTGAAAAATGAGTTTTCAATAATCCATAAATTCTTGGAATGTCCTAGTCTTAGGCATGTATTTAAATGAGTCAGAAAATCCACAAATTACTTTGAGCATGGTTATCTTTTTGTCAGTGTCTTCTAGTTCATTTGCTTCAAGAATGGAAACTTTAATATACTCCAAAGCAGACATTTCAAATACACAATCTGCTCAGTTTCCAGCTTACTGGTTATAGTTAAGAGTTTACCTGAAGTGTTTGAATGTGGACATATAGTACTTAATATTATTTGGTGATTTAAATAGGTCTGCTCTTTCCAGGAGGTGCTGCATTGGGGTTTGGAGGGTGGGAGAGCAGCTGGGAACAGACTGCCAACACAATTCTTAATTGTGAACAAAATCCACCTCAAATAAAAGCAGTATAATACATGAAGTAACAACACTCTCCCCTAGCTGTACCCTCCAGCGGAAATACAACCATAGCGGTCTGGTCCCCCAACTCTATTTTTTTGATTTTTTAATGTTTTTATTCATTTTTGAGAGAGAGAGGGAGGTAGAGAGAGAGAGAGAGAGAGAGAGAGAGAGAGAGAGAGAGAGCACGAGCAGGGGAGGGGCAGAGAGACAGGGAGACACAGAATCCGAAGCAGGCTCCAGGCTCTGAGCGGTCAGCACAGAGCCCTTCACGGGGCTCGAACCCATGAAACATGAGATCATGACCTGGGCCGAAATCGGACACTTAACCAACTGAGCCACTCAGGTGTCCCTGGTCCCCCAACTTTAAAGACTCAGCCTGAATCTGGAAAGACAAATCCTTCCACGTCCTATGGCTCAAACGTTCTTCCAAAGCAGAATTAGATTTCCCTAAATCTTTACCCAAGATAATGCCAACTATTGATGTGCCATCAGGTCCTATACAAATATACAGATAAGTCAGTACAGTGGAGGTGTACCTGCCCTGTGTACTTCTGAGTCATTGAAGGAATGAGGAAATTCCCAAGATGCCCCAAATGGGACAGAAGCCATAGAGGGACCACATATCTTCATTCTAACTGAACAGTCAATCACCTGCTGGATTCAGCTTTTCAAGTATTGGCCCAACTGCAGTCTGAGGATTTAGAGCCTCCTTTCTAACTCCCTGCTAGAGTCCTGGAGAGGAGAGCCTCCGAGGCCCAGCAGCTGACAAATAAAAGACCAGCAAATATGGTGCATTCTATGTGAGAACTACGCCTTCAGAGTGGTTGTACCACAAGTGCTTTGGGGTTTCGTTTGTTCGCTTTCATTACAAAGACCAACTTGGTGTAACACATATTTTATCTAGCCCACTGGATTCAAACTGAATTTTTCCAGTTGCTCTCTTTTATTAATATACCAAAGTTATGTAACGTCTTTCACATGGAAGTCAGTTTAATAGTCTGATTTTCTGAAACTCATTACAGGCCTTTGGGGTGGATGCTTTTTTACAGAGAACTTGAGACAAGGACTGAAAAGGCCCTTGCAGGTGTGCAACAATTCAGAGAACACAGACAACACAGATTTCTCGACTTTACTCTTCAGGTCACTACAGGCTTTGGTTAAAGATAAACTAGAATCCTGAAACACCGATGTACCAGAGATTCTCAGCTTTAAGACAGAACATTCTGGGGCGCCTTGGTGGCTCAGTCGGTAAAGTGTCCCACTGCGGCTCAGGTCATGATCTTGTGGTTTGTGAGTTTGAGCCCCGTGTCGGGCTCCGTGCGGACAGCTCGAAGCCTGGGGCCCGCTTCAGATTCTGTGTCTCCCTCTCTCTGCCCCTCCCCCGCTCACACTCGGTCTCTCTCTCAAAAATAAACATTTAAAAATTAATTAATTAATTAATTAATTTTTTAAAAAGGTCCTTGGTCTGGACTATTCCCAAGTGACCCGGAAGGAGCGGGAGAAAGGTGGCTTCTGGTTTTACGGCAGCTTGATTTTCAATGTGGACCTATAGCTGCTGCTGGGCCTGAGCAACGTGGCTCAACCTGGCTGGCCACACTCCTCCCAGAGCCATTCAGCTCAGACAGTCTTTGCTCCCGCAATTAATTACTCAGGCGAAGTGACTAAAACTGTGGTCGTGGAAAAAGAAAAGAAAGAAGGCCAGTAAACAGAAGACAAAACTTCAGGGAAAGTTTATCAAGTTAAGTTAACTTTCGGTGTGACGACATGAAAAGGAAATAGGTAATACGACTAAAGATGTGATCTGGTTGAAAGCAGGAGTCACTTCCGCCTTTGGGCACCTTGGACAGGTCATGAGGTCTCTCTTCCGCATACCAGAGATGCACCGAAATTCCTACACAACCATCCTTGATCTGGACTATTCCTGTCTATACTCAGTGTTCTCACAGACACACACTCTTCTCAACAGCTTTAAAGCTCAGGCGTCCAATCCGAAGGTCTCTGGGGTGCAGAGCGAAACCCCTAGGGGTGGGGGAAGCCTACGTGCACTTGGGTGGCACACAGCTCCCCCCAGGGGGTGCGGCTCCACAGCGCTCTGTCGCGTGTAAGGAAGTGGCGGGTTCTGAACTTGCCTCGTGCATGATCTCCAGACACAGAACGCAGAACAGCTACCAGCTAAGCTTGCTCGAATCCCTGCTTTGATGTAAGGTAAGAGGCGGGGGAGGGGAAACCAGATCGAGCATGCAGTTTATATCTCTTCTCACTAGGACCAATTAATAAAGACAAAACCTAATTTCCCCCCGCTCTTACCCATTCTTATTCCTCCTCAATATTTTTCCTCTTTCTAAGATTCTTTTTTTGTTTGAGAAGCTTAATATTTGGCTGCCTTCTGAAGAAATGGGTATAGTGACAGATGAAAGACTTGCATTCATCGTATAATTCAGAATAAGGGAAAAATCGACTGCTGTGCATTTAAGATTCTAACAACCTTGCAATTTTGTACAGTCGTTTCCCCCACCCGTTCTTTTGAAGAAATCTGCTTTTATTCTGTTAATAACTAACCACAGTTGCAGCAGCATGGATCCGATTAGCAGTTCTTATGGTACAAAGGGGAGAGGAAAAAAAAGCTGTGAACAGGGCTGCCAATTTGTCCACCTGGGCCCCCAGGAGAAAGATTAGATGAGGCGCCTGCCTGCTCCCTTTTTTCCACTTGATCGCTGCTCTGTGCTGCCTGATAGAGACAGGCCTTTTTAACGCCAAGGCACTTTCTTTCCTTTAACAAAAGTTTCCTTTGCCTCCATCCTCTCTTGTCACAGATTTCTCATTCTGGGTCCCCACATGTCATGACAACTCTCAACTGCAAACATGAGTAGCTGTGAAAAGTGCCACACGCTGATGCTTACTCACTGGAGTCCCCCGGCATCCACACCAGAAATCCACAAAGGAGTGCTCACACGCCCCGCAGGGAGGACTCCCTTGATTTGCAGACCCAGGGCGGTGCACATGGTCAGTTTTCTAGGCCTAGAAATGCTGCTTTCGAATATATGATAACACAGGAAAAGATAGATACTTTGGCAATTAGATATTAGAATTTGAGGAAAATAGCACAGTATATATAAACCTGGGACCAACGGACCAAATTACTGGTATTACAGGCAACATGGTTTCTACATATTTTCTATTTAGAAATGGAATTGTTAGGGTGCCTGGGTGGCTCAGTTGGTTAAACATCTGACTCTTGGTCTTGGCTTAGGTCATGATCTCATGGTTGGTGAGATCGAGCCCTGCATCGGGCTGTATGCTGACAGCATGAAGCCTGTTTGGGATTCTCTGTCTCCTGCTCTCTCTGCCCCTCCCTTGCTCATGCTCTCTCTCTCTCTCTCTCTCTCAAAAAAAAAAAAAAAAAAAAAACCATGAAAAAAAATCTTAGAAAAAAAAAGGTATGGAATTGTCAGCTTATGTACTAAAATACTATTCTCTAAAGGTTTTAAAAATTCATTATATCTGTAACTACACTAAATAATGAGTGCTTATTTTTGTGATAAAACTTAAGCCTTCTAAATTCTTGGTATAAAACTACTTTTCTTTTCTTTTCTTTTCTTTTCTTTTCTTTTCTTTTCTTTTCTTTTCTTTTCTTTTCTTTTCTTCTTTTTCTTTTGAGGGAGACAGAGAGTGAGCAAGCAAGTCGGGGAGTGGGTGGAGGGGGAGAGAGAAAGAATCCCAAGCAGGTTCCACGCTCAGCATGGAGCCCAATGCAGGGCTTGATGCCATGACACTGAGATCATGACCCGAGCCAAAACCAAGAGTCAGACGCTCAACCGACTGCAGACACCCAGGTGCCCCTAAAACTACGTTTAAAATTGACAGAAAGCTAAAGCATTGCATCATGCTGAAAAACTTAAAGAAATCCAAAGCTTCTGATGGAAATCTCTACGTTCCAAGAGGTGCAGCCAACCGTTAGCAGCACCGGGGGCGGCTGCGTGGGGAGAGGAACAGCAGTGCTCTCAGGGGCCACTTAGGACCAAAGCAGGGTCTGGAACAGGGCCTGGCCATGGGCAATGTGACACTCTCAGAGCTGACTGCAGAGGGGCCTGGGGGACTGAGCCCAGGTCACCGGGGCCTCTGGTATGGGAGTCGTTCTGAGAGCACAGGAGACAGACTAAGGCAACACGGACAGGAAGGAAGGCATTCTGGACCATATGCCTGTGTGTTTTTTATCAATTCTTTAATTTCAGACTTTAAGTCAGTGATCGGCAAGTATGCTTTTGAAATGTATGTTTTTCACAAACAGCCATTTTTATCTTCCACTTGTCACTTTCAAATATCTCAAGCATAGGATTCATGTGTTGCTGAAGCCCAGATTCCAGTCTTGCTAGCCCTTGCTCACCACCCCATGTTTATCTAGCCAACACGGATGCCACTTAGTTGGGGGATGGGAATATCATCTGGATTATGACAATACTCCCCATAACCAATCTGTTCTTAATTGGCCATTGTCTTTGAAAATAGGGTTAGTTATTAGTAAGAGATAATTTATTTAAAATAATGAGACAATGAAAAAAGTTGGATATTGGACAATTCCAGAATTATGATATGATCAAAAAAAAATCTTTTTTAATGTTTATTTTTGAGAGAGACAGAGAGACAGAGACAGAGAGAGAGACAGAGAACATGAGCAAGGGAGGGGCAGAGACGGAAGGAGACACAGAATCCAAAGCAGGCTCCAGGCTCCAAGCTGTCTGCACAGAGCCCAGTGCAGGCTCAAACCCACAAACCATGAGATCTTGACCTGACCTGAAGTCAGATGCTCAAACCACGGAGCCACCCAGGTGCCCCTGCTACAATTTTTTGTATGGCACAATTTTTGTGTATTATGGATTAAAATCAGGCAGGGCCTATACTGCAGAAGTCTGGTTTAGACTGACAAATCTTACGACTACTATTTCAGGTTTTATTTTTAAGGGAAAAGAAAGTAAAATCATCTGTCATAGTGGAATCTCTTCCAGGAGAAAGGGAAATAGAATGATCCCGTGAACTGTGAAATACAAAGGTAGAAAGATGGCTCCCAGCCCACAGGAGGACAGGTCATAGAAGTAATCAACTTTACAACTTTCTTTTCTTGAGTTCCTACTTATTCTAAGCGAACTGTAAACTCTTTAATTTGGTCAGCATTTACTGAGTATGCTCTGACTTGCCAGGCATTATGCTTGGCACCAGGGATTTAAAAAAAAAAAAAAAGCAGTGCTCACTGCCCTCGACAGGCCCCTGGGCCAGCTGGAGAACCACCGAGAGACAGGTGGACTCTCCTTGGCACGGAGGGAGCCGTAGGCCTTTGCAAAGGGAAGGACGCTGGACTTGGATCGTCCAGAATAAGTAGTTTTCCAGGCTAGCGAGGGGCGGGATGGATACTCCGGGCAAAAGGAATTCAGCTCTAGGAGCAAGCTGCTGACATAAAGTCACAATCAGTAGGTATGAACACATGGAATACTGAACTAGTTCCCGCTGTCAACTTCCAATATTAGGCACAGATGCAACATAAAAAAAAAAAAAGAGTATATACACCGAGGTTCAGCTCTCAAAAAAATACAGGGTTTCGTCCTTTTTCAAGTAGAATTTAAATGACATGATTCTTGGATTTTGTGTGAAACAGACTTCAAGCAACAACTGTGAAACTAGGGGTTCTGTTAATATTGGGAGTTAGACCTAAGAATATAGCAATTATTTTATCCCAAGAATTTTCTTCCTGTGACATTATAATTTCAATTGAATCACAACCTATTTATAGCAAGGTCAAAAGACGGCAACATGCTGCCCTAAAAACATGAGGTATTTACCCATAAAATTCCTCTAATACATACATGATGGTAAGTGGGAACCCTGGCTCCCTTTAAAACATGCCCTCAGGACACTTCTAGAGAAGTGCTAAGCTGTACTGGGAGGGAGGGGAAGTGGTCTCTCCATATTCTAGAAACACTTTCTTGGGTGGCTTCCAGAACCCCAGCTCTCCCTGGTTTTCCACTTTTACCACTGGCTATTGTTGCCTTCCCTGTTCACAGTCTCTACACGTCTCAGTGCCCTAGGGTTCAGTCCTCAGGATGCTTCTCTCAGTATTTCTCAACCTTGGCTATACAAAATAATCACCCGGAGAGCTTTTTAAAAAGTGCTGGTGGAGGACTGCAGCTGGACCCACTAATTTGGCACCTCTGGGGGCTGGGCCTCGCACCCATCCTCTCCCAGGATGCTCTGTGCAGCCAGGGTTGGGAACGACTGACTTTTGCTCGTTTCCCAGGTCAACAGTTCCCAGACCAGCAGTTTCAGCATCAACTAGGAACATGCTGGAAATGCAGATTCTCCAGCTCTACCCCAAACCTACTGAGTCAGAAACTGGGTATGAGGCCCAGTCACCTGCTCTCCCAAGCCCTCCAGGTGATTATGATGCAGGCTAGGTGCCTTAGGTAATCTCGTCGAGAATGCTGATGACTCACAAACATACTTCTCTAGCCTAGATCTCTGCTCGGAATCCAGATTCTTCTTAGAACCAGCTGCCAATTCAAAATCTCCCTTTGGATGCCTAATAAGCATCTCAAATGTAACAAGTTCAAAACCAAACTCTTGATTCCCTCTTCAAAAACTTGCTCTTTTCTTTGTCTTCCAGTGTACAGAACCACCATTTACCAAACTTAGGGGTCAAAACTCTTCCGCCCCCATTTCTGCTACTCACACATCCCGCCGTGACCAACCTCCCCTAGGCTACTGAAGTAGCCTCCTAATCAGTCTCCCCACTTCCAACCTTGACCCCTGTAGCCCACTTAGCAACCAGGATGATCCTTTAAAAGCATATATCGGATCACCCATTCTCTGCCTTCTCTTCCTGCCAAGTGGCTTCCGATTATACTTAAAATAAGTTCTTAAATCCCGATCGTAACTTACAAAGCCCCATGTAAGCTGGCCCTTGGTTACCCTCTGATCTAACTGCCTACCCACGCTGTCCCCATCTCCCCCTCCTTACTGTGCTCCAGCCCCAATGACTTCCTTGCCCAGCACACCAAACGCAGTACTGATCCAGGGCCCGTGTGCTTGCTGGCTCTCTGCGGGGGTCCCTGTCTCCCAGATATTCACTGAGTGAACGCTTTTGCCTTTGTTCACTGAGTCCCTTGTTCGAATATTAATTTCTAAGAGACACCTATCCCAATCACTGCTGTCTGAAAGAAGCAACCTGATTTTTTTCCCCTAACCATACCTGGTAATAAACTACATTTCCCATCTTTCCTGCTAGGATTTAAGTTTCATGAGGACAGGGTCCTTTGTCATTTATGTTCAGTGCATTGTCCCCAGTTCCCAGAAACACACCTGCAGCATAAGATGTATTCGGAACTTGGCCGAATCAATGAATGAAAAGAGAATGATAAACAAGGGCGGAAGGAAAAGGAGCAGTTGGGCCCGTTGGCCTCTCTCAGGACATTACCTGATTTATCCAACGGCAAAAGTACAACATGCTACTTTTCAAAAAAACCATCCAGTGAATTAATACATTTGGCATCCTCAGCAAGGTCACATTCTTGGCATTCAGCTATATGCATTTAGTGTAGTTTGCAAGTACAAACTCCTATGTCACTTTCTGTTTGGAAGGGAGAACATCAACATTAACAATCCCTGGTTATATCATTTATAAACATGCAGATGTGAATTATTAAAGATTAATGCATTTTAGGATTGGTGTCGGCATTCCGTTTGTCTCATGCCGAAACCAATTCTGTTCTTCATTAGTCAATGACAACCCGTATCACCCTGTTATGGAAGAGAAATCAAAGGTGCAAGTGTGTGAGTTGAGAGTAAGTGATGAAACTGATTAGTAAGAGACTTAACGGCTATAATCAATCAACACATCATAATAATCCTGGCTCCAGGGCTATCAGAAGACAGGGAAATAGCCGTAACACCCGCTTGTTCACTTCACAACTGGTATTTATTCCCTTTAGAAAATACAGAAACACAGACCACAAGTTTGTGAAGTCAGCTTTAGGGACATCTTGACTCTAAGGACCACTCATTTTATCACCACTTTCCTAAATGAGAAGTCAGATGATTTGGGAGACTTTTACTTCCGGGCTAAAATTAGTTCCCCAAAGCTTTGGTACCCCTCCATTCCAATTCCTCGCCTCCCACGGAGGACAGAAAACACAGCAGGTCAATGCCAATAGCATTTCAACTGCAGCAGCACTCTGCTGATTCAAGAAGCAGCATTACTCAGTTAAGCACAAGTTTAGAGGGGGTGACAGTCTACTCAGCTGGAGAAATGAAATCAAACAGTAAACAAGGCGAATGAAGTGCTCCTACAGTGAACAGTGTAAAAAAATAATGGAAAAGTGGGCGTGGACGGCTGGATCAGCCAGGGAAACACATTAGCCGCTGCTAACCTGACAGAGCGAGAACGACACCAAAACACTACCCTGGTGACATGGCCTTCCCTATATGTTCAGACACAGAAGACCGAAGAAAGGGAATGGAAAATGAGAGGAGAGTTTAAACTGAACTGCGTAACTTAATTTTAACTGAGAGGGGGAGCCAAAACCGACTGGGAATGCATATTTTGATGTGTGTTAATGTTCTCTTCTTTCTGAATGTGAAGGAAGAAGTGGAAAAGGTTTAGTTGGAAATCCAGTGGAAAGGAAGAACTGAAAACATTTCTGCTTTTGACAAAAAGAAGAAATACTCACTCCCCAATTATCAACATACCTGACTTGGGTCCGGAGGGGTCTCCTAAGCAAAGGGTAGCTCAGAGCCCTGGGGCACCTGCTTTAAACGCAAGGGTCTGGCCACAGGTCAGCAGTGGGGGACCTGCCCTCGAGAAACAGCAGGAACATATCCATGACCAAAGTGCTGAGTCTCCATAACCAGGCTCCTGGTCGGAATTTTAAATTAGTACCCTAAAGGGGGAGGCTCTCGTATCTAAGAACTACGGCACACGGAGATGCAATCACATCTCTCACAAAGACAAAATATATAGTTGCTTTCTTAAGTGTTGCTAAGCATCATTTGGAATGGATCTGAAATTACTGTTTTGTGTAACATACAAATAGTTTACTTTGTAAGGGGGAAAAAAATACTGGCTGAAGTTCTCCACGGTTTGTAGAACTGCTGAATTGATGTTTTCCAGGCTGCCACAGATTAAAAACACGGATATATCAATGGCATTTTGTGTTTAAGAATTTTTTTTTTCTTCCTGCTCAGCTTGCCAATAAGCAGCATGCATTTTCCTTGCAACAAGCTGTTGCAGGATTTCTACTTCGAGAGAAGCCAAAAAGGAACACTTGATAGATGTTTTAAAATAAGATTACCAGGTAGGGTGACTGTGCAGACTTTCAAGTAAAAAATGTGTCATTACGTGCAGTGCCATTTCAGAGACGCTACTGATGTGATCATGACAGGAAACCGGTTTAGAACCACTTACACAGAGTGAAATAAACTCATAATTTTACCCTGAGTTTTAAGCAAAGATAAACTGAAGAGTGGAAAATTTATTTATTTAGGATGCGTTAGGCTTCAGCCCTTAGAGTTCTAAAAATCTGACAGGAATGGATTAAAAAAGCGAGAGATACTGGCTTGCACCCTCCGGTGTTCATTTTATAGGTACTAATCTTGACAAATTAGACCAGGAACTATCATTTCCTCTCACTAAAATCCTTCCTGTTCACTCCAGCCTATGACTAACTCCTAAATGCAATTCATTTTTCTCTTTCCCATTATAGCATCCTTCCAGAATCTGCTTGTCTGAATGTCAGATTAAGCAAGAAAATGAGTTTTTTGACCAGAATATCTTCTTGTTTGTCTGTGCGGCTCTATCGGCTCCCACGGAAATCTCAGCTCTCACTTGCTAAGCGGAGGGGAGAACCAGGTGAGCACTTCCACAGGAGAGCTCTGAATATACCACGGTGCTGCCCAAAGAGTTTACATTTTCCATAGTTAATCAGATACGTGCTACCCTTTTGGGAGTTCATTCTTTTAGCATCTCTCAGATTTTCCCGAGGGGTGCAAATTCATGATGACCAGCTGGTAGGCGGGATGCATCACTCAGCATCCAGGAACTGACATGATAACGCTTCAGAGAATCAGGCTTAACTATAAGGTAACTGGTGCTTTACGAGAGTGGAGGGGCGATCTCTGGCAAATCCATTCTACAGGCTCTTAAAACCTGTGGTCCTTTTCACAGGGCGCAACGAAAGTCATCTGCCAGGTCTGAGTCTGCACAGGTAAAGGGGCACAGACGGCCAGGCGCTCTGCGTCCAGGGGGGCTCCCCGGAAGCCACTCAGTCCTGGAGGCTGCCTGCAGACGTGCGCCCTGGGGAAGGCTCCAGCCCACTGCAGAGGCAGGGAAAGGAGGGCTTCCAGAGGAGGGAGGCACGGATAGCAAAAGATGGGAGTGATGAGGACAGCTCTTGAAAGATTAATGAAAGACTCCTCTCCACCTCGCCCTCCTCCCTCACCGTCTCTCAGCTCTTAAACCACCCTGACCCAGGGCCGCCCAGTCTCCTTCGGCCAGCAGTGGAGCTGGAGAGGGGCGATGTGGGAGGTGAGACTTCAAACAGCAAGGCACATAAAACTGAAAAATGGAGAGTTCTACTTTCATATCTGATGCAACTCTATTTTCTCTCTGCCTGTGATGGCCAGGAAGATAGGATCTTTGATTAGTCTTAAAATAGATACCTACGACTAAGCCAGAAGGAACGGCCACGAAAACAAACATGTATTCATCAGGACACTAACATGAAAACCTAGTTGTGTATCTTTGGTCCCAGGCTGTTCTAATCTGTAGCCCTTCTCCTGTCAGATGAAAGGGACTTAAAATTGGACTCTTGGCACAGATGCCAGTTCTTAAAAAAAAAAAAAAGAGACGAGGGAAATCTACTCGGAGATTTACAGTTACCATCCTTAGGTCTTTGTTAACGCAACCGATGAACTGCTCCTCGCAGTCTGAACAGTTAAAGTTTTTGTAAACAAAAATGTTTCTCAGGCTGTGAAGTGTTAATTTCTGCCTGCCTATCACCATTCCCCGCTGTACGCTCACCCTTCTTAATATTTAAACACTGTGGCTGCTTACAGCCCACGGAGGAAAAAGCTGACAAAAGCCTTTAGCCAATAAAATAAAAATAAAAAAAGTTGGGCTTATTTACATTTTTGCTTTGTTAGTAAACTGGAATGGTTGGCTCTGGAGGCAAGACGAGTGAAATTAACATCCACGAAATATTCTGGCAACGGCAATGCTTTCTGATGCTGTGCTGTGTCAGCCTCACTGCGTGCTAGGACGAACGAGGCCCAGTGTAAGACCCGCACGATACATTCAAGATCCAAGAGTTTATTTCCCTAAAATCGAGGCAAACAACTCTCGGATGTAAGCCAGTAAGCAGCCAAAGTACAGTGGGATGGGATCATTTATTAGAAGGGAAACCAGATGCCTAATATCAGACCTCGCAGAATCAACTGCACCCGATGTTAGATTTGCCCGATTTAAATGTGTATATACATGCACACTGCCAATTAGAAAGATGAAGATATTTCATTTCCGTCTCTAAGTATAAATACATCAACGTAAAGAGGAGAGAGAAATGAAAACAATCAGCAAAAACCAAGAAAATTTATCATGGCACAGGGGGATGCAGTAACGTATACATTTGGGTCCTCAAATGCTCATTTAGATTAAACAACCAGGGCTGAAATTCTTTAACTTCTAACCATAGATTGCTGCAGTGCTGGAGTTATGTGCAAACAAAGGGAGAATCCATGTGGCTACTTACCACGAAAAATCTCCATCCTGCTTTTCAAAAGAACGCAGGAAGGAAAAGCCCCACTGAGTTAGGGATGTGCCAGGGCCGATGTGGTGCCAGAATGTATCACAGTAGTTGTTCCCATGACACTCACAATGTTCGTGAGGCAGCATGATAGGAGGGCAAATTTGCAGTGGGTGGAGAAACGGTTTAACAGGCAAGAAACAGATTCAGCCATTCGGGATGCTTTACTGGGCTTTTGTTTATCTACCTCTGTGATAGTCCTCATTAGCTGTCAATTTCATTCTCCAGGACAGAGATGGAGAAAAATGACTGCTCTTTTTTCAACAAACCCTGGGAAGCAGCACTAGGAAGAAGCCCCCACAACATTCTGGCTTTACAGCATCTAGGCTATCAGCCACACGACAGCTGTGCATTTGAACAATGACTTGCTGGAGAGACAATGATTGAAAGAGTCAATCTGACACAGGGAGAGGCAGTAGCAAGTCGAGTAGGAGGTGATGGGAGAGAAGTGAGGTCAGAAAAAACAAGTTAGTGCTGGGAATGAGAGGAAGGGGGAGAAAAGAAAGCACAAGACTACAGACAGAAAAAATAAAAATGGGGAAATTCCAAACAGATGTTCCCAAAGCAGCAGTCTGAGTATCCTGCCCTGGGTGGGAAACCATGTGATCACTACCTGGTGGTTTTACTTCACCAGTACAGACTCAGAGGCCAAGGGCGGGAGACTGTACATTATCTTAGGATCTAACGTGGATTAACAAAATTTAAACATAAGGACTAAGGATGGGAAAGAGAAGGTGAGATTACTAAATGGGCCTGATTGTTCTCTAAGGGAAAAGTGTCTTTGCATTTGGTTAAATTTAAAACAAAAGAACAAGCAACGTTATGACCATCCCTAAAATGTGGTTTTATTACCTATGACAAGTTTACACAAATACATAAAAAAAAAAAAAAAGGAAAAAAACAAGGGCATATAGGCTAGGTGGAGGGAAAGAGAAGACCAAATTCTTTTTCAACAAGAATATGCATGATTTCTAACAAATCCCCTTAAAATAACAACACATAAGATTTACGATGAGCATCTCTCAAAAACGGATGTTGTAATGTCCCTAGGCTCAGCTTTGGGAACAGAGTGGAGAAACAGGTAGCATCTGGACTCAAGCCATGGAGGATGGCCACCAGGAGGTACAGGGCCAGCATGTGGACAAATGTGTGAGTCCTCTGCATGAATTAAAAAAGGGTGCCCCTTCCCACAGAACAGCCTGAATTTCACTCCCATTCACCCCTCTGGCCCATGTCCTTGTCCAGTGAGGAACCTGCTCAACTGCATGTGGCAGCCATGGCTAATGCCACTGAGAGGGTGGTACTGGTCAGTTAGTTGATGTGGTCTCAATACATACAAAAAGTATGAGGAATCACCCCGGATTTTAAACTGCATCCGTTGTTAAATTCTACGTTAGACTGCCTGCTCATCGTACCACACAATCACCAATTTGCCTGTGATCTAAGTGAAGCAAGGGTGCAGATGCTTGTTCCCCCTCCTCTGGACTTTCTCAGACCTGATCCCCAAGAAGATCAACCACTAACCTACCATCTTTTTTTCCCCCAAGTTAGAAGAAACATATCAACTTTGTAAAAATACATTATTTTCATGGCTGGCTCTGAGCAGGTCCTACTGAGTGACCTCAGTAAGCACAGCAAGTCGTCACTGGAAACTTGGCATTCATGTCTTCGGAAATGCACAAGAACACCACTGGATTCCCAATCAGAAGACTTGCCAAAACCCCCAGTGCTGCTCTGGACAGCACAGGGCAAGCCTCCGGGTCTCGGTTAACGATAACCAGAACCACAGCGACAGGGAACACGCACTGAGTGTTTACCACGTGTCTCCTTTATGTGCATCAACATTTAATCTTTACAGGAACCCTAGGAGGTGTGGTTATTATCTTTACAAATGCAGAAACTGAGGCACAGAGAGGCTCAGAGGCCTGTCCGAGGTTATAAAACTAGTAGGTGGCGATAAAACGAGGTGAGATCAGCTAATTATATGAAAGCCCATCCAGTTGCAGTGTTGTGGTTCCACCCAGGAGAAAAGTGACCAGGTGTCGAAACTGCCGACCAGCTTTTCCAGAAGGTCACTCCTCTTAGAATAACACGAACCTTAAAGAAACGTTCTCTCTGCCATGTTTTGCACAGTCCCATTACTCGGTACCTTCACACTCAGCAAACATGGTTACGGATCTACTTGAAGGGCGTTCGTCCCCACCAAAAGTGGAACTTCCGCTGTGTCATTTTTTCCCTGTGCCACAGGGATGCAAGGAGCTGATCTGGACTAGTATGGTGAAATGAAAACGTAGGCCCTGGGCGGTTAGCATTTCGGACCCAAGCTTAAAAACACGCTGTGTGCTTTCAACAACGTTTCCAAGAAACCTGAAAGCATTCTACTACAGACTTACTTTCCCAAGAAGCTGGCAGACAGATTCCTATTCGGGTCCTTACCCGCAGCGACTACAAACAACAGGCCTCATTTGAGATGGGGCTCGGGGCTCATCAGAAGCGTAATCCGCTGACCAACTCTATGCTGCACAACACAGAGCTAAGCACCAGACTCTGAAGCCAGTTCACCTGCCGAGCTACCTCCTCCACAGTATGTGGTACCATGTGTCCAAAGTGAGCCCTTTTGTTGGGCATGTGTTCTACACCACATCAAAATCCAAACAGTGAAAAAGGAGTTTCAAAATCCCCACTGGAATGATAAACATATGTGTGAAAATCACCAGATTGTGAATTACCCATGTCAGGAATTTTAAATAAAAAGCTACAATATCTTTATCCCTGTGAGGAGTTTTCATTGAAGTTACTATTACTAAGAAAAGTCCTTTTGATCCAATTTTCGAAAGGAGTTCTTGCTCAACAAGTACAATACTTTACATATGACTTCCTAATGTTTAGGTAGTTGATGCTTCAAAAATCATCTCAATACCAAAAACTGCCTAAGGAGTTCTGGAATATAAAGTATTCGGAGCTTTAAAAATGTTGAAGGTGGGTAAATCCAGGTTTAATTACAATCTCTGTAAGGACAAACATATTTCTGAAAGAAAGGTTAACATCAGAATGCCTAAATCAAAATGTGCTATATTATAGCTGTATCTAAAATATGGATGAACCTTAGAAACAGAACATTTAGTCAAAAAAGCAAATTGTGGGAGACCATTTACGGCATGAATGGATAACCACATTTTCTGTTTTGACAAGAATCTTCCTAGTTTATGCCTACTGTCCCCTAATTATTAATAGCAACACTTCCATGCCCCCAAAAGTGTCTCAGCTTGGTTGATAAATTATATAGTCACTCTACATACATTTCTATAAATCTCAAAACTCAATAAAACTAATATCTTCTATGAATTTTTATAATAAAATTCTTCCACAAAACAAAACAAAACAAAACACCCAAAAAGAACAATTAAAAAAAACTGTTCACAGAGTATTTGAGGCAGGGAAGAGGGACGGGACTAAAGATGAGAAAGGAACACACAGGTAGACACAGCAAAACTGGTAATACTCCAATTCTTAAACAGGACGGTGGGTTCACGAGTATTCATTTGATAGCTATGTCTCATCATTGGCATGTTGTATGTGTTCACATATATACATATATATATGTTTATCTATCTCTCTCTCTATATATAGATATATATGTTTATCTATATCTATATATACATATGTTTATATATAGATTTATTAGATATCTATCTATATAGATATAGATATCTATATAAATATAAACATACATATACATTTATATATAAAACATCCCATAATAAGCATTTTTTAAATACAAAAGCAGTAAAATGTAAGAAGGGGTAAAACTACCACCCATGCTTTCAAGAGAACAGAATAAACTATCGGAAGATTTATCCACAATTTAATATTCGTTCTAATACATTAGTAAAAGGCACTTTCCGGCAGCCACCTAGATCATGTTAGCAAAAGCTACGTGGAAATAAATTACATTTAGTAATTTGCTGATAAAAGAAAGGGATGATGTTGACAGAAGAAAGCTGGAGGAGTATGATGCAACAGAAAGACAGACAAACACCCCCACGTACACAATAAAGGGGGTAAAAGACAGAGACGAAGTGTGGCTGCTGAGTTCACTGGCACGTGAACTCCTTACGTCAAAACCAGGAGGCGAGTCTCCATCAGTGATGAGGACGGGAATGTGTGCTGGCCCAGGAAAACACTGGCAGGGATACACACTACACGTTAGAAGCTGACTGCCATGGAATAAATTAAATAGAACCATAAAAACTGAGGCCGATACTTGTCCACAATCTTACCTCAGTGGCACTCATCAACAGAGAATCTTATGCATAGAATCATTACAAAACAGATACTGAGAATAAATAAATTTCTGGCGTTAAGGTCAATGTCCAAACCAAAAACATCAAACTAGCGGGCGATTTTAGCAACTGAGTGTTTATTGTTTATTCATTAGTTGAATATCTTTGGGAATCGGGGCTCTCAAAGTTATGCTTCTAACACATGGTTCCATTACCATGTGGTTTCATCACCACGTTTTTGAATAGTAAAACAAACCATGGAATGTATGTTGCCATTTATGAACACTAGGTCTGTCTTTACCACCGAGTGGAAGAATAAAGATTAAGAAATGAATACCTGGAATACTTGCGGGAGAAATTGGGCCAGATCGCGACTGGTTGCTTCCCACGGGAGAGCCGACAGGAGAAGGCGACGGGCCCCCGGGGATGCTGGAGAGATGGGGGGATGCGTGTGGAGAGAAAGGCGACTGAGCAGGGTTGCTCTGATCCCCTTGGCTGCTCGTGGATCCAGACGCACTGACTGCTGAGCTCAGAGTGGCTTCCGTTCCCGTGGGGAGGTCATCAATGGAGCCAGACAGGTCCTGAGAAAGAAACACCAATAGGTTTATAAAGTAACACTCTTGGATCCATGCCTGACCAAAAAAGTATTTCAAAATTGCAACAATGCCCCTTTCGGAGACAAAGTTTTTCTAGATAATACCCCAAATTCAGAGCATGGCCACTCGTTCTTAGAAGACTTTCAGGAGGTCTCTCATGAGTTGAACCCTAAGATCTGGCCCAGCCCTAAAGAGTGAAGAAAGCTGTACACCTCTCTTCCATAAAACCGCCTGACAGCTTTCCTTTAAGCTGCCAGCACTTGTCCCCCAAACCTGTTCCAAGAGTTACAGGAAACAGCACTTCTGATGGCGACTTTACCATCTGAAAGAAATGATGATTTCCATAAACTGAAAACTATAGCTCCGGATCCTTCTATTTGGAGTCAACGTTGAAGGACTATGTGAATTTCAAACGATTACGTTCTAATGGAACAGCAGAATTTTAATCAAACCTTGTGGTAAGAAATGCTTACATCTTAAGTAACTGTAAGTGCCATTATGATAAAATAGTTATGTGTATACTTTTGTAGGATCCTGTGAAACTAAATCCCTTTGAGGTTATGTTGGCAGAAATGGGTCCTCATGTTATACCTTACTTTTTATAACAACTTTAAGCTAAACAAACAATTTTTAATGCCAACTCTGATTTGTTCCTAACACCCTGTAAGGCAGTTATTAACATCACCATTTGACAGACACAGACACTGCAGCTCAGTTAGTTACTGTCGAAGGTTACAGCACTGAGGACAGAACCATCCACTCAAGAGGAAGAAGAGAGTTGAGAGAGGAGTCTTCTGCAACCTGGTCAGAATGAAAGGAAGAGACTGGAGTTCGGCCTTCCTCACTGCTGTGGTGCCAGGGTCCAGAATGGGTCACCCACCAGCAGGCACTCCCAGGTCGCTGAGAGTCTGGAGATCCAGGTGGGGCCCAGAGCTACAGCGGGCTGAGTTCTAAAGGCTGGGCTGCAGTATAAAATTATTTGCCTTGATAATCTAGGGCTAAATGCTGCAGAATGGGATCAGAAATGCCAGGTTCTGTTATTGTCTACAACGCATATTTAATTTCAATTTATACCCTCTACTCATTCAGCTTATCTCACTGCTTACTACTAGTGGGACTTCTTTTTTTTTTTTTTTTAATTTTTTTTCAACGTTTATTTATTTTTGGGACAGAGAGAGACAGAGCATGAACAGGGGAAGAGCAAAGAGAGAGGGAGACACAGAATCGGAAACAGGCTCCAGGCTCTGAGCCATCAGCCCAGAGCCCGACGCGGGGCTTGAACCCACGGACCGCGAGATCGTGACCTGGCTGAAGTCGGACACTTAACCGAATGCGCCACCCAGGCGCCCCGTAGTGGGACTTCTAAAACTAAGGCTTTGAAAACTGGTGGAGGTAGACTGAGTCTAGACCAAGAAATACCAAAGGGACCAGGTAAAGCATAGCTGGTTATGGGTCTTCAGGGTACCCCCAAATGTCACAAAGCAAACTCAGGATGAGGATCCCAGTCTCCTGGAAAGTTTCTCTGTTAACCATTGTTAAATCATATAACGAGCTTCTCTTTCTTAACAGCGAAAGTGCCAACAATTAAAAAATAACATTCTCAAATAGCTACAAAAACCTCACAAAAATGAATGGTACAGAAAAACAAAAATTTCTTATGCTAAGGAGAGTAACATCTAAGAATCGCATCTAGGTTTAGAGTAACAAACATAATAACAAATATAACAGTATCAGGGTAGATTGAACATATCACCACTGGAGAAAGTATCATCGAATCTCCAAAATAAAATGAGGAAAACTGAATCGTATTTTCAAAATTCAGAGGATAAAATCTATAAACGTTTCTACTCAGGGCCCACAAGTTGCATGATTTTGCACATATTCAGCTGGTAAAACACTGTATTTAACTGGATTACCGGGTTCAACAACAGTTCCATGCAGACTTTCGGAACTGAGCGCAACTTTTGCGAAGCAGGGTCAGAAAGAGAGAAAGTTTATTAAGCAAGGGACATGCTGTATACAACGTAGAAAGTATTCACCCTTCGGAAATCAAGGCACTTCTCTGACTCTCGAGAAACAAGACCGAAATTAGAAGTGTACTCGTGCACTCATGTCGATCTGCTGAGAGAGCAAACAGGGCCAGTTCCAGCCGTCCCTCCCCCCACCCCCGGCTCTCTGTGGACTCCTCATGGCACACGCTCAGAGTGAGGATGGGTGCGGGGAGTGGAAGAGGGGTTGGGGTTTAAGAACTTGCTCCCAACGCAGCCCCCTCCTGACCGGATGTAACCAATTCACAGAACTGCAAAGGGACACACGGGCGGGGCTCGTCAAAGCAGGTGTTGTCAGCTCTGGCCTGGGCGCTCCACCTGGACGCTGCCTGTTTTCGCTCTGCCCGCAAACCAAATGTTGTTAAATGAGAGGAAAAAAAAAAAATCAAGCGTAATACTATGTGATACGTGAAAAATACTTGAAATTCGAATTTCAGTATCTGTTAACGTTTTATCGAACGCTGTCACCGCCATCCCTCTAGGTACCGACCATGGCCACTTCGGGGCTAGGATGGAGACTCTGATGGAGACCCCGTGGCCTGCAAAGCCCCAAATATCTACTGTCGGGCCCTTCCAGAAAAAGTCTGCTAACCCCTGACTCAGAGCTGAAGTATTTCTAGTACGGGGTCTACTGCCTTTGCCTCTTCCTTGGGGGAAATGAGAGAGCGCCAGGCCTCAGTCGAACCACGTGGTGACACCCTGTATGTCAGGAATCCTAGGAGCTTCGCCAAGAACAGGGACCGACTCCACATCTATATCCACCCGGAAAATACAGAATGGGAGCCAGACAGAGCCACGTTCTCTTTGTAGGAGTGGAGGAAGCTGGGAAGCCCCCGTGACGATGGCTGGCGGGCTCTGTGTGCACGCACTCTCTAACACCTAACAAGTATCCATCGTCAATAAACAAGGGGTCCGTCGGGCAAGAAACAGTCGGGGAGGGGGGAGAAGTGGGCTTTTCATGCTTCGTTGCAGGAAAAACAAATTTTTAATAGATAACTAGAGATAAAACTATTATCTTTTATTATACTACTTATGGGTTTAAACATAGAAAAGGCTTTGACATAGATTCAATTTTTTTTAAACATCATCATCTGAAGTTAAATACTCTTATGCAAATCTTTCTTCATAAGAAACCCAAACAAACAAATTGTTACTTGGAAATCTGTAACATTCTCTGCGCGACCTGTAAATTCCTTCCCTGTCCTCCCTTAAAATTCCAAGTTACGGCCGAACAGGTGACACGGATGGGTGTTAAGAAAGCTTCATTCAAGCTGCAAAAGCATGAAAAACATTTCTGTTATCCAACAAGCTGATCAAGGAAATACCAAGAGAAAAATATAAAAACGGTGGCTTTCTTAGTGTTCAACATATCATCAGAATTTCAGTGCTGACTAGACCTCAGTGCAACAGAAGAGTAATAAAAAGATATAATTTCTGTATTACTATTATACATACACGTAACTTTTATATGTAAATTATAGAGAAATATTCCCGCCCTGCAGACACTCAGGGTATCCATATGTATAGCTATCTTAAAACATGTTAATAAAAGAAGTTCAACAGTGGTTTAAACATTCAGCCTAGTTAACAAAGAAGCTCTGTAACTAATACTCCTCTAGAGGACAATTTAGTCAGCAGGGCACCAACTCTATTCTTCTTTTATAAGTACTATCAGATCTATGATGCCTGTAAAGAACAGAGAGACCTTACTGCATCTCATTCGGACCAAGGCACCTTCAAGCTACAGTGCTTCCATTTATCTTGCTGGAAGGCTGGCAGGTAAGGTAATTGCAGAGAGGACTCTTTTAAGGGGCTAGAGTCCCCCTGCCCCACAGCATTCCCTCTGCATCTTTGCTGTGTGGCGTGATGGGTGAGGCAATGACTGCATGGGCTCATACACAGTAAATTCGGTATTCTGCCAGGACAAGCGGAGTTGGCAAAACCTAGCTCTCGAGTTGGGTTTTCAGTATGTGACATCACTCAGAATACTGAATACTTTCCAGCGCCCCCAAAATAATGTAACCTCTGCCGCCAATGGTTAAATTATTTTTTGAAAATCAGTGCCTTAGAAAAGAAAAGCTTGTTTTACTTTAAAACTTAATTTAAATGGAAGTTCCCTGCAAAGGCTTTGCCTCCGTAACCATCGTCTCTCCGCCCATGTAAAATTTTCATTCTGATCCGAGCGACAGGTACAGGAGATTTCACTGCACGGAGCAGGAAGTGCCACCGGGGAGCAATAACAATGCTAGCAGACTCTGACAAGAGACACACTTATGACTTAACACAGAGCGCAGATATGTCCCCGATTCAATACGATGGGACAGGGTGGGGAAGGGCAGTGACAGAGGGGTGTGTATGGGAACATGCCACGAAGGAGGAGCATAGGAAGAATTTTTAGAGATCTACACATACACGTAACAGACATACAAATTCTCTCATGTCTGCATATTATAGATGATCCTCCCTACTTTTAATTTACTGGGGGGCTGCCTACTTTTAATTTACTTCTTTTAAGACCACCTCCTTGCAATTTCCAGAGAGAAAATGCAAAACAAGAAACAGACTTGGTTTCAAATACATAAACCAGTGTGCTGGAGTTGAAAGCATTACTGATGACATTGCTACAGAAGAATGTCAGCTGACTCCAGGGCACTTCAGTATTCCGGAGGAATAGACATGATTTCTCTTTTCCTCCCACTGGGATGTTCTCAGGTGGAAGTCACTGCTCCTGCTCTTGGACATATTTTCCGTGTAGAAGATACGGAGCCTGGAAATCATGCTGACAGTTGGAGTCGGCCATTCCCAATTCCGTGCCAGAACCAAAGACTAATGGCCACATTCTTCTTTTAAAGAAGGTAAGTGAGAAAACCAGTCTTAATCCAAAACCGACACCTATCTTCACGACCGCATCCGCCATGCACTGGTCCCACTTCCTGCCGAGCTCGGAGTCCGACATGTTCCCCACCCCCAGCTCCCTAAAAATATTTTTCATTTATTATGACTTACTACATCCAGAGGCATCTTTGGTTTTGATGGTATTCAATGTATCTAGTAAGTTAGCTTCCTAAAGGATAAATTCAGGTAATGCTGGGGATATCTTACCGTCTCTTCCAAGACCTGGGAATAAGTTAGAAAATCTTACTCCCTTGTTTAATTAAATAAGTGGGTTTTTACAAAAGCAAATCGACTCCAACATACTCTAAGCTGTGGCCCTCAATACAATTAGTTGATAGTATTAGATCAGTCTCTGATAGAGAACTGCAGAACAGACACACATTTGGTCTTCTCTTGCTCAGAAGTGCCCCAAGAGAGCACGAGGATAAACACTGAATTAGAAACAGAGAAGATATTTCAATCAATGAGACTAGTTCAGGTCTCTTGTTTAAGGATTTTAATAGGATACAGTTAATGATTTCTCACTGTGACTTCCCATGGGTTTGACGCACAGGTTAAAATGCCAGTTCAATGGTCTTTTTAAAAAGTCTCTCCATTATCTTCAAAAGCAGGAATAGTGTCTCTTCTCCTTTTTAGAATTTTAAGTATAAAATTCAGACACGCATTTTTTCTTTTTCTCTAACTGGACCCTAACTTTCTTAAGAGCAGTGACTCCTTGTGCCAAGTGTGGTGCTAAAGAGAGGAAGGGTTTGACTGGTCACTGGTGACTGTCGCTGAATTTATATGCTCTATGGTAAAATACAGCTGCAAAGACCATATAGAGTAAGCCAGCACATGCAAATCTTTCTAAATATTTACCATAAATGCTCTAGTGAAAACTACTGACTTCGCTATTAAGATTTAGCAACGAATTCTCAGCCCTCTGTTTCCAATTAACATCCCTGAGGCTAACCACCCCCAGCCTCATCAGATGCTTAGCTCTTTAGAAACTGATACTTGGCACACTGTAAAATCGCTTCGTACCTTCCAACCTTATTTTAGAAGTATCATTTTGGACATGTGATACAAACACACCTTGAAACTGATATTAGAATTGAGTCAGTAATTTGACTGCCATATATACACAAAGGAAAAACCTCACAGTGACTCTGTTTAATCTCTATGATATTGGTAGGTTTCTTCTCCATGCAGCCCACCCAAGTCCCTGTTGTTTTCGTTTGTCTAGACAGCAAATGAGTTAAAAGCTTAGGCTTCCTGTCTAAACGAATAAAAAAATGCAAAGGCACAGTAAGACAGAATCCGTGAAAAAAAAAAATCCTCCAAAGCACTAATTTTTAGGCTCTAAAAGCATCTTCTTTCCAAGTTATATATATCACTTTCTATTTAAACATGTCCAAATAATAAATATTTATCTCTTCATTATATGTGACAATATATATAACATGTAGCCTTAAGATGTATGAGGCCAACTGGAAAAAAAAGTTTGATGTTAATTTAAACATAGTCACAAGCGCCACAAATGACAAACCCTTAGCCAAAGCCAAGGATAAATGCAAAGAAAATTCATGAGTCAAAATTCATTGTAATGAGAACCACTTTCTTTTTCTTTTTCTCCAGCCAAGATTCCATTATGGGTAACTCTCATTTCAAAGGGACATTTGTAGGATAATCAACTAAACCGATACTTTACAGAAGCAGGATTCAGAGTCACGCACACTATCATAAGCAAAAGTTGTTAAAATGGTTGTATTTCCGTTGATTTTGAAAAATCAGCACCTAAAATAGAAGCTGGCCTCAAAGGTCCTTGGGTTAGAACTCCTGATATGAAATGTGCTGTGTTCTAAATTTAGACGTGGTAAACAATATAAGTATGAAATATGCATCATGTAAGGGAATTTTTTTCCATTGCACGAGCCTCAGGGGGATCCTAAATTATTCTCAGTTTTTGAACTCTGCCCAGGGAGATTCTCTGTTCTTCCACTATTAACAACAGTCTCAAGATGTCATGTAGGGTAGGAAGAACAACAAACAGACCCTTTACAACAGTATGGGCAGTCCTGAACTTAAAAATTATTTGGTAAGAAAATTTACTTATAGGTTTTGTTTTTGTTTTTGTTTTTGTTTTTTTACATTGTATGGAATTTGGGATTAACTTTCACTTGGAAATAACATTACCCTGCTTGGTTACACTCCTAGGACTGTGCTCACAAGTGATAATGATAATGAACATAATAATGATGATTTTTTAGCAACAACTCTTACTACCATTGATTCAGCACCTTCTATGTACCAGAGACATTGTGTATATTTTCTTATATGACGAAACTATAGCATCTTATTAGCTCCAATCTATTGTTCCTACGCAAATGTTTCTTAACTGATTTCATTGTCCAACATAGCCAAGAGCCTCCAGACCCTTCCTAACCTCGAGTCGAAGCCCAAGCCAGTGCTGAAAACATTAAAAAACACTCATGTGTGAACAGTTGCTGGTCCGTTATTATTCTAAGAGCAACGGCATCTTAAAGAATGCACTTATTGGGGGCGCCTGGGTGGCTCAGTCGGTTGAGCGTCCGACTTCGGCTCAGGTCATGATCTCGCGGTCCGTGACTTCGAGCCCCGCATCAGGCTCTGTGCTGACTGCTCAGAGCCTGGAGCCTGTTTCAGATTCTGTGTCTCCCTCTCTCTCTGACCCTCCCCCATTCATGCTCTGTCTCTGTCTCAAAAATAAATAAAAACGTTAAAAAAATGAAAAAGAATGCACTTATTAATAGAAATGACAGACCACCTGTGAGGTTACAACTACATAATAAAGTGAGAACAATGAATAATTTGGGGAGAGGTCTCTGCACTGCGTGTCAACCCTCAGGCAGGCATGCCCTCTCTAAGGTTTGCCGGTGAAGCTGTGGGCGGGGGAGAGAGGTGATGGAAAAGGAGGTGGAAAAACATGTGAATGACATTTTATATTTAAGTTGGCCTGCACTGTTGATCCTGCACACTCAAATGCCCACTTTCGCAGAGTGTCAATGAAGAGAGACAAACAGCTAGCCAGATAAATTCTTAAGGAAGAAATTCTGTGATGGAGGGGCGGATTCGTAAGCGGTGTGGAAGACACAACAGTGCGTCCTCAGCCGGTGCACGCAGGCCCGGGGGCTGCGGTCTGCGGTAGGTCCACACCAGGAGCCAAGGCGAGCCCCCTGGACGAGTGGTGTGCAGGAGCCTGGAGGCAGACAGAACAATGTGCAAAGGCAAGAGCTGTGGGCCGGATGCCTCTTCCAGGAGCGGTGAGGGGAAGCTCACTGGGAAGCCAGGAAAGAGACTGGGCGAGAGGGGTGGGCGCGGCCGTGAACCGCCTCTCTCTGCCCACAGCAGGCCACGTGGGCTTCCATTCTTAGGAGCCAGGGAGCCGACGGACGGCTCCGAGATGCTTCTAATGTCACCAGAGAAGGAAAAGGAATGCAGAGGAATGCCGAGAAGAAAGAAATGTTAAACACTTTAAAGGAAAACAATCATGTTTTCAAGTGTTTAGGAACGAAGAATGCCTTAAGAACACGGTTACAATTATAGGTACCGCTTCAGAATAAATCTGTAAAACATTTTATAAAGAGCTATGTATTTTAGCGTTACATAAAATTGAACACACAAAGGAACAACAGCAAGGACCTCAATAACTACAGTCCAGGTTAAACGGTGACATGTTTTCCGGACTGCAGCCACCCTGCTCATTTCAGTTATATGTAAGAATCACTGAATGGGTAAGTGAGCTGAAATATATACACCTCACCCTTAAAATAGCACAGCAGTGAATAAAAACTAATTATGAGGAACACTTGGCTTTAACGGATTATGTTCTTTATATACCCCACCCCCAAACCGTTGGTGACGACTCCTGAGACGCGCAGTTATAAAGGGGGAAGGATCAGCTTGTTACACGCAGGAAGAGGGATATGGGTTTATGGGCTTGTGTTTTACAAATATCAACGTCAGGTATGAAACTCTAAGGTATGAATGACCCATGTGCTTTGAAAGCAAATTGACAAACTAACAAGATCTGTAAATATGTAAGATTTAGAGTTTTTCTACTGATACCAGTTTTTATTGCTGAAAGCGTGTCATAAATCTTTATAACAGAAAAGCAATCAACACCACCTTTTTGCGTCTCTCATGGTGAAAAACTACTGTTTATCTTAGAAGTGTAATGCTTAGCACGTAGAAATTCTGAAAATAAAACTTAAAAACAAAAAGGCACGAACCCTCAGGAGACATTTATTTCTTCAGGATACAGCAATGAAATACTTTAAAACAGTAAGACCTATAGGAACCGCAAATAAATTAGCAACTTAAAAAAAAAAACCAGAAACACACAAATTGTACTGAGTCTACACGGAATAGAGGGAAGTTTTACTTCTACAACAGTACTAAAACTTAGTTATTTTGACATTTCCCTATTCACATGAACCATATGAACATACATGCTTGTTCTAATCCTTCACTGGATTTTTAAAAAAATTTTATTTTGAAATGACTTTAGACTTATACAAAGCGGCAAAGAGTACTTAGTGAGTGTTCTTACGCACCCTTCACCCAGGCTCCCTCAAGTTAACGTTTTATGTAACCGTGGCACATTTATCCTTCAATTTGTGTTTGGTGTTTTCCCGGGACTATGCTGAGGTTATAGATTTGGGGAAAGAATAGCACAGACGTGGAGGGTCCTTTACAAGGCATCGTATCGGGGTGTGATAGAAACACGACTTAGGAGAGCTGATGGTACTGTCATCACGTGGTTAAGGTGGTGTCTCCCAAGTTTCTCCACAGTCAAGTGACTTTTTCCCTTTCTGTATCCCATTCATGAGAAGGGAGTCACTAAGTCCAGCCCACACCCAAAGGAGGGAAATTATGCTCCACTTCCTGGATGAACATCAAAGAATTTGTGGGTGTAGGTTAAAAGCAAACAGAGTAAGTAAATATTTGGGGGGGATATATTTGAAGCAATGCAAGTATACGGTTTCTCCTTTAGTTTTGCCCACAATTTTAGTTGGCATTTATCAGTGGGCCTTGCCTGCAGCACAACTCTGGTGCCCTAATGTTGCTTTTCTATTTCCTTTGTTCCTTCTACATTTATTATTTGGAATTCTTATGTAAGGAAAGGCTGCCCTGTCTCCATTAATTTTTACATGGTCAAGAAGTTAATTCTCTTATGTGCCTTTTGGTGTAGCCAAAGTTCCTTTATAAGATGATCGGTTGATACTCTTAACAACAATAAATGAAGTAACACTTCCAACGGAGGTTTCATAATTTAAAAACACTGGAGAGAGAAAATATGCACTTTATGCTTTTCCAGACATGGCTAGTGGGAGTATAAATTAGTATGATCACTTTGGGCAAAAATCTGTAATCACACTGTAAAGCTGAAGGTGCGTTTTATCTTACGACCCAGGAAGTCCATGCCTAAGTGTGCTCTCTGGCACAGGTACATAAGGAGACACATCCAGGCGCCGAAAAACTGTTTCAGGACCCTAACAACAAAAGTTGGAGACAGTCTAATTTTCCAGCAATATAAAATAGAGATGTATTCAGAAAATGAGACACTCTACAGCGGTGAAACTGAATGAGCTACAGTTAAAAATATTCGTATGACTCTCACAAAACAATGTCGATAGAAAACAACCCCCCAAACCCAAAGCAGTGACACATCATCAATACAGGAGAGGAGGCAACAGAGAAGTGACCCATCAGCACAGTAGTGGAAATGCACAAAGTCCGGGACAGCAGCGCAATGCGCAGACCGGAGGAGCCCATGAGAACTGGCCATTGGCACTGCTGGGTCAGCAGGGAAACGGGGAGAGAAAAGAGACAGGGAAGAATCATGTCATGGTCCTCCCTCCCCTCACGACAGCCGACACGGGACACCACGGATGGCACCTAAAGCCCGAGCAGCCTGGTCTAGCCTGAAACGAACCTCCGCACGGCTCGCGCGGGGAGGCCCTACTTCCCTCCAAGAGCCATCCGCTCACATCTCGGTGAGCCGCTCTGTGCCACCGACACCAGAACGTGCGAGCTGCACAGCGGCTTCCCCGGTGATGCCAAGCCGCGTCTGTCTACCGCACGGCTTCTGAGGCTGGGTTTTAATCAGAGGTCAGCATGTTCCACGGTGGAAGCTCTAGGAGTAAGACCACATAGATTCACACCCTGGCTTTGCCGCTTATTATGTGACCGGGCGACATATTTAACCTTTCTGCGCTTTGCCTCGCTCATCTGGAAACTGGGGGAAATGTCAGTACCTGCCGAAGACAGTTGCTGCGAGAATTAAATGAGAAATAGTAAGTTGAAAGGATGGGTGCGGTACAGTCTGAGTTAGGTGTGAGCTGTAATGATCGTGAACCAGAGGGACAGGCCGTGGGATAGAGAGCCCGAGCTGTGTGTAAGGGGTAAGTGCGAGGGAGCAGGGAGGTGGCGGGGAAGGGCTGAAAGGGTGAAGAAGAGGAGGGAGGGCAGTCGTCCCCCACTTTCCCGATCGCAGTGGGTAGTGACAAGGGCCCTGCAGGTCCTACAACCACATCCACTAAGAGGTGGGAACTGGGTTTGAAAACAAACCCAAACAGGAGCAGCCAAAAGAGAAGGGAAATCCTGCACGGAGGAGGTAGTCCTTTCATTCTGCAGGTGGCCCTGCTGGGTCACTCATTCATAAGCGCTTTAATGAGTAGGACAGGGCACTCTCTTTACCACGCTTCTGTCAATAACAAAATGTTAGCATGGAGAGACCGCCGTGCCGCAGTAGAAAGGCGCTGGATGTAAGAGGCTTCTGAAGCTGGGTGGCGTGAAGGATGGGTTGTGGGCAAGGCAACCTAATCCTCTGTTTACCTGTAAAGTGGGGATCATCATGTTTATTTTGCCAATGGATCAATGTAACGAACAGAGCAAACGAGAAGGAACTGTGAAGGGCATCACGTTCAAAAGAGAAGATGATTTCCTGGTACTAAGTTATGTATTAGACACAGCACTCAAATTACTCATGTTCTGAAGGAGAAGTTAAAAATAGAATTAACGTGGGGCTCGGTGGCTCGGTTGGTTAAGAATCGGACTTCGGCTCAGGTCATGATCTCACGGTCCGTGAGTTCGGGCCCTGCGTCGGGCTCTGTGCTGACAGCTCGGAGCCTGGAGCCTGCTGCAGATTCTGTGTCTCCCTCTCTCTCTCCGCCCCTACCCCACTCATGCAGTCTCTCTCTCAAAAGTAAACATTAAACAAATTTTTTTAAAAATAGAATTAACGATGCAATAAATACTAAGGCCACAGCAGCTTAAATTCCAATTTCTTTCTTTGAATGACTATCTCCTCTTCTAATAATAATCAAAAATATCTACAAACAAGTTACTCCATTTCTTCAGTATTTAAAGACAGATTAAAATTATCTCATTAAAAATAGAAAGAAATAGTTTAATGGCTTCAATATAAAAGAAAGCTGAAATTTTTATATTTTCACAGAAATTATTTTTAAGACTTCTGAGTTCTTTAGGAAAAAAGTAGAGAATCCAGAAAATTTTTTACATGATTAGCCTGACTACATTACAGATGGAAATGTTTTGTGAAGACTATTTTTATATTTTAAAATGAAATATGACATATTCAGTACATCCCCCGAAAGTCAAACTTAAAAACATGAGTTTTTCTTATTTTACGTTATCTAAGATTCACTTAGATAAGAGGTTTCCAAAATGAGTCATTTTCTGTCTATGTAGGGGGCAGCCAGTCACTTAACACCTCCAGGGCTAGCACTCAAGTGCAATTTTACATCGTAATTTTTCCTAAGAGCATGTAACCATTTTATAACTTAAAAAACTCCTTCTCAAGAAGAGGTGGTCATAAACCTATTCAGGGTTTCAGACAGAAACCTGTAAATACCAATAATGATGAGGGTGATGAGGATTATTATAATAATAATAGTAATAATAATAATATCATCATCAGTAAGGGCCCAAATTAGGTCTGGAAGGCCAGCATGTTTCACACTCAAACACACTACCTGTCAACAGAGCCACTGATGTGCCGTGCAATGGTGTTACTGAGCCTCACACTTACAATTAATTACCTTGTCATCTGGAACACATTTCAGGGCCCACTAGGAGAATGAAGAGTTTCTCTGATGGGCACCGTAGTCCGCTATAAGCAGTCTCAAAGACAACATAAACAAATTCAGATATAGGATTCTGAATGGTGAAAGGATAAAATTCACACTCCCTTTGCCTTCTAAAACCTCTGAACAGAGAAGGGACCTCAGTAAGCAGACTTGCAAGCCTATCACATTGCCTAATTCTTCTTTTATCCCAGTAAATTATAAGTTTTGAAATAAAATTGGACTTAAAACTCCAGTCATCAATCTGTAAATCCCTAGCAAGGGTCAGAAAGTCTTCTTCTGCATCATATTCCTCTCCTCTAATGAAACTTGCTTTTTAAAAGCATCCATTAGATGTTAGCTGTTTTTTTTTTTTTTTTTAAACCTTTGTATTGTAGCAAACAGTGATCTTTTCGGATGCAGGCCATGGTGGTTACAAAGAATCTGGGCTCTAGAACCACACAGCTGACCCCAACCCAGCTCCTCTTTTGCAAATTCCAAGGACGTGGGCAATGACAGAGCCCCACAAGCCTCCACCCCTCATCTGTACTTAGTAGGGGACAGTAAAAGTAATGACCTCACAGTGTTGATGAGAGAGTTAAATGAGTTGCTGTACATAAAGTACCACAGCACCAAGCATGGCACCAGGTAAAGTGCTCACTAAATATTTACTGGAACGTGGGTTTACAGTAATAATGGAGAGGTAAAAATCACGAATTCTGGAGTAAGAGCAGTTTGAAATCAAGTCCGGGATCTGTAATTTCTTCACCCAATCTTGGGCAAGTTACTTAACCTCAATGAGCCTCAGATTCACCATCCAAAATATAGGGAAACTATCACTTATGCTATATAGTGAGGATTAGATATAATTATGAACAAGAACTATTAAGCATGTGCTCAATAAACAGTTGCTTTGTATATAAATGCCTACATACACATATAAACATACACGCATTTCAGACACACGGTTTGTTTGTTAACACTCTTTGTAACTGAAATTACATTTTGAATACAGCATAAAGAATTTGCAAATGACTTCTAGAATATCATCTCACTTATAAAATAGGATGAGTAAATAGTGGCATGAATGCATCCTTCCATTCTTTAACAAATATTTACCAGATAATTATGTGTCAGGCAAATAGTTATGTTAACAATCAATATTCTATTAAGTAAATAGCTTTTGGCACTTTAAAATGCAGTGTTACCAATGACAAACACTGCACAACAAGGAGGGAATGGCAAAGGTAATCAGCCCCAGCGGTAAAAAGCCTCGGTTCAAATCTTCCCTCTATCACTTCCTAGTGGTATAAACCAGGCAAGTGAATTAACATCTCTGCGCTACAAAGTGCATCTCTGTCCCAAAGATGTGGAGAGAATTTAGCTTAACAGAGAATCTATTTAATAAATATTAGCCACCACGATCTTTATTATAACACATAGTGTAGAAATACATTTAAAACAAAGAATAACAACAAAGATAGAAAGCTAGATGTTAAAGTGGCAAAAAAGTGAGAAGCCACCTAAATGTCAACTTAGTAGTGGGTTATTTAAATATACAATAATTATTTGGGTCACCTGGGTGGCTCAGTTGGTTGAGGGTCTGACTCTTGATTTTGGCCCAGGTCATGATCTCGGGGTTGTGACATCGAATCCTGCATCCAGCTCTGTGCGGGGCATGGAGCCCACTTACGATGCCTTGTCCCTGTGTCCCTGTCTGTCTGTCTCTCTCTCTCTCTTTCCCCTCTGCCTCTGCTCCCCACCGTGTGTGTGTTCTCTCTTTCAAATGTAAAAATATGTAATATTTATTCAAAATATACATTAAAAATGTAATTTTTATTGAAAAGATTGAGTGAAAATCAGGTTAACAGCAGAAAACATGACCTAGTTGATGTAAAATATATAAAATATTATATGAATATATATGCATTTATATGTACATATAAAATATACCTGTGCCTTTTTTAACACCTAAGAGGTATTAAAATGTGAACAGTGGTTATTTTAAGGGATTAGATTTGAGAGAATTTTTTATTTCTTCTTTGTACTTGAGCAGGCATAATTTTACTTTCTTTTCAAGTTTATTTTTGACAGAGAGAGAGAGTACACATGTGAGCACATGAGCGGGGGAGGGGCAGAGAGAAAGGGAGAGAGAATCCCGAGCAGGCTCCATGCTGTCCTGCAGAGCCAGATGCGGGGCTTGAACTCAAGAACCATGAGATCATGACCTGAGCTGAAACCAAGACTCAGGCACTTAACTGACTGAGATACCCAGGTGTCCTCAGATAGCATTTTAATAAGGGCTGGAGCTTCTTTGCAAAAGTAACAAAACAAAAGGGGACCCTGGAGATTTGAACAGTCTTTAACACGTAGCCATAGCGCAATTTCACGAACAGAGTATTAATTTGTACCCACTCTAAGGCAAACGACAAATGACTTTAAAAAATATCCGTTAAGGGGCACCTGGGTGGCTCAGTTGGTTAAAGGCCCGACTTCGGCTGAGGTCATGATCTCACGGTTCGTGGGTTCAAGCCCCATGTCGGACTCTGTGCTGACAGCTCGCGGAGCCTGGAGCCTGCTTCAGCTTCTGTGTCTCCCTCTCTCTCTGCCCCTCCCCCATTTGTGCTCTCTCACTCTCTCTTTCTCAAAAATAAACATGAAAAAAGAATTTTTGAAAAAAAAGCCCATTCAAAAAACGGGTAGCAGTTGAATCATAGTAGCATGAAATCATATTAGTATTTTCAGAATAGATGTGAAAACAATGCACACGTATACGGTAAGAAAATAAAAGACAAAGACGGACAAATAAGTTATGCTCATATGCATAGTTTTCACATTTTACCAGGCTGTGATTTTTTTTAAGTTTATTTATTTTGAGAAAGAGAGCATGTGCACAAGGCAGGGGGAGGGGCAGAGAGAGAGAGAGAGAGAGAGAGAGAGAGAGAGAGAATCCCAAGTAGCACAGAGAAAGCGTGGGGTCTTATGTGGGGCTCCACCTCACGAACTGTGAGATCATGACCTGACCCAAAATCAAGAGTCAGACGGCTTAAGCGACTGAGCCCCCCACGCGCCTCCAGGCTAAGATCTTTAATACAATTTTCCTCACGGTTTCCATTAGCAAGTCTGTTTGTACATGAGTAAGATGGCTGAGGAAAACTAAAAATCAGATAAGAGGTAAGTAGAATAAAGCAAAACTCTCGATACTGATTTCAATAGCGTGGCCTGGCCTAACAACCCACTCCCTCAAAGGGATCAACACGGCAAATGCAGACACTGGTACTTCTAGTTAAGTGGGTCCTCCACAGCTTATTGCCCCCAAAAGTGCCATCTTGAACCTGCAGATTCTCGGAAGAAATAGAAGTCATGTGTCTATCAATACTTTAAATAGAATATGAATAGCTATTTTGTCATTGTTGGCAACACCGAAGAAAACAGGGCCAATTATTAGAAATACTGAATAATACTGCTTCAGGTTTTGTGTATCTCCTATGGTCTAAATAACTCCATACAGAAAACTCCTGTCAAGGATCTCATTTTAAGAGGTACAAGTTCAACATTATCGATTTTCTTTACTTGCAAAGAAAATTACAATTTTTAACACAATTCTCTCTGTGAATTGATGCTTTTAAATTTCCTATTTCACTTGGAAATTGTAGAAGAAAGCAAACAAGCTGGAATAAACGGGTTCTTAAAGTACCCAAAAGGAGTAGAAATAATAAGCAGAGTATTATAAAATAATAACCTGAGGTATATTTGTTCTACTGAGTTCACTTTAACTCTGAGAGCGAGTAACCACATGAGATTGGTAGGAGCGCCATAACAGTCCGTCAGTGTGGAGCATGTGACGTGACGTCCCGTGATTTGTCCTTGTACAGAACAGACCTGTCTCTTCTTGCCTTCCAGGACCCTGTCTTCTTCCGAATTTTCCTTAGCACTTAAGCAGGTATGACACTGTATTACGGAAAAAGGGGATTTGGGCTCTGAGAATAAAAGCAATATATATATATGCATATATATATATTTTCTTTTTAAAGCCGTGTATATAAAAACTGGTGAAGACTACTGATGAATTAAATAAAAGAGGAATGAAGGAAAATGCACAACTCCAACAAGCCCAGCAATCTGTTATGAGCTGAATGAGTGCCAGTTTGTGGGCCTCGGGGCTCGGTAGGATTTCTCTGTACAGTGCCAAACTCCAACAATATTGTTATGGTTAGAGAGGAATTTCTCACAAGAGCTAACAAAGGCAGAAGGTCATAAATAAACCCAGCAGGACTGCCTTGTCAGTTCTCATTATTAGCGCTGCAGGCACTTGCTTTTCTGTGGGCTTCTTACAGGTTCATTTAAGTGTAAGAGTTCTTCCTTGAAAATTCACAAACTCATAAATAAAATGGTTCTTAATCTAGCAAACAAAAATAACTGAGAAGTAAGTAAGAAAATCCGCAAGCAGGTCAATAAATAAAGGACCGAGTCACGGTGAACGGCAGAGCTCAGCCTGCATTTCCGAGAGCTGGGGTACCTCGATTCCTGGCCTCAGCACCCCAGCAGTGACCAACAGGATGCTCTGCGTTCCCACCACAAAAACAGTCTGCAGGATGCTATCTGGGCAGGAAATGAAGCTCAGCCCCTAAACTGATGCTGACATGTGTTATAAACTGAGGAAAGCACAGCTGTGTGATCATTACTGCAATTATGAAGTGACATTTAGTGTTAACTTTATTTTGCTGAAGTTTGTACCTAGTAACAAAAAAAGGAGGGGCGAGTCTATTAACGATAGGATGGGATGCTGATTTTTTGCAATTAAAAAACAAAACAAAACAGGAGCGTACTGCTTGGTCTTTAAAGAGGTAGATGTTACCTTTTACACGAACCAAACCTACGTCTTTGAGCTCTCAGCAATTCCTCGTGACAGAATAGATTTAGTTCTGTAATATTTAAAAACTAAGATGCAATCATCAATTCTTTCCCAATTTTTGTCCTTGTAATCCAAGATCAGAGAACAACAAACTTCCAATTATCCCAACACAGATATTAATTCAAAGGAGAAATGAGCTGATAAATTTGATTCCATTTACTAATAACTCAACACAAAAATATCTTCTTCCTCAACAAGAAAAATATATTTTATAGTGTCATCTACTTTCTATTAAAAAAGAGAGACAAAATTAGTAATACAGCTCATTATTCTTAAAAACAGACGAGAAACCGTTTCATCAGAAAACAAAACAAAATTAAAATCCTCAGTAGCACTACACAGAGCTAACCGAATTCTAACATTTTGCCATATTTCCTTCCAGTCTTTCCTATCGAGTACAGCAAGGTAAGCTTGATATGCACGCAGTAACAACTGAGGTACCTACTGACCTACTTGGCATCCTCTGTCAAGAAAGTGAACATTTTGTCTCACAGATGATTCTCAGTTTTATAATTTGTGCGTCTTTTTAACGTAACTGTAAAGTTGAAAAATTAACCTGAGGGTTCCACATCATCTCCTTTAAGAGAACGATTAAAGTCAGCAAGAGAACAATGTTGCTCTCATAGGCCAGGATGCTGGAATACCGTGTTGTGTGGTTACTTGGTCACGGAAGCTGGGCTATTAAGTGCTGATGGGTTACAAAGAAAGGTATGTTTGCAGAATTACTTTTCACTGGCTTGCAGCCTCTCATTACCCACCACTCACGATTATGAGTGTCAAGCTGATGTTGAATTCTTCCCAGAGAAAATTCTCCATGTTTGCTTTAGATACTGGCAATTGGTCTATATGCTCAGCATTCAAACAGGACTGCCCTTGAATAACCTAACATTACCGGCACAAGGAACATGACTAAAGGCTGAAAAGAAGGGAGTCTAAATATCCAAGAATGGTAAGAGACCCAGACAGGCCTCCTTTTACATTGCTGGGGAGAAGTAGGTTTTTCTAGAGAGCATATCTGAAGCGGTAAGTAAGTGCATGGACTGTAGCCTGTACAAGAAATCCATGGAGTTAAATCTCCATGCAGTTAAATATGCAAACGCCATATCACAGTTTTTTGGCTAGCAGCTTTATAATTAGGCAGTCCAAGGTTGACAATGTTAGGCCATAAATATCCTCAGGAACTTACTACTGAATATTCTGTCAACAGGAATAATTAATGAACACAAGGTTCCTAAACCTGATATACGTAGATCATGAGTAACATATCAAAAATAAAATGTTTAGACTATTTTTAGTCTCCGACAGCAAATCCACGCTAGCAGTAACCAAACTATACTTCATCAATTCTTAGAGTTGTTTAGCAGATGTTAATGGGGCTCACACACATTATTTCAGGTAGAAACATGCTAGAAGTATTAAAACACAGGGAGAGCAATAAAATAAGTCATTGAGATGTAATGTACAACACGGTGACTACATTATATACTATGGTCAATAGTGCTGTACTATATATTTCAAAGTTGCTAAGAGAGTAAATCTAAAGTTTTTGGTACAAGAAATATAATTTTGTAACAATGTACACTGATGGATACTAGATTTATTGTGATCATTTCAAAATATGTAAAAACATTGAATTACTACGCTATATACCTGAGACGAATATGTTATAAATCAATTATATCTAAATATAGCAGTATTTTTGTTTATATATGTATGTGTATGTGTGTGTGTGTGTAACAACATGGGGAAAGTAAAGTTTGACTCCGTCGGAAGAGAAGCACTTAGGGGAACTGTTAGGAATCATACAGCGTTTTCAGAACTAAAACAAAAGCCACATAAACACTTACTCCAGTCCTTTGTTTTTAGAATGTGAAACTGAGGTCCAAAGAGAGGCTAAGTTATTTACATCAAAACTATGCCCAGGTTCTATAGACAAAGACTACATTAGCACGCAGTTTTCTAGGTATGTTTATCAACAACATTACCACTGACATTGACAGGCTAGCCCAAGAAGCTGAAAGGACAGAGAGAGAATGAGTAAATGAGAGAGAGAAAGAGAAGAGGGAGGAAGAAGGGGAGCGGAAGGGAGGTGGGAGGAAGGGAGGGAGAGGAAGAGGTGGGGAGTAGAAGCAGGGGTGGGGGGGAGAGGGACAGAGAGGGAATGTGCGCATGCTCGTGCGCTGGTCACGAGAGCACCCTATACCTACTTAAGCACATTTTCTAACAGTTACTATTTCACGCTGTAGGTACGTGACTCTCTCAAAGTCTCATTTCATTTAGTAAATAAGAATATGTCTTTGTAAGGGATAAAAGGAAGAACACGCAAAAACCACGTGGCTGAGACGTCCCAGTTTGTGTACTAGCAGGATACAGCTGAACAGATCTTTTGGTGATTTAAAGCGGACCTTTTATTTTCTAATTTCTAGCCTTTGCTGTGTCTCACACAATGTGTTCTCTAGTTCTATTTCCTGAACTTATAAACGTGTTCACGCCATCTCCTCGTGGGTGAGTCACAACAGCTGTCATGCACAGGCCCATAAACAAGAGACCCTAACGTGGCACACCAGAGGACAGCCGACTCCCACAGCCACAGACGGAATCCACATCCGCTTACCTTGTGACCCGATCTGGGCAGAACGCCCACCTCCAACACAGCAAAGGAATTCATGATTAGATTCAGAGGGAATCCAAACAGCAAACAAGGTAAATGTATTTTACCACTTAAACTGATAAAGCGTCGGATTTTTTCATTCTGTCCGATGACGACCCACAGGAGTCACAAGAGGGAAATATAAGAGAAGCAAATTGTGAAGACAGACTGTTTTGTGAAATCATAACCCATGAAATATACCATCTGTGACCTAGCCCAGTTCTCAACCTGCAATGGCTCCCTCGTGCAATCTGATATGATAAATAGTTTATTTCATAGAGTTCTGAGTTCTGAAGTATCTGTAATTGTTTTAGGTCTTAAACATATGGGATACAGCCCAACCTGAATTTAAATTCCGGTGAACAGAGGAATTAACTGTGCCTATGGAAGAGCTGGTCGTGTGGAATACACAATGGTCCAGAGCAGGACACAAAGGCAGGAAGGAAAAGCTTCGGAATAAGGAGAGACAAAGAAAATGGGAGACAGTTAAGACAAGACAGAAGAATATGAGCGCCATATAATATGCACAAGTTAAAACGGTTTCTGATGAATGAAAGGATCAATGACTGCACGTGGGAAATGCAGCCAGGAAAGTAGACAGAACTTTTGGCAGATGTGACAAATATCATTAAAGATTTTAACCTTTCACTCCTAAGCTAAATAGTGTGGAGAATTCTACACCTGTATTTAGGCCAGCAAGCACCTTTGTAAGAAGCAGAAGAAATGTGGCCTTCTGGGTAGACACAGCCCCACAGAACCACGGTGCTTTTCTGTAGAAAACTGCACCCTTTCTTGGCTAAGGGCACCTTACGCAGAGTTTCAACCCCATCTGTTCCTGCCAGCAGGGAGTATGAGCTGCACGGTCATAGTGACCCCCTCCTGGCACCACGGAGGGCCACTATTTACCTAGGAAATGGGGAGCTGGTGACAGCCAGGATTAGAAGCGTGGCCTTTGTGGTCCGAACTTCGTTCACTCCTTTCTTCTGCTAATTACTAGCCGCTCAGCCTTAGACACATTACTTAGACTCTCTGGGGCCTGAATTTCTCCACTGACAAACTGGTACAGGTATTGTTAAACTGATGTTTATTTTGATATAGAAGAAAGCCCTGGGAATAGTGCTTGGCAAATAGTGAGAGGATAATAGATGACAGCTACTATTATTTTATCTTTTTACTCAAATGATTTTGTCATTTACTCCTGACAGCAGTCTTATTAGGTAGGGTCAACCAACCACATTTTATAAATAAAAAGTATAGGAAAAAGGTTCAGAGGGTGAGGTGGGCAGGCTGATTGATGCCAGTGGTACTCGGAATTTAAAGCCTGGTATATCCACTACTCTGACCCACGTTTTTTCTCCTCCTTGTTTCTATTCCCATGCCAAACAAAGGAAAAGGCAAGAAAAAAGCCAGAGTAAAAGAAATAACGGTACTCTCTCAGTATTTCCAGAAGGTTCACTCTTTTTCTGGAATGAAAATCATTTAACAATCCAAGTGAATCTTCTTCCTCTCCTCGCAAAAAAATTCTTAGTTTGGCTTTGATGAAAACTGAAAATCTTCCCCACTGCAATTAGCTTCCACATCTTCCTCTGGAACAGAAAGTAGCAAAACACCACCACCACCACCACCAGTGTTCCGACAAGAGGACTAAATGTGATCTATTCTTTGGACAAAAACATAATCCTGATTCCAGATATAAGCTACCTGTTAAAGACCATGATAATATCATGCAAGCAGCATAGTGTTTTGGCCCAAAAATGTCACTAGAATTAAGAATTCCTTCATTTAAATATCTAATGGAAGATATTTTAAAACTACCATGCATTGGGGCGCCTGGTTGGCCCAGTCAGTTAAGTATCTGACTCCTGATTTTGGCTCAGGTCACGAACTCACAGTTCATGAGATGGAGCCCCGAGTCGGGCTCTGTGCTGACAGCATGGACCCTAATTGGGATTCTCTCTCTCCCTCTCTGACCCTCGCCTGCTCGTGCGTGCACACACACTCTCTCTCTCTCAAAATAAATAAATAAATTAAAAAAAAAAAAACTAACATGCATTATTTGTCAGGACAAATTTAAAATTTTGAGATTACATACCCTCCTCAGAAAACAGTAATTAGGGGCACCTGGGTGGCTCAGTCGGTTGAGTGTCTGACTTTGGCTTAGGTCACGATCCCAGGGTTCGTGAGTTTGAGCCCTGCATCAGGCTCACTGCTGTCAGCTTGGAGCCAGCTTTGGCTCCTCGGTCCCCCTCGCTCTCTGCCCCTCCCCCGCTTGTGTTCTCTTTCTCTCTCTCAAACATAACTCAATCTTAAAAAAAAATAGTAATTATATAAGAAGCACTACTATAAACACAATGGAAAAGAACTGAACTCTAACTTCCCTTCATTTCTGTAAGTCTTAAAAGGTAACTTCTGAGTAACTGATTCCCAATGCAAAGGAAAAGAACACTCTCTTCTGTGACATTCCTCATTTCTAAAGTTTCTTTTTTTTTTTTTTTTAATTTTTTTTTTCAACGTTTTTTATTTATTTTTGGGACAGAGAGAGACAGAGCATGAACGGGGGAGGGGCAGAGAGAGAGGGAGACACAGAATCGGAAACAGGCTCCAGGCTCTGAGCCATCAGCCCAGAGCCTGACGCGGGGCTCGAACTCACGGACCGCGAGATCGTGACCTGGCTGAAGTCGGACGCTCAACCGACTGCGCCACCCAGGCGCCCCTAAAGTTTCTTTTAATAGCTACATGGCGGTGAAAATTGAAGCTGATATAAACTCCTCGAATAAGGTTTGTGTTTTCTCTGCACAAAACTTTTTAACATTTTTAAGAAGATGGTTTCCTGCAGAAAGCCCAAATAAAGAATGGCTTACTGGTAGTACCTACTGACTCTGACATATCACTGACTTTTACTCAGGACGGTGGTTCCCCTTGGTGGGGGTTGAGGAGTGGATGGACGGAGTAATGATGCAAAGACGGCGTGAGAAGGCTTCCAAGGTCCAGGTAGTGCTTTCTGAACTGGGAACTGATGACACAGGTGCGCTTGCCGGAGGAAATGTACTAAGCGGCACATTTATAATTCACGCACTTCCCTTATACTTACGGGACACTTCCACAACACTTATATTGAAGGAAACTGACTTCTACACAATAACCCCACAGTCATTTGTCACGACATGGGAGAAAAAAGGAAATGAAGGAAAACAAACCAGACATCTCTGGGATCCTTACGGCCTTCTGTCATCCTGAGAGATTAGCACTAACACGTGCTCCACTCTTCCTTCAGTAGTCTCCCTGAATATATGACCTGCTTTCAGAAAAGCAAGAGTCCAATTGAAACGGAAGTTCCTATGGGTAGGTAATGGTTTGACCCCTGATCCCGCTACCACAATTGTTCCAATTCTCTAATGATTTCCCTGCAGGGTTCATTTACCAGTTCTGGGTCAAAGACCAACATGCCCGTGAAGCCAAGGGTCGACAAAAGCAGTGCTTGATGTATTTGAAAATAACTGTACCATAAAGGCACATTTCATCAATTAGAGATGGTTTCGGAATTAAAATAAAAGGAAGCATAAACCACAAGATTGTCACCATTCATTCTGACAAAGTCACAGGCAGACACATATAGAGTGATCTACCCCGACCAGAGTACAGAACCAATAATATCCAAAGCCCAAGTAGTACTGGTTTTAGGTCCTAGTAAAGGGACAACTTCATTATCTTTAGTCGCATTGTACTGGAGAGCATTTTCCATTTGTCTCACAGATTCACCTTTAAGTTGTCATTAACCTGAATTTCTTTTAACTTCTATTCCTCAGGACTTTGAATACCATGGTTATGATGGGTTAGATGGGGACTCAGAGAGGTGACTCCTCCCCGAATAGGAGAACCTGATGCTCTAGTGATCTTTGTGCTGAAGCACGACTTTACTCCTCTCACATTCGTAACTAAAACTACTTGCAAATAATGATGTCTTTCTTAGTTTAAACAAAATGCCACAGTAGAATATAGATTCAAGTTGGTGCGCAAGCTCTATGTGAACTTGAAGGTGGAGTCATTTGTTTAGAATTAAATTCAGTTCTTAACAAAAGAACAAAAGGTATGTAATTCCCTCTACTGTTTATTTGCACAGAAAAGGAGTGAAGGGAGAAGACACCAAAAGAAAAAAAAAAGGGAAGAGAGGGAGGGAAAGGGAGAGCTCAGGGTGGAAGAGGAGAGGGGAGAGCAGAAAGACAGCTGCTGTGAAAGATGAGGCCTTACAGGCGGGAGGCGGGAGGCGGGATTCGGTGATGCCGGGTCCCCCCTCCACGCGGCCTTTCACTCAGACTTCGTAGTTAGGAGGCTGGGGCAGCGGGACTCTTCAGGCAAACAGCATCTGAGGAAGCCTTTGGAAGCCTTTTCTGTGAATCCAGCCAGCAATGTACATTTCCCACTTGACTAAACTCTGGATTGGGTTACAAGTACTCATGAATGAGAAGGTCTGGAAGAATGAAAATTAAAACAAATAAAAGTCTTCTCTGTGAGCAACGCTATATTCAAAACACAAAAGAAATGCTACGAAGAAAGTGTCTACGTCATTAGAAAAACAGAAGAAAGCTTCTCAATGTTTGCTTTTGCTCCCTGGTATTACACATGGACGCAGCTAAGCGAGCTTTCTGGAGAAATGGGCTCTAGATTCTCACCATTTACAAATTCATGGAAAACAATTACTGCTGCCCAGTAGGTGTATGTAAAATTACCTTAGAGAGCACGGTCGACTCCCAGGCTAGCAATGCCTCTCTATAATCAGACCAGTTGTACTGATCTATCGCCAGAAAAATTTACTCAAACGAGGGGCTGATCGGCATTAGAAGCAAAGAAAAAGAATCACAGAGGTTCTACCAGACAAAACTAACAATGGCAGAAGGAAAAAATGAACATCTCAGGTGACGGCATAATGCTAACGCCTGGAAAAACCAGCATGGGACGCGGGCTGTGGAAACGAAGGTGTCTGGTTATCCCAGCCCAAGACTGCGAAACCTTCAAATCACTGAACTATCCCACATATGCCATACTCCCAAAGCGACCCGTTCCTGGGTTGGTCTGCCACCAGAAGACCACTGCCTTGTCAATCAGGGTGGTCAGTGAGTCTTTTCCACAGAGACGGCCCATCCATCTCTTGGTATCTTCCTGGCAAAATTGCTGTCCGAACCTCACAGAATAGAGACTCAAACCCCGGACAAGTATAGTCACCCTGTGGTGAATCAGGAAGAACTAAAATTCTCCTTCGTGGTATGTAGGCCATTTGTAAGTTCTTCTTCTTTTTTTTTTTTTAACTTTTTTTTTTTTTTTGAGAGAAAGACAGAGAGAGTGCCAGTGGGGGAGGGGCAGAGAGAGAGGGAGGCAGAGGATCGAAAGCGGGCTCTGTGCTGACAGCAGTGAGCCTCACAGGGGGCTTGAACTCATGAGCCATGAGATCATGACCTGAGCCGAAGTCGGACGCTCAACTGACTGAGCACCCCCGGCGTCCCAGCCACTGGGAAGTTCTATAAGGAAGAGATTATTAGGTCTCCCCACTGGCATTAATTTCATACACAAACAACCATTACAAACACAACTGGGAACTCTGGCTTATGAGAGGTACATTTACTAAGAGTTTTACAGTTTATACACATTTTGTTAAGTCACTAATTTCTCATAAATTAATATACTGTTCTATCATAGACTCAATTCTCACAGCAATGCAGAATTAAACTCACTTTGTCCAGACTGATCACTAATGAAATAGCACAACCATCTAAAAGAAAATCTCTCACAGAGAACAAAATGGCCCCGATGAGAAGGATCTTGGCAGAGTGGAAGAAGCACTGGCTTTTTGTTACTGGCCACGTGTCCTCTAGTACCAGCTACCTGACCTCTGAGCCTGGCCCTTCGTTTGTAAAAGGGAGTTATACCACCTGCCTCTTAACGTAATGTTGTTTTAAAAGACAAAGCACAGGAGAAATGCTTGGCTAAGTAGATCCCATTCTCCATCCTTACCCAATATTCCATTCTGGAACTGAAGAGATGATTGAGGGCTCATTCCTGGACCGGGCGATCTTCTGTCCCGGGCCACGTGTTGTTATTGTTAAGGTTCAAAAATATTTTGTGAAGAAAAGGACGAGCCGCCATATGAAACACTCTCTATATTCTTTAAACCCCAGAATGAGGATGGTCCAACTGGACCCATTCATCCTCATTCTGAAATGAAGCTTATTGCTTTGAAACATTATCAGATTAGCAGATGCTTTGTATAAAACAACGAACAGGGGCACCTGGGTGGCTCAGTAGGTTAACATCCTACTCTTGATTTCAGCTTGGGTCATCATCTCACGGCTCAGGAGTTCGAGCCCCACATCCGGCTACTTGGGATTCTCTCCCCACCCCCACGCCCGCCCCTACCTGACTTGCGCTCACTCTCTCTCAAAATAAATAAATGAACTTTATGTGGTTATGATTTTTTTTTAATTTTTTAAAAATGTTTATTTATTTTTGAGAGAAAGACAGAGCACGAGTGGGTTAGGGGCAGAGAGAGAGGGAGACACAGAATCCAAAGCAGGCTCCAGGCTCCGAGCTGTCAGCACAGAGCCCGACGTGGCGCTCGAACTCACGAGCCATGAGATCATGACCTGAGCCGAAGTTGGACACTCAACCAACTGAGCCACCCAGATGCCCCAAAATATATGAACTTTAAAAAAATTAAAAAAATAAAAAACCACAACACAATGACCATCACAGAAAACAGTAAGATGAGAGAGAGTCCTGATCAGACCACTGTTATCAGTTCCTCATGGACCCTTCAGGTCCTTTCTGTGAATATACCAGAGAGAGCTTTAAAACCAAACTCATGTCTCCAGCAGCTTACGACAATTAACAGACAGAAAAACAGGAATGGAGGAAAACAACAGCAACAGAGAGTGGAAGAACTGCAGGTTGTAGTGATGTATTTGGAAAAAAGAGATCCAGCTTATCGTGACTGCTCTGTCAAACATTTGGATATCTCCCAGAAGTGACAGGACACATGGGCTATCTTTAGCCCCTTTCATATTTACCGTCTCACTTTTGCCACTGCAAACTCAGTGTTTATTAGCTGCTGGAAAAATTTACTATGGTGTCTCTCTCATAAAAATATTTTTCCACCTACAATATGTTATGAGCTTGGGAAGTCTCTAGCACAGACACTTCACTTTAATGGTCCTTAATTGGGTTGTCTGAAAAACAAAAAGGGGTTTTATACGTTGTAAAAAAGCGCAGACGGTTTAATCAGCTATCTTTAATTTTTGGACTACTATTTAAAGATTGGCACAGAGTAGGGGGGCCTGGGTGGCTCAGTCGGTTGAGCGTCCGACTTTGGCTCAGGTCATGATCTCACAGTCTGTGAGTTCGAGCCCCGCGTCGGGCCCTGTGCTGACGGCTCGGAGCCTGGAGCCTGCTTTGGATTCTGTGTCTCCTTCTCTCTCTGCCCTTCCACCTGTGCTGTCTATCAAAAATAAATAAATGTAAAAAAAAAAAAAAAGATTGGCACAGAGGAGACACTCTGCATGGATGGATTAGAGTTATCAGATAAGATACAGGAACCTAGTTAAATGTGTATTTCAGATAAACAAATCTGCTGGCATTAAGTACGTGCCATGCAATCCTTGGGATGTACTTATACTAAAATTTTATTCACTGTTTCTTTGAAATTCAAACTTAACTGGGTGATCTGATTGTTTTCCCCCCTGAATCTGGAAACCCTCAGACAGATGAATGGAAAAACATAGTAAGTAGGAGTTAAAATACCTGAGTTCAATGCCCAGGTCTACCACCAGTTCTGAGATGCCAAGCAGGTGATTTATCCCCTTGGTACTTGTGTGTTTCTCTCTATGAATTGGGGACGATACCGCCATAGCTACCGGGCAGGGTGGATACGGGGCTCAAGTAATACAGTGGCGGCAGCAACAAACAAACAGCACGTAGATGTGCGAGGTCCCAGTCCGTCTTCATAACTGGTAGGTGTTGGCTCTTCTCGTTCTCATTTGAAATGTTACTATTACTCATTATTCAAACAGTTAACAGCATCAATTCGAATGCAGCCAGGCACCAGAGTCTATGCTCTCAAGTTACCATCATAAAATAAAAATATGATAACATGTATGTAGAAAGATACACAAGTAGGAGATGTTCTTAATACTGTTAAAAGAATTAGAAGAAATTGAACGATGGTCAGAATAAATGAGATGATCTCCGTTGGGGGAGAGCCTGAGTGAAGAGCTTCAAGGAGGAGACAAAGCCTACCCCTCTGCTGTCTGGAGGCTTCCTCAGAGTGGGGCTGGGGAACATTTTTTAAGAAGGCTGAAAATGAAAAAGACCAGCGGCTCCACGGGGAAGAAGCTGTAAAAGATCATTTATGAGTTAACTAACCATAGATGGACAAAATTAACCTTGGTGTGGACAAGGGATTTGTTGAGATGGAAAGGAAGGACAGAGCTCAGCGCAGCTGAGAAGCGCAAATTAGCAGGGGGTTAAGGACTGAATCAAAATTTGTAAAATAAGCTCTAAGTAGATATTTATTACCATCTCAGGATTGTGAATATGTGCTAGGGACACTGGATGTGATGAGAAAATGAGAGAAATAGAAAAATACGTATTTCAGATTGCGCCCTAAGGATATTAAAATGCTTTGAAAGTTAAGTTTGGCCCTGTATTTATAACCAGGTTGAAACTTTTTGGTTGTGTGTGAATTTGTTTTTAATGAAAAGTAGTGTTTAAGAAAAATTACTATTTGGGGCGCCTGGGTGGCTCAGTCAGCGGAGCGTCCGACTTGGGCTCAGGTCATGATCTCGCGGTTCGTGGGTTCAAGCCCCACATCGGGCTCTGTGCCGACAGCTCGGAGCCTGAAGCCTGCTTTGGATTCTTTGTCTCCCTCTCTCTCTGCCCCTCCCCCACTCATGCGCTCTCTCGCTGTCTCTCTCTCAAAAATAAATAAATGTTTAAAAAAAAAAAGAAAGAAAAATCACTACTGAAGCAACTGAATATGGGAAATGACCTTTTTCTTCCCACGACCACAGACCTTGGGATTGTACATTTATCAAACCAAGGGTGCGGTGCACATGTTCATACGGAAAGACAGTATGTGGCAAATAATTCTTTTTACTCCAGGTAATTAAAGAATCTTAAAAGACATACGATATGCATGCATACTCTACATGACTATGGAGCAAAAAGCCCACGTTCTCTGCTTTAACATCACATATTCCTGAATCTAAAGCTGAGATGTACGATACATAATTAACTTTAAGGACTGTTTTTATCAACTGATGGGTTGTCTTTACAGATGTGAACTTATCAATGTTCTGTTCAGTGTTAGTATCTAGACAAGGAGTTGGCAGCAAAGTTCCTGTTTCACTAATTACATTCTTTTCCAAAAATTCACTCTGCCTGGGTGTCCAGGTAATTGCAATTAAGTCAGGAATCTGGTAATTAGAAATTCAAGTGCCCTGCCAGGAACAATACACGTCCTCTTGACGTGCTGCCCACCAGACCTAATTCACTTGGAAAGGACAGACACTGATGTGAAGTGGCATGTAGATGTTGATTAAGCAACAAGCACTGAAATAAATTTCTCCCCTCATTGTTCTCCCTAAAACCAAACGCACCATATCTCATTTAAGCTCCCGCAAAGCACTCTGAGAATTCTCAAACACGTAGGCGACAGAAGAATCACTAATCCCCAAAAAGGTTGCTTGCTCTCTACAAAATGTCTCCAGGCCGGGAAGGGGTCTTCGAGGCCACCAGGTCCAGCCACGCGGCAGAGTCGAGGTGCGAGGAAGTCAGGTCACTTGGATGGTCCTAATCGGTATCTCCCAGGCTTTCCACAGGCCCAGCCCAATGAAAGTGATTAATAAGGGGTGAACGGACTAGTCTCAGAATCTGTCAGCACTCTGATCTCGGAAAACTTTTTGTCAAATACAAGAATAAACCTCTTTCACTTACCAAGTGACCAATTTCCATTAAATTAGCCAAACCGCATCTTCAATAAACCTCAAATTTTACAGTATACTAACGAATACTTACAAACAAATTCATTACACAATGAAGGATCCAGGCAGGAGAGCAAAAAACAAACGTGTGAGGTTTTTTTTTTTTTTTTTAATTTTTTTTTTTTTTCAACGTTTATTTATTTTTGGGACAGAGAGAGACAGAGCATGAACGGGGGAGGGGCCGAGAGAGAGGGAGACACAGAATCGGAAACAGGCTCCAGGCTCTGAGCCATTAGCCCAGAGCCTGACGCGGGGCTCAAACTCACGGACCGCGAGATCGTGACCTGGCTGAAGTCGGACGCTTAACCGACTGCGCCACCCAGGCACCCCAAAACGTGTGAGTTTTAAATTGTCCCTTGAAAATGCTATGACTTAGTTTGGCTGATTATTTTATCTAAAACATTTTCTAACTAATGGAGTAATTTTGCCAGTTGCTTTTATTCCCGATACCACATAAGCCTATTACACAACAAACTGCTCCAAATGATAACGAAAACTTTAATTTATCCAACAATTTCCTATTTTCTAGGCACTTTCACATTTTTCTCATTCCATTCTAAATGGATTAAGACACTCAACTGATCAATATATCCTCTCCAAATCCAGTCTTTCTTATGCCAAGAGACAACTGTTGACAAATGAATCTCTTTTTTTAAACAAAAACCCACATCCAAGCTGTAGCACCTTCGTTTGTGTCCAGGCAAGGTGTTTCAAGGCCCTCCAACCTAAACACATTAGCTCCAGCCAAATTCATCCCTACCTTCCTGCCTGTCTGTGATGCTACTCTCCAATGCGACCAAGTCAGACGCCATTCAAAGCCACATCACCCCAGATCACATTACACTTCTCCCCTGACGGAGCCTGCCTGCATCATGACCATTCAGCACCTGTCATGTGCTTCACGGCTCCTTTTCTCTAACTGCGCTACACACTCAACGAGAGTTGAAACCATGATGCACTCATGCTCGTTTCCTGACTACCTGGTGCAGGGTGAATGGGTAAGATTCTGCTCAACAGCTAGAGGCCAATACAAGGCCTGCTCCTGTTAAACACCATGCCTTCAAAAACGGGTGGCCTTCAGAATGGCAGGAAATAAATAACCAAGCCCAGGGACCAGCATAAAGGAGTTTGAGAAACAGTTGCAAAAAAAGACTTTGGAGAAAAGCCTGGTGTCGTTCAGGTAGGTGTTGAAGCGTACCTGAACTTCCTAACCCTATCAGAGGCAAGGGGAAGGTGCTGGGGTAGAGGAAGCCAGGGGGTCAGATGGAACAGTGGCTTTGCTACTTGAGCTCCTATATAAGTAGGTATTTGTCTTATCATACTATGTCGCTGCTTTTCTTAAATGCTATACAGTTTGTTCATCTTAGGGGCGCCTGGGTGGCTCAGTCGGTTGAGCGTCCGACTTCGGCTCAGGTCATGATCTCACAGTTTGTGAGTCTGAGCCCCGCATCGGGCTCTGTGCTGACATCTTAGAGCCTGGAGCCTGCTTCGAATTCTGTGTCTCCGTCTCTCTCTGCTCCTCCCCTGGTTCGTGCTCTGTCTCTCTCTCTACTTCAAAAATAAATGAAAACATTAAAAAAAATTTTTTTACAGTTCGTTCATCTTATAGTCACACATACTCCCCCAAAGTACGAATCCATAAAATACTACATTAAAACTTATAAAGGTCTGCAAAAGAAACAAAATTAATTAGTACTTTTCAAGGCAACATTAGTAATTCCTCTGTCATATTGGAAAATCATCCCATTCTTGGGGCGCCTGGGTGGCTCAGTCAGTTAAGCCTCTGACTCTTGATTCCAGCTCAGGCCATGATCTCGCAGTTCATGAGTTCGAACCCCACACTGGGCTCTGGGCCGACAGCTCGGAGTCTGGAGCCTGCTTCAGATTCTGTCTCCCTCTTCCTCTGCCCCTCCCCCATTCACATGCATGCACACACACACAGTCTCTCTCTCAAAACTGAATATTAAAAAAAAAAGGAAATAATCCCATTCTAGTTCTGTAGTAGACTGTTGGTAACATCAACTTGATCTAAAATTAATCCTTCTAAACGAGTCTAGATTTAAGTGCAGTATATAGTTATGACTTTTTTTAAAAAAATGTACTTATTTATTTGAGACAGAGAGAGCACAAGTCGGGGAGGGGCAGAGACGGAAGGAGAGAGAATCCCAAGCAGGCTCTGCACCGAGGTCATGACTTGAGACCAAATCAAGAGTCGGACGCTTACTGGACTGAGCCACCCAGGTGCCTCTATAGTTATCACTTTTTTAAACTAAAGTATTTGTCACATTTTCAAAATCCAGGTTAACTTTAAAGGCGAATCATTAGATCTGCTTCACATCTGACCGCTTAGACTTTTGGCCAATAGAATTCCTCCACCAAAAGAATTCAAATGAAGTATGTAAAAATCCTATTTAAAACCTACTACTTTTCCTCTGAAGTAATTCTGAAAGGACTCAGGTATTAGCAAAGACATTCAAAATATCTTTATGTCGGTACATAATTGTAAAAAGAGAAGATTGATTTTTTAAAAAGACAAAAGATAGTTTGGGTTTTTTATTCATTATATTTTATCTGGGCCTAATCCATAGAATTTGTATGGATTGCGTAGATAAATATCTAATTCTTTAAAAATTAAAACCAAACTGAATTTCATAAGCCAAAATTTCTCCTTATATACTCCAAAAATGATTAGTCAAATCTGAATGTCAAAATGGTGACTCTGTAAAATATTAAGAGAAAATGTTTTTTCTTAGCATCTCAAGTCTATAAAACTAACCAGTATCACCAGACTTCACGTTCTGTAATTGGCGTGCCTGTGAAGATTCCCGAGATCATGACCAAACATTTCTACTGGAAGTAGAAATTGAGATCATCAAAACCTTTCAACAGAAGCACTGGGAACAGAAATGCAGACTGTTCTCCACCTTCCCCAGAAGTACATCAACTGCACAGTCAGAGCCTACAGGTAGAGATTACTTCTCTTGCTCTGGAGCAAAGCCTCGGGAGCTAACAACACAAGAAATAAAACTGCTGCTATGATGGATAGCTCTGTTAAAGGTGCTTATCACTTATTTTCAATGTTGTCACTCAAATATGTCCTATTATATGCCACTTTCATTTTTCCAGAACTGCACTTTGTAAAAATTTGAGTTAAGGGAACTTTTGAGTACATGGAGAGAAAAGGTTTTCATCCCTGAAATCTGACAGCAAATGTGAATCACTAACTGTGGGAGGCAGAATTCTAAGATGATCCCCAAGATGCCCAGCTGCTGCTGCACATACCCTGCTCCGTTCCCTCCCTGGAGTGTAAGTAAAACCAAATACCGGCCAATACTTCCGGGATTATGCCTCACTATGGGGCCAAAGGGATTCTGCAGCTGTAAATACCGTCCCTAAGCAGCCGACTCGGAATTACTAAAAGGAGATTAACCTGGGTGGGTCTCACCTAATCAGGTGATCCCTTAAGACGGGTGGGAGAGATGTGAAGCAACTCTCCTGCCAGCACAGCGTTATGGAGAGGGCCCCATGACAGGGTGTGGCTCATGGCTGATATCCAGCAGGAAAGTTGGGACCTCAGAACTGCAGCCACAAGGAAGTGAATTCTGTCAACAACCAATGAGCCTGGAAGAGGGCCAGAACCTCAGACGAAACCAAAACCCCAACAAGTAACTCCATTCTCCATCTTGTGAGACCCTGAACAGAAGACCCAGTACCTAAGTGCTAACTCATGGAAACTGTGAGGTAATTAATGGGTGTGGTTCCAAGTTGCCAAATCTGTAGTAATTTGTTACCCAACAGTAGAAATTTAATATATTAGCCACTTTCCTTTCCTTTCAAATCTAACCAGAAGGCCCCTGTACGAATTTTTAAATTTTCCTTTTTTAAAAGTTACTTTTCTATCTTTATTGAGAGTGTTACAATTGAATTTAAGGAAGAAAAGTTTGCGAAAAGATACTACAGTGAGTAGTAAGGGCTTGAAATTTAACTATTTATATTTACATTTTCTTTTTAAAGCAAAAATTGCAAGCAGTTATTCCCAAGGGTACTCCGTGCAAGTTCTATGGGTTAATTTACGTGACAAACACACACAAAAAAAGCAGTGCCTTACTGGCAACAAGAAAATCAAAACCACAAAATGAGATAGGTAAACTAATCATTATTCTCTAGTAACTGATTAATGACCCGTATCTTTTCCAATGGCACAATATTGAGGCCCTGGCTTGATGCAAAAGGAAAAGTCATTACTTGGGATTTCTTAGGAAAACGAACTAGTTCTGAAAGAAGACAGCAAAGGGAAAGCAAGGGAGCATGCCTGCAGGTGCACACAGTGGAAACCGCGACCTTCGTCTGAAGCAACTGCCCGGTGGCCCCTGCCCCCCGGAAGCCCTCCGTCCTTCCGGACACCTGCTCAAGGCTGCGTGCAGGAGGCCACTCCCTAGAAAACCCTTCTACTTCTCCGCTCCTGCCAGCTGAGGTACTGTCTCCCGAGAGTTGGCTGTTCTTCCTCCTCGGCACGTTTATGCTACGCGTTCCCTCGGTTATAAACCTGAATAAAATATGGAAGCAAGCGACGAGCCAGTGTGAAAAGGGGAAAAACCCCGACTCTGCTGAAGACGAATGAGTGGCTCAAACAGCGCTGCAGAATTAGGTAGGGCTGAGACTGCTGTAAAGGACAGACACAGAGGCGGGACACATGCAGCACATTTCCGTGTTCTGTGCTGAAATACAATGTGTAACGTGTATGTCTTTTTTTAATGATTTCTGTTTGAATCAACTTGAGCGCTCACACTTGTACTAGGGACAGCCAGTAAGCAGGCTTCCACTGGGCTTCTCGGCCCTCGTCCAGGTCAGGTGCACAACCACCTTCCACAGGGCCCTGCTCACTGAATAAGAACCACCTCCCGGGGGCAGAAGGAAACAGCCCCAGATTCGGAACAGCTGTCTTCTCGTGAGCCTCACTTCCTACCCTGGACATGAGGGAGAAGGATCACACTGTTTCCCATGTCCCCTTTGGCAATAATTCTATAATCGTATTTAAAATTTTATTTTAAAATAATATAACCACATTATTTGAAAAATGTGATTAATTCATCACCATTAAAAAAAAAGAAAAAAAAAAAAAAACCTTCAACTGGCCGGTAGGGATATTATAAAGAGGCTAAGGAGATTTAAGAAGTTAGTTCTAGGGCTCCTGGGTGGCTCAGTCGGTTGAGTGTTGGACTTCAGCTCAGGTCATGATCTCAAGGTTCGGGAATTCGAGTTCCACAAAGGGCTCTGTGCTGACAGGTCAGAGCCTGGAACCTGCTTCGGGTTCTGTGTCTCCCTCTCTGCCCCTCCCAACTTGTGTTCTCTCACTCGCGTGCTCTCTCTCTCTCTCTCTCAAAAATAAATAAACATTAAAAAAAAGTTATCTGCTGCCTCTTATTATAACCCTCAGTTTTAAGGCATTTCCAAGGGGAAGAACTTCATCCAAGGTAAGGAATGGTGACGTCATAGTTCTCAGGCATCCAACTGTACAACAGGATGACTTCACACTATCGCACATCATATCTACAGCAAGACAGGTACGTCAAGGAAACAACAAAAAGCCACAAACATGATTTTCTTTCAGATCATATTAAACAAAGCCAACCTTTCAAACTAAGGACCTGAAAGAAAGAACCATTTTTACATTCAAGTGATGATCCTTATAGCCAAGATCTAGGCACAATGTCTCAGGACTGAATAAATGCCTACCAGGAAGGAAAAATAATAAGCTACTCATATTAAGAAAAAAAGATGCACTGGGGCGCCTGGGTGGCTCAGTCAGTTAAGCGTCCAAATCCCGCTCAGGTCATGATCTCGCAGTTCGTGAGTTCGAGCCCCGCGTCGGGCTCTGTGCTGACAGCTCAGAGCCTGGAGCCTGCTTCAGAGTCTGTGTCTCCCTCTCTCTGCCCCTTCTCCACTCACACTCTGTTTCTCTCTGTCTCTCGCAAATGAATAGATGTTTAAAAAAAATTAAAAAAGAGAAAATATGTACAAAATCAAAGAGGTTTGTAGACTACTCTTTTTATACTATTGATGAGAAAAAAATTCAAGACACCATGTCTCTGTAGTGCTGCCACCATCTTCCATTACGGGGTTAGCTTAATGGGATATTAACTGACACGTGACAGTTCAGATCGGTGTAACTGACGTTTGTAAAAACTCTTGTTAGGTACTGCTGTTTGCTTACAGGTTGCTGTATTTGCCCTACCTTTGTCCGTTTAATTTCAAGTTCTTTGAGACCAACTGCATCTTTTCCTTTATAACTCCTACTGTGCCTTCCAGGATGCTCTACAGAAGCACCCTTTTAGATCATATCTATCTGAGAGCATAAGGGAGCTACAACAGTCTACTCGGGCATTCCAAGAAGGACAGTGATTAAAAACAGCCACAAGGAAACTCCACTTTGTTTTGGGAGGAAAGTGCAAAAGAGGTGCCAATTATATTGGAGGGAAGTGCTCAGCTCCAACAAAACTTATTCGAGTAGCAGAGAGTAGCATCTGTCTACAGTTGACATCCATTCCAACAGGCATGCTTTGTTCTAGACAGATCCATTACCACTCAATAACCCGGTTGAAAACCGTTCCCTGATAAATTCTGCTACGCTGGAGGAGTCACACAGGCTCTGAGAAGCCGGACTGTCTGGAGATAATTCTACAATATATGAGGGTCACTTCCTTCATTTTACAAAAAAGACAACTTCTGCTATTCAACCTGTATTTCCATTGCTTTATCTACAAGACAAAACAGCACAGTTGGGGACGACGCTTTCCTACATCATTATCCGGTAAAGTATGATGTGCTTGAAAGCCGACAATGTGTGCAAGGCCTCAACCTTCAGTTTGTAACAGTCTGTTTCTGCAAACTGCTCTTCTGACTACATATTCAAAATAATTATCTATTAAATGCACAAAACTAAAATAAAGTGAAACACAAAGGCCAAATCAAATAAATAACCGAGCAGATTACGACGGAGTACTTTTAAGTACTTTTGTGAAAAGCAGACATAAGATTATATATGGGTGTGACAAAAGGAAACCATATGAAAGGGAAAATACCACTCTTTCCTTACATTTTCCCCTAGAAATACCAATACCTAAATGCGTAGCATATGAAGACTGTACCACTGACTGCCTTAGATCCTGCCCCTCGAGAATTAGTTGTACACTCTCTCACTATTTATATTATTACATTCTCCTAGTGTTATAAATATTCATTTTTTCCTTGACTTCCTCTGCCTGAATTTACTGAAAGATACACAGGCACAAGAAATCTAGATACCTCCAAGCGAACAGTCAGAAGATACAAAGCATGAAATTCAGAATTGTTGCGTATTACATCTTAGCATAATCTAAAACACAGTATGAAGTTGAGAGGTTACAAATCACAAATACTGCCATCTCAAATAAAAACAATTCCTTTGCAATTCTTCTTTTGCTTAATAGGAGAATCTATTGTATACTCTCCTTCCGATTATTATTTACTGAACTCTAAACCACATTTTTTTTTGTTAATATTTAAATTGATAACGCAAGCTGCCTGGATCTGGTTTCGCTGTGCTCATTTCTATCTGCCGCTTTAGTCTAAGGCACATTTTCCTTTATTTCACTTTTCCACAAGCCATAAAAAAACTCATTTCTAATTCATCCGTTCGTTCAGCTTAACCTCTCTTCTCAGCAATTAAAGCACTCTGCGCATCCCTCATCTATCACACAGCCAGCTAAATAATGCATTGCGTCCCCCGCTCATCTTTTATCATCCCAAATGACAGGTATTAGCATATCTCCCCAGTCAATTACAGTGCAGCAGAATAATCACAGCATAATTGGGCGAAAGCCACTCTAATCACCAACCCTGCAAACTCGCAGAATAAAAACTGAGTGGCAGTTCAGACAGGCCTTGCTCTTGTCCATGACTCTAGCCAACAAGCCTGGCAGATCTCCATTTCCTTCCCTTTCAAACTTCTCCTTTGGGGAGGTCAACTTCTCCATAGGTCCCACGTAAAAGGAAAGAATGTGTACATACATGTACACAAGTGGGGACCGTTTACATCTTGCACATGCATGTGCTTAATACTTGTGATTCTAGATGTTTGCACATACTGTTAAATAGCACATAATGGCAATTTCTGTCCATCAGTAAACAAAGTCATGTCAGGAATATGATGTCATTAGACGTTCCATTTGGGGCTCAAATGAAGATAAAACAGAATCTTAAATTTTTCATAGAGATTACTCATTTATTGTCAAAACTGAAGCCCTTCAAATGTCTCCATGGTGAAGGTATTTTCCATCTCTAAAAAAATCAGGATTCCCCAGCTTCTTTATAAATTAGTCATTTATCACAGGAAAGAATTTTTAATTGAACATCTATTGTTATCCTTATACTACGATAGCATATAATTTTCTAAAAATTATGATATTAACTATAATTTAACACATTAAGACGATTGAAAAAAAATAAGCTTACATATTTATAAGGGACCAGAAATTAAGTGAGACAAAAATAAGACTATAACGTGAGAAATTTAGAATTACAAATGTAAGAGACAATAAATACTTTTTTTTTAATTCCGAGAAATGTTGGGAAAATATTGAATATATTTTTAGGATACTTTTGTAAGTTTATTAATTTTCCTCTGATATTTAATGTGCAATATGCAATTTAGGCCTATATCCAATTCTCATTTTAAATAATATGTATTCATTCGCTTTCATTCTTCATCTCCTCCCCTCCTCAATGAGATACAAAAAAGTCATTCTGAAATGAAAATTTAATTTGGGAAGAGTGGAGGGAGGTTAAGAGGAATTTCTTATAAAAACGTATGTGGCTCCTTAGGAAGCAGCCAATTAAGGGCTTTAAAGTGCCATGCGTAGCTAGAAGAAAATGAAATTTTCTGCAGGATTTAATTTACTCTGTCTCAATCACAGGGTGCATGAGTCCTATGGCTCCCTCTACTCTTTTTTGCTTTCTCACATTCCTCACGTCTTTCCACAAGGCCACATAAGACCAAAGGAAACCACCCTTGAGGTGTGCTCTGGTCTGGAGAGAAGGTATTCCCCCCGCCCCCTGCTTGACACATCAGCCAGAGGCCAGCGTCACCAGTGGAGCAGACTCACTGCGCAAAGTGGCCACTGAATACTGGCAGCAAGGCTTGGTGCCGGGGCACGCACACACACACACAGGGCACACAACCACTGCGCGCTGCACGGGTGCTCTGGCTGTGCACGAATGGATACGTTACACATGGCGAAACTCCCTGCTCAGTGATTCAGGAGTAACCACGACACAAGAATTGAGCAAAGTAGGAGAAGGAGCCGCTCTTGCTACGAAACAAACAAGATATACTTATTACTTTGAGTATCGAGAATTTATGAGACTTCCAGCCTCGACTCCGTCAGACAATCCGGTCCTTCAACACATATACAGGCACTAAAACAATTATCCAGTATCCAAAAGCCAACTGTCAAAAGACCAGAGTAAAAGCAGAATTGAGACACAACAAATAGTCTCCCAGACTTTTTCTTGCTTTCCAGTCGTGTTATTTTAAAATTATAATATGAAATGTTTTATTTGCATTATTACTTCAAGAGCTCTGCATGTATTTTTGTTGGCGTATCTTTGCAAATGTACCCACAGGATACATTACTTCAGTTGTAAAATGGTAATTTTAGTGCTTATTGGGGAGTATCTGTTACACGTATTTATCAGTGATACATCTGGTATGCAAGTATTAATTCAACAGGTTTCCCCCCCCCAATCTGATTTTTGAAAATCATCTCCTAATATATTCTTTAATTCACATAAATGTTCTACTTGGCTTTGAGCATCTCCCAACATATTGGCTCTTTCAACACCAGTCACTTTGACATTCTCAACTGACTTGCAAAAATTGACATGCCTTGGGTAAAAGCCAGATTTAAGGCAGGAAGAGGGGAGGAGGAGGGTGTTCACCATCTGAAGAAACAAAACTGGCTTTAAAATTTGGCATCGGAGAGAACCTTAAAACACACGCAATCAAAAGCATCTCTCATTTCCCCTGGAATAATTTCTTTGTTTCTTCCCAACAACATCATAAGCAGCTTGATGATTATCAATATCGTCACAGTAACTCGATGCTAAGGAATTTTATAGGCAAGCCCAGAAACGCGCCTCTAATTATTTGTGCACGTCCCAAATGAACAGGTGTTTGAGGGTGGGGATGAGGAGAATAAATGCATTTTTATTATTACTTGAAAATTAAGTTCTCAAAAAATAGTGCCAAAATAATGTCCCCAGAGAAAAATGGAGTCAATCAAACTCCAGAATATATAAGTAAATAAGCTTTCTTTCAAGCCTAACCCCTTCCTGCCTTAAGCAGGTCACTTTCGAAATCCACAGTACCCAGGGCCATGTTTAATTTCTAACATCTTTAAAAAACCAAAAACACACAAACACCAAAGTAAGTCTTACAAAAGTAGGTACGAATTGTATTGCATTATGCTCCCCTTCGCTCATCTTCCTATATTCACCACCATCAGAGTGAACGTTTCTGCGCAAACGTACTTACTCGATCTGGCGACCCATGCCACGCAGTCAGGAGATCCACCTAACAAGTCTGCCCTCTGCCATCACCTGACAGAGTATTTGGTCTAGAAGAGATGGAAGTCCTACCACACTAAGAACACACTGGGTCATGATACAGTATTTTATTTTTTATCTAATGTCAAAGCATATTATGGAAACTTCACACTTATGTGGCTTAGTGGGTACTTTGATGCCGATTGAACTCTACAAACATCTTGTGATCACCTAATACTTCAGACAGTGTGCACATACACATTCCAATTGGGATAAACAGCTTTTAAAGAAAAATAGTGTTTTTATTGTTGAATATAGATCTAAAATGATATGGGAGAGCCTTAGTACACTGAATTGAACCATATGAAATAGCCAACATTAGACTCTTTTTGAGCTGTAAAAATGACATTCCTGTAACATTCAATCTCATATCCAGTTCCAGTACTGGAAGGACGAATCCCAGTATTGCTGTAATTCTGTATAAAGGGCACTTGCCTGCGAGGCAGAAACTTAGATTTCTGTTCTACTTTGCCACTAAACAGGCCCTAAAATACGTCACTTTACCTTCCTCGGCCTTGTTCCCTATGGACAAAAATTGAGATTAATATTTGGGGTTACTTTTCCTCTTTGCAGAAATGATGAACCAATAACTGACCCAGGAATCTAAGGTTCTAGAATTAGTCAAGGCGGCTCTGAAGATTAGAAGAGGAGATTAAAGGTGACAGGAAATAAAATTCCTATACTTTCTCTTAAAAACAAACAAACAAAACAAAACAAACAAAAAAAAACCTTTGCCTAGTTTTATTTCCTGGAAGGATTTGTTTGTAGACAAAAAATACTGATGTTTTTCCCAAGATGATGGGAACAGCTTAGGCTGTAAACAGTAGAGGGGAGAAACAGAAGAATAACAAATGAGGACAGAGTTGAAGGTCTGACTTCGTGAATACAAGGAGACCTCGTATTGTTTTCAGGGCTGAAAACAACCTGATCAAGTAATCAATTTTCCAACCTGTTACTAAGACTTCACATAGAACATAGGTCTGCTCACTTCCAGTTAAGGAATCTTAATTACAAAAAAAGCAGGACAGAAATGCTCTTTCGTACTTAATCCAAATTCAGAAATCAGGGAAGACCTCAACAACTCTCAAATAAGCCCTTACGGCCCTGAATTCCTGTAACCAGGAAGACCTGTGACTCTCTATTTGTTAATGGCATACGCTTTGGCCTTCAGTCTTTTCTCAATTTTATATTCATGCGTTCCTCTAGAGGCAGAGTTGAAAAAGAAGCTAAAACAGCCTTTACAAAGATAATTAAACATGACAAGCAAAACGACACCAAAATAGTAGAGGTGAATATAAATGGAACGTTTTCCCCCAAATCTTTCTTAAATAAGAATAAAGCAGATTTGTTTTTAAAATCAAACATGTAAGTGTATGAACCACCAGCAGATGGCAGAAGGAGAGGCTGGGAAATTCTCTAACAAAAGAAGGGAGCAAGCAACTCAACATGGATTCCCAAATCACGACTTGAGAACCGCTATGGGTTTTTTTTTCCTTCTCCAGTCTTTTCTCTCACGGAGACACAGGAAATTCTCTTGCTTCATCAACATATATTCTATCATTTTGATTCAGATTCAATGACTGACGCAGTAAAGAATAAACTTGGCCCTCTACTTCTCTAAATATTTCTGGTAGATTTTCAATAAATAAAAAAATTGAAGTTAAAAAAACAAATCCTTTATCTGCTGAAAAGTAATATGAGTTAAGAAGATTATAAACCTCAAAAAGTAAATCTCTGCTGGTTTCATCTCAATGACACTGTTCACCTTCAATAGATTTTTACCTGAGTTACAGTCACACCCACAGAAGCTAGTTAGCCAAGTAAATTCACTAGAAAACATATACCCTGGTATGGAGATGCAAACGACTAAGAAAAACCTGAGTCACTGTAGCTTTACAAGGAAAAACTAGATGTGTTTTTAAACAGAAGATTAATGCAGCTTTCAGGTGGTGACATTAATAAAAGGAAGGACATTTTAACAGATGACAATCTCTTATTATGTGAAGCTAAACATTCTATATCTAGAATACTATATTAATAGCCCCCAGACATAACCCCGAGCATATCAATGAATGGCCCATTGCAAGAGTCACCAAAAGAATGCCTTATTTCATAATCCTGTTTAAAAGATTTCTATGTGAAAAATCCAGCGGGACATACCAACACTATTATTATTATTATTATTATTATTATTATTATCATCATCATCATCATTATCATTATTTTAACTGAACAGAACATCCCCGTCTATGTTACTTTACTAAGACATCAAATTGCTTCTGTTTTCTACTTATGTGCTCTAATCCTTGGGGGTTTATCAATTAAAAACTGGTTATTCTTATTGTAAAATGTGTTCCGTTAAAATGTCTTGTTCATATGAATACATGGAAGTTTTGTTGGCTCCAGCCAATGAACTTTCTTCAAAGATGGAAATATTCTACATACGCACTGTGCCAATATGGTAGCCATTAACAAAACACACAGCTATTGCAATGTGGCCAGTGCAACTAAAGAAATGCATTTTTAATTTAATTTTAATTAATCTAAATTTAAATAACTACACATGGCTAGTAACTACCAAACCAGACAGCGTAGTTCCAGATGAGCAAATAAGTAATGAGACCTGATCAAGCTGCAGACCTGTGAGATGAACCAGTCAGAAAAGAAAGCAAACTCAGGTGAACATCCTCCCACTTTTCTCCAAGGTCATGTCTTTGGTTATTTACCCAAAGGAGCACATTCTGAGATAGGCTACCAGTGGTTTATTCTAATTCCTCCTTAGCCATTATAACAAATAGTTATGACAAATTGCATTATTTAACATTTTACTTTTATATGAAGAAGGAAAGGAGGTAAATATAGATGATTTTCATCATGGTGAGATGTCAAAATACAGGAATAAGTCCAAAAGTGACTGAAGTCACTCCCGATATGCTCCCCCAGCTATACAATCTTCCATAATTAAAAGTACCTTAGTTTTAAAAACACAAATAAGTTTCACATTTATTTCATTTGAAATTATTTTTGGAGATGACGAATCCCTTTGTTATTTGTAAGTTTTATAAGTCACACTGGAATTCTACTCCAGCTTTTGGAATACAACAAATACACTCAATTAAAGCAATGGTACTACAGGGTAGCAGACAATTGTATCCAAAAGGAGAATAAACTTGCTTCTTTTCTAGAATTTCTTCCCAGCATAAGATGGTTCCCAAAATTGTGTCAAGAATGTAAGGTCCACGGAAGCAGGGGTTTATTGTTACTATGGCAGTCCCCGCACATAACACGTATAAGCCACAGGTATTTGTTTGAATGGAATCAGTGAACCTAACCACAAAACTTGGATTAACACATATATTTAAGTTAATAGTGAGATACATTGGAACCCACTGGTTTTCAGTGTCAACCAGAACCACTCAACAGCCTCAACAAACACTGGCCATGAACGAAATCTGCTTTCAGTTGGGCTCTACAATATGAAATGACAAGCTAATACATTAACCCAGATAATGGGAGAATCAGAGAGAAAACCTCAGAACAGAAAAAAGGCAGTAGTAATATTAATTTAACATCACAGGTTTTCTGCTCTTAACAATCACAACTGTTAAACCATCAATAGAGCTCTAAATAATCAGCAACACCTATGTACCGTGAGCCAAGTGCAAGTCAATATGGATATAAGAAGATGAGCAAAATGAAGTCTCTTAAGCTTGCAATCTTGCTGGAAAAAAAATGCCACATAATGGATCTGGGCCAGGCCATACCACGCTGTTTCCCACATACAGATCAAAACCAAGTTGGCAAAAGAGAAATTCCAAATACAGTTGCCCCTGGAATAACACGGGGGTTAGAACTACACACTCAAAAATCTGTGTATAACTTCTGACTCCCCAAAAACTTAACTACTAAAGAGGCTACTGTTGACCGGAAGCCTTACCAAAAACACACTGTCGATTAACACGTATTTTGTAGGTGTATTATATATTGTATTCTTACAATGAAGTAAGCTAGAGAAAAGAATATCCTATTAAGAAAACCATAGCATTTCCATAAATACATTTACAGCACTGTATTTGTGGAAAAGAATCGCGTGTTAAGTGGACCCACACAATTCAAGCCCGTGTTGTTCAAGGGCAAACTACAAAGGCAGTGAGCGCTGTGTAAGCTCCAAGCCTGAGAGCTCAGAAGGCTGCAATACTGAGGGAAGACATCACAGAGGAGGAAGGGTGTGAACTGAGACTGGAAGGTAGGAGAAATTTGAAATGCAACATGAGGACAGGATTTCATTTGAAGGGAAGGCAAGGTGTAAGGTTAGGTTCAAAGGGAAGGAAGTTAAGAGCTCAATACAGTTATGAGGCTCTGTTATTGGGGGTTAGTAGACTAGTTTGAACTTTGATGTCTTTTTTCTCTAAGCTGTTTAACCAATCAACAGATGGATAAAAAGTAATATACCAGAGCAAACAAACAAATTTAGTATTTATTTTTAAATCTGATTTGTAGGTATTTTAAGCTTGTAGACTTTTCTCTAGAGTGGTAATACATTTTAGGTGCCTAAAACAAATACTAAAAAAATATTGCCAAACTAGGATTAAAAGGTGAGGAATACTAAGTATGAAGAGGAAATACTAAAAATTTTTATTTAAGTGTTAGGAAAAATTACGAGATTACTGAAGTCCTTCATTCTACTCTCTCTCACCTTCACCAGTACTGAGCTAGGACCCTGGGAACAAGAGGTCCTTTGGCCGTTGACTCCCCATCTCTAACATGGAGGAAGGCTAGACCAGAGGATCTGGAGGATCTCCAGCTGGGATAAAATATTGGGACTCTAGCACAATAGAGCTCCAGGAAAAGACAGAGGGAAAATGCAGAAAGGAGGAGACGAAATGAAGAACGGGTCCTGTAACAGGGTTTTGGAGAAAAGGCCTTCCTGAGTTGTCTACACCTCTCTTAGGGTTTGGTTTAAAAGGTGGGGGCGGAGGGAACAGGTCGGCGTGCTTCTCCCCAGAACAGTGGCAGCTTGAAGGGTACCCAGAGTGGAGGGCTCTGCCACTGGTGCGCTCCTCTGATGACCTACAGTCTACATTTTTCTTCTTCCCATTCTGTTACAGAACACATGTGCTCCCCCTGGACTTTCCTTACCATTCGTTTTAAAATTACCTCCCCCATACCTGTTTTTTTGGTCAGAGTTTCTATCGAAAACTAGGAAAAAAAGGGCACTAAAGGCAGGCTTTGTTTTTTTTCCAAAGAACATGCCAGCCAACGGGGTGTATCCACGGATTTTTGGATTTGTGGCACTCTGATGCCTCTTTAGAACTGTAAACCACATGAACTGATAATGTATACTATGCACTTCTGTCCACCCACCTTTCGGAAGTAAAAGTTAAACAAAGCTAAACATGATTTTGGTAACCAAATGCTATTATAGCCAAACAAGTAAGCTCTGAGAATTGACCCCAGGAAAAGTTGTACCGAACAAGGGAGGTATTTTTAAATCTCTGTCTTGGCTTTCTGCATATCCACTCACTCCACGGGATGTTTAGGCAGCAGCCCTGGAGCAGGATGGAGAGGTGGTCACTACACATTCCAAGGAGGAGAACCAAGGACAGAAGTCTGGCGGAGTGCGACGCGTGCGGCTGTGGAGGAGGAGAAAGAAGAGAAACCGCAGCCCCGCTCACAGGAGGAGGGTCAGCAGAGCGCCACTGGGGAAACCACAGGAAGAGGGCCAAAGAAGGAAGAAGAGGCCAACTGAGGCAGCTGCCACAAACAGGCAAATAAAGCGAGAGGACCGATGGGGACCTTAGCAAGAGGGGCAGTGTGGGGACAGAGGTGGGGACAGATGAGAGGAGAGGGGCAGCGAGGAGGCAGGTAGGGGAGCAGAGACCTCACTGGTTCTTAGGACATTCAAGGAAGAGGACGGGCCTTGGGGCTGATCTCCCAGCTTCCAATCCCACTTCTGGTATTCATTATCCGTGTCAATTTCTATTTCCTCCCCCAATACTGAGAATAACAACAGTCCCTAACCCACAGGGAGTGGATTAAATAACAATCTTGCTTCTTTAGGATTCTTGACTTAGCTGTCCACAACAAACGAGAAGGCGAGAGATATTCATGACTGTGAAATTTTAAAGTCATTTATTTAGATTTTGAGAAGATCTCTTAAGAAATTCATGGAAAAGTTATGATTATCTAGTCTCCCTTTTTAATCTTTTTAATGACCCAGGAATATTTTACTCACTCCCCTTTTTTACTTCTCTGCCATAAATTTCTCTGTAGAACTCATCAGCAGCAAATTTTTAGCCTTTTCTATGTTTAATAGTATAATTTTATATATATTTCCTTAGCTGATTTATCATCTCATTATTACTAACAGCTTTACTTAGTCCATTGACGACACAGAAGGCACGCTTATCTTGTAAAAAAGAACTAACCCGTGTTGGCTTGTGCCTGCAACTCCTGATTTATTATTCTACAGAATTATACATTTCTTAATATGTTCAAGTCTTGATCAGAACCAAAGTCAAGATCAGTGGTCTACGGTTTGTAGAACTTTCCTTTCCTAATACATTTTCTCATTTTTTTATTCTGAGGCACCTCTTCTATTCACTGCAATTGTTTTTATAAGTGCACAGGATTTTAAATTAATTAAACATAGCAACAAACTCCAGAAAATCAAAGTTGCCTTAATTCAGAGGAAAAAATTAGAACCACTGGAAAACAGCTGAAGTGTATACTGAGATATAGTTATTAGCATTTCAAATTCTAAGTTACTTTTGACTGAGATAAGCCTAATAGAATGACGAATCAGGATTTGAGAAATTAAGATTTGAGAAGTGTAAGGAACAGCACAGCTCTCTCTCCTTAGATTAGCTTGGAAAAAATTAATCTCAAAACAGCACCAACAGTCATGATAGTTTGAAATGAATGCAAAGTTGGTTTTCCTGGGCGGCAGGAACAATCACACCCAAAAATAGGCTGCTTGTACTGCTGGGTCCCAGCGTGTTTAAGTTATTTTCCCGTGAGACTGACAAATGCAGGCTTCAATCGTTAAGTAAATATGAAGCTTGCAGGTTTCAGCTGGACTTAGAAGAAGGAGAAGCATCCAAGGAGTGATCAAAAAGATAGTGGCGAGACAAAAACAAAAAACAGGGTGCCTGGGTGGCTCGGTTAAGCGCCCAACTCCAGCTCAGGTCCTGATCTCGCAATTCGTGGGTTCAAGCCCCGCACGAGGCTCTCTCTGTCGTCAGGGTGTCAGGGTGGAGCCTGCTTCGTATCCTCTGTCCCTCTCTCTCTCTCTACCCCTGCTACGCTGGTTCTCTCTCTCTCTCTCAAAAATAAATAAACTTAAAAAAAAAAAAAAGAGGTAAAGAAAGAGCAAAGGTTCTTATTAAAGAGCAGCACCAAAAGGATCAGAGACCTCCATGGGGGTAGACACACATTCTGGCATCCTACTCATTTGCCAAGATGATGCCAACAATGTACTAGCAGGGAGTCAGATATCGGAGTTATTTTTCCCAGTGCATAAAAACAGGAAAAAAAGGCCAATTGTGAATAAGTGTTCAGAAACTTGACCAATACTGAACACCGAGACATTTTAAGAAACAAGATAAAAATGTATTTGCTGACTGGCAGATAATGAAGTGGTTAAAAAAAAAAATCAAATTTCTCATATTTTAGTTAGACGGATAAACACTTTTTGGTACAGACATGCAAAAGTGAAAAGCTTCGAATTCTTTGAAAAATCACTGAATTACCGGGGAACAATTTCCAACTATGGTTTCTACAAATTGAATTAAGACTACAAAAGCAAGCTGCTAGTTTCGCCAGAAAACAAACGCAAAGCCTTACACAGCGGGGCAGACCGGGTGAGCTGCTGGTGTAAAACCGTCCCACAGTACCGCCGCCTACACAGTGAGGATGAAGGGTTATGGAGATGAGTTCACAAGAACTGACCCTACAGGTTTATTAAACATGCAATGAATATTCTGCCGTGCACGCTGGGCATTAAAGAAAAAATGAAAAATTCAAACGATGACGATATGTTACATACTGCAAATAGCACTGAATTGGCTCTCTTGATAATTAAATTTTTCTTTAGTAATTTTTGGCAGATACAGAGCTAGAAAAAACACGTTGAGGTAAACTTGAGTCAGTTTACCGAATATTTAAATATTTATAAAGTCTTAACTTATCTTTTCACTTTTAATTTGTATTCATTTATGACATAAACCTCGCTCAGCTTATAACCTCAGAACGGCCGTGATTTTGGCAGTGTTACAACGTCATCCGCCAACAACTGCAGCCCAACTATTAAACTGTACTAATAAAATGCCAAGCATCCAGAATGTTAAGTAGAGAAAAATTTGGAAAAAATACAAGTAACTAATTTTTAGTTTTAAGCCAAAGATGTAGCACATACAGGAGTCAGGTAAGAGTAGTTACCCATTCTCTTTGCTCTAAATTTTCCACCAACTATTCTCCTAAACTTCCAACTTCCAAAGTAATTGATGGTGTACTTCTGTATCTCTATGTGAAAATGAAGTCAGACTCCCCTAATAATGCCTCTTGCCGATTTATTTATATGGTTTAAGAATTACTAACAAATTAAAAAAAAAAAAAAAAAAAAAAAGGAGGGGCTCCTGGGCGGCTCAGTCGGTTAAGCGTCCGCCTCTGGCTCAGGTTGTGATCTCGCAGTCTGTGAGTTCGAGCCCCGCGTCGGGCTCTGTGCTGACAGCTCAGAGCCTGGAGCCTGTTTCGGATTCTGTGTCTCCCTCTCTCTCTGACCCTCCCCCGCTCATGCTCTGTCTCTGTCTCAAAAAAATAAATGAACGTTAAAAAACAAATTAAAAAAAAAAAAAAAGGAATTCCTAGCAAATACACGTCCAAAATGCAAGTCAACCTGAGAAAACACTACAGGCCTGGAAGACTATAATTCTTCCGCCCCTCCTGTGTCTGCCCTCTCACTGTTACACACCACCTCTTTCTTTACCTTATTCTCAGCTCCTCTGCCTTCCTCACCCTGCATATCCCAAGGATCACCAGTCCCCGAGACTGAAGGATTAGCTTTACTCTTTCCCTAGGCTAGCTCAGTCCACACAGTCTTTCACCTGGTCCACTCAACTGCCCTTCACTGGTCTCTGGCAAGTCCATCCTCCACAAAGTGGCCAAATTCATCTAAATTGCAAATCTAACCACTCCTTGGCTTGAAATCTTTTAATAGCTTTGCATTTTCTATAGGATAAAATTCAAATCTTTAACCTCTTCAACCTCCGATCTTGCCACCCAGGCAGAATTTAACTACTTTCAGTTCCCTCTGGTTTTTTTCATGGTTGTCCTGACCTGAAAATAGTTCTCGTTTCTCTTGTCCTCCTCCTTTGCCTATAAATATAATCCACTCTCAAGGGCTCAGACTCCTAGAATGCCTTCCCACTCGGCCTCGCCCACTCCCGCAACAAACCCCACCCCCCAACACTTCTAGCAGGGAGACAAGGACACCGCAGGACAACTGATCTGTTTATAGGCCTAAGCCTACCAACTGACTGTGAGCCACTTAAGGGCAGGAACGGGGATTTAATTTCGACTGGAACACAGGGGTTCAGTAACTATTTGAAGCAGGGAAAATGAATAAATGGATTAATGAAAGTAGAGTGGTAAACCAAAACAGTACTCAGAGAACCTTCGGTCGTGGTGGTTGCACTCCCAACCTGGGGGCCATTCAGTAAATCCTGTTCCATGGCGAATTCAAACTTCAAAGTCAACTGCTACTAATGGAAACACGTGGTTTCCTGTACTATTTCTTATACTGTAGACCACAAAGAAAGAAGGTAAAGAAAATACTACCACAGTCTAATCGTAATCACAAGTGAGGGCAACTCTTAAACTGTGGGAGAGTTTAGAAACTCCGCATTTGATAATAAAAGCAAGTCCTATCCGTTCAGCCTTCCTATGCGCGTAGGGGAGCTGACGGGACCTATACAGTGAGCTACGTCAGACTACACACCTTGAGTCCAAAGGCGGTATCCTCCGAGGTCAAGACTTCAACCTGAAATCATAAGGAAAACATAATTTAGGCACTCTGAAAAACGTTCTTTGAGTCTAGCCAGACACCAGAGCACGGGCGTGGCCTGGAACCAAGAGTTTGGAGAAAACTGGGGTTCAATGTACGCCCGGAGTCAAGAAAGACGGGTCTGGGATTCTCTTCAAGAGTTGGATGGGTCGAAATCCAGGTCACTGCCCTGGGCTCCAGTTTTGTAACAGGGTGAGCTCCTATTAATCTGTTTGCCATCGTGTTGACGTGGTGGTAGGAGTTTCTCAAAATGATCTGGGGAAGTTAGGAGAATCACCTTTCCCAGTTCGATCACAAGATGTTGCATATACTTTTTGATCTCTTATGGACAGTGAGGGGAAAGTTATGCTTCGTAGTGCAATCTCACCATGCTTGTGAGGCTGCTAGTGATTTCTTGCTCTGCTCACAGCGGAGTGGGCAGTCCTGAGTCTGTGGAATGCTGCAGAGCAAGGCTGCCGAGAGCAATACTCGGGAAAAGGCAGGCCGGGTCTAAGCAACAAGTTGGGAAATGATGGCAAAACTTCAAAATTGCCTGTCAGTCTTGTGCATGAGAAGACAGAGCTCATTAACATGAATTTAAAAAGCCGCATGGAACAAGACGTGTATTGATAATTACTGTTTTTTAAACATAATTATTCAGTCTGGTGTGTAAAGCTTTTAACTTCGACTACTACAAAGTACCAAAATATGATGGAAAAGAGCAAGGAAGGAAGGCGATACGAATGTTTTTACGTGTCTTCGGGAGACAGTGGGGGGGGGGGGGGCAGGGAGCGGTGGCACCAGACTGGCAGGTTGGCTGTGAGTTCTAAACCCTTTAAAATCAGGCCTTTGTGGTAGGTGTTGAAGTGGAAGGCACACAGGGCTATCCAATGGCTCTTGTATCAAACAAAATTGGATTCGTCCCTCGAGGGCAAGGAAAGAGAGGAAGACCACTTCAAGAAGATTGTCATCCAGTAGGGGGGTCGAAAAAGAAATGAGGAACAAATTGTATTCTCCAACTGCTTCGCTGAAAGTGACGCTCTCCCACCACCTGGCACCTGACAGAGATTGGGGGGAGGGGGGCACAAAGCAAGAGAAACACACGGTGACGAAGTGAGAAGGTGACCAGACTCATTTCGACGAAAACCATATGTTGCCGATACCAAATGTGAAATGTTGGATCAACTATAGTACAAAATCATTATAAGACTCACTGACAGCATGTCTGTTTACGCTCTGATTTCCAAAGCTGATTGTTAGATTTAGAAGCAAGATCTTATTATAGACTTTGTTTAAGGGCATGGGGGGCAGGGGGGAGCAACGGCTATTGGCAATTTACTGGCAATTTACGTATGTTTGAATTTCCTAAGTCCTGTCTTTCACAACAGGAGATGACTAACCTCAAATATTTTTACATTAAAACTTCTAATCAACAGTGAAGACTTTTGTTAAAGGCAAAGGACAAATAATGCATTTGCTGAATCTTAACTACTGTAAAGGCTATTATATGACATTTGCTCTTAAATTATATACATAGATCATAGCTGCATACATTAACGTTAGGTATAGTCACCCTCGATGTGATATTTTAATATACATACAATTACTTTCAAAACGTATTAGAAGTTTAAATCTACAAAAAAAAAAAAAAATCCCCAAGTGAGTTCTGCATTTGCTTAACATATTATAAAAAGCCAAAGTAGCAAGAAAATTCAATAGCAAATAGAAATCTATTTAAAGCTATGGCTTCAATGTATTTGACAACTTGAGATATCAGCAAAGCAAAGCTCTCAAGTGGAATTTAGGAACAGCCCGCTCTGTTGGTAGCGCTCTGTTGGGAGACAGAGACACAGACAGAACTTGGGAGTATGGAGCCAGGAGGTGGATCTCAAAAGGTCAGCCCCCTCCTCCACCCCAGATTCTATCTCCAGGAGGGCTGAAGAGGTTCGCAATTCCTAAGTATTGACCAATTTAATTAAACCGACTCAAAAAGTGTATTTTGTTTTATTCAAAAGCACTGTGGTTTAAATACGTATGCACTCCAGCTCTCCTGAGCCGTACTTTAGATTTTCCTTTATATTTTGTTTCTGTTTCTGAGAGGCTTTATATTTCAATACCAACACAAAAACAGCTGATTTAAAAGCCATGAAATTAACTTCCATTTAATAAAAGAGAAAGATCAATGTCATACAAAGGTTTTCCTGTTGGATCTAAGAGCATTTTTACCTAAGTTGGAAGGAATCCCCCTCTAGTGGGAGTAAGGGAGTATTTCAACCTTTACAAACAATTTTCAGGTAGTAGTCATTAAACTTCACTTTCAGCAGAGACCTGCTGACTTTTATCCTTTTGTCAGTTTAAATCTTTTCAAAACAGAAAATAAGTATTTTATATTTCACAAGCCTCAAACACCTATAATTCCTATACATATACTAGAAGTAGATCTGTGTTTATCTGATGGGATTTTAATTACTAACCAGCCTTTATCACCAAATTTAATGTGGCTATAAAGTAGTCGCAATTTGAGGTTAAAACAGGAATGTACAACTAGAAAAAATTAGTACATCTCAGTGGAAAGACTTAATCATGTACTGGGAAGAGAGAGTGCTGACAGTTTACATCCACCTGACTCTTTAACAAAGACTTTCTGGATATTTGCTGCATGCAAGGCATGGTGCTTCGTGCTACTGTAAAAGAGAAAAAGGGACGAATTTTACTCTGGTCTTAATGCCTGAACGAAACGTATTGAAACATTCATTTAAAAACTAAATTCATATACAGAAAGGACCAAATGGAATTATCCGTGGTGTCACTTCTCTTTTTAAACTTCAGTCTGGGCCGGGCGAGGGGAATTTAAACTGGCAGTATTATAAAAACCGCCCAGAAGAAAGGTCACAGGTTTTGCCCACTGTAAAATTAGGACATATTCCCCCAATGTTCTCCTTCTCTGCACAGACGCTGTAACAAGTGCAAAGACAGAGGACCCTGCTGAGAAGCACAGCTGGCATCCCAGGGCACAGAACTTGTCAGGGGGTCCGGAGCTCCCAGGTGTGACAGGCTGGGAGCGAGCTAGCAGAGCAGAGGCTTCCTAAGTCCCAGACAAGGCCCTTTCCAGTAAATCATGCTATTTGCAATGATGCTACAATCAACTCTTTTTAACACCAGTGGCTAAAACGGTTCCGTCCGTAGGAAACTTTGAAAATCACCAGGAAACCGGCAGCAGGGCGATGCCTCTGCAGCACTCTGCACAAAAAAACCTTCCAGTGGCTTCTCTCTCCCCTGAGTAGCCTACTGAACCCTACCCTCCACCAAAATTAAATTTTTTTTTAACGTTTATTTATTTTTGAGACAGAGAGAGACACAGCATGAGCGGGGGAGGGTCAGAGAGACAGGGAGACACAGAATCTGAAACAGGCTCCAGGCTCTGAGCCATCAGTACAGAGCCTGACGCGGGGCTCGAACTCACAGACCTCGAGATCATGACCTGAGCCAAAGCCGGACTCTCAACCGACTGAGCCACCCAGGCGCCCCCTACCTCCACCAAAATTAAAACAAACCACTTGAGTTTCCAGTCATTCAATCAAGAAAATCAGGAAAACGTGAATTTATGAATTCGGAAGTGAAACAGGTTGCAACTTCTTTCTTGAACCACTTCTGAAGTCCCTTCTACTTTCACCTCTAAAGCAGAGAATAAAAAAATCCAGCAGTGTTTCCATTAAAATAAAACTATGCAAAACGTATGTCCCGTTTTAATAAAAACTTTTTTCCCTAAAGTCAGGATCACGCTGTCACAAAAAGAAGAGACAGTGATGCTTTGTTAATTGTATATAAAGAATCTTATTCATAATCACAAGGATGTAAATCCAAACTCCTAACGTTATTCCATTTTTCTCACTAAAGATTACCAAGATTAAAAAGGTTGGTTAATTACAATACTGACAAAGGTGTGGGAAATCACATCATAGCCTTGCACTGATTATGAGAACATATGTTGGAATAAAGTGCATTTTAACAGTATCCATCAAAATGTGTATGCATGTGATTAAGTGTTAAACCAATAGTTCTGATACTCAAGTGCAAAAATATTTACCAAATGGTTTATTTGAGTTGTTTGCAACAGTAAAAAGCTGAAATTATCACACTGCCAAGCAATGGAATGCTATACTGCTATTAAAAAGGAGGTACATCTATGTGTGCAGGTAAGATCTCTATGATATTAGACATTAAGTGAAAAGAACCAGAACCGTGTGCACAGTATGCTAACATCTGTATTTTTTTTTTTTAAAGTGGGGTGGGTTATACACTTGATTCACTTAGACCCCTTCTGGATATGTAAGAAACACATCAGTGATTACCTCAAGGGAGAGAACTCATTTTTTGCTGTAGTTTGTCTTACAACGTTAAGAATTCTTTTTGCCACGTGCATGTGTTCCTTGTTTAATTAAAAGTAGTTAACAGAATAAGCCCATAACATAAAAACTGTCCAATGTCCATAATAATCACAGAAATGTAAGTAAATGTCATAATTTATTTGCTAGAGAACCTATCTTTATGGTCTCATGTGTGACCAAATGTTTATAAAGTATGTGTACTATGCCATTATTTGAAAAAAAATGAGAAATTAGGGGAAAATGTACAAAAATATGGGATGGTGGTTAAATGAAGTGTGGTATTTCATATGACAGACCGTTGCATGCTCATAAAAAACTCACTTTTCATGAAGTATTTTATAACATAAGAGAACACTTATAACATGTTAAATTTTAAAAGTAGGATTAAAAACAGAAATTTGACATTATAAATATCCAAGTCTATCCATTTGTTTTCTTCATGCTTTCTAGAATGTGTGCCCATGCTGGAAAAGGTCTTCCCCACCCCAGGATTTTTTTACATATTCATTCATGTTTTCTTTTAATATGTTTGACTTTCATTTTTTATATTTAAATATTTGATCCATCTATAATTTATTTTGAAATAACAAGGGGAAGAGGTGACTCAGTTTTAATTTTCCATTTGAATAACTATGGTGCAGAATAATCCATTATGTTCTCTAGTGATCAGAGATACCATATCTTTACCATAATTAAACACTAAAATGATATAAATTTTGCCTCTGGTTCCAGGTAGGGATGGGAAGAGCAAAATTACCTGTGAGGTATTCAACCTAAAGGGAGATGGGAGTTGAGGGGAGGAGAATGGTAATAATCAACAAGAACGTGATCGAATTTGCAGTCACAGTATCTGTCCACAAGTAATTCATTAAGAATTCAGATGCTCTTGAAAAAAATAATGTTTGCCTAGAATGGTGTGCCTGCTTCGGTTGGGCCAGAAAGAGCAATGTACCATTAAGGAGAAGCAGACATTAACAAATAAACTGCCCTCCAAAACCATGTCCCCAGACTGATGACCATTGCAAGTACGGGACAAGCCCCTCCCTCCGCCCGCCTCTGTCCGTCACATTCACAGATACATAGCAGCTAACACTGGGTTGCAAAGTTTTTATTTTGGCAAGCAAAGAAGGTGTTTTTGTCTTTTTCTTTCTTTATTATTATTGCTTGTTATTCCTACTTTTACTTTCACTATTATCTTACCTTTTTGTAATCCATTGAAAAAAACGAACACTTAAAAAAAACCACGCAAAACCTTGCCAGCCTTCTCCTCTTATTAATTCTCCTCATTCTCCTTATTAGCATGTGCAGGCCACATGACAGCTCAAGGACACGGCTTGCTGAAACCGCTCAGTGTTTGGTTAGCTGGTAAGAGAACGCACAATGACGCCTTCTACCGCTCAGTGCTGCTGAGCAGAAGCACCATTCTCCGAATGTATTCAAAATTAACTAAAAACCTATCTCTGGTTAGGGAACCAGTAAATATTAATAGCGATGCTAAATTTCATCTGGGCAGCCAAAGAACATTTCTGTTATACCCAATATAGCGTAATACGATCTCAAGACAAACAATGGATTGGATATAATTATGCTTTTGACTACAAGTGCTATGCTCACATTATCTTCTCTACTGGGGTGTTAGCTGTGTCTTCGTATCCTAGGCTATTAAACTTAAACCAAAGTTGTCACCATTATGGTCACACTCCTCTTTCTAATTAGGTTCGCTGAGTGAGGATACCTTCACTTAAGATTTGCAAAGCAATCACAAACTCATGAATGGCTCAGAGAGAAAAAGACCTTGAGTGTGGAACAGAGTGTGTACAAATAGCCACCACTATGCAATGTGACTTTACAGGCCCTTCCACCGAAAGGTGGGATCGATTTCTCCACTCCTTTAAGCGGGGCTGGGCATGTGATTTGCTTGGATCGACAGAACGTGGCTACAGAATCATACTGTACCACTTCCAAGTCTAAGACTCAAAAGGCAAAGCATACTTATAATCACTCTCTTGAAAGTCAACCAGCTACCATGAGAACAAGCTCAGACTAGTTTGTTGGAGGACACAATGGTTCTGTTACCACATCATCCTAGCCAAGAGCCAGTCATCTCCAAGGAGCAGAGCCACTTAGCTGATCAGGAGCTGACTTAAGAAGGGAGAGCGAGCTCAGCAGAAACCAGGACAATTCAGGCTCAGACCAATTTGTCAAACTGTAGGATAGTGAGCTAAATAAATGGGGGCCTTTCCAAGCACTGAGTTAGGGGTTGGTCTGTTGCACAGGAAAAGCTACCTAGCGCACTGTAGGACTCTACACCACGGAGCTCTAGGTGTCCTACATCTGCTGGCAGAGTTCCCGGCAAGAACGCTACGACAGTAAAGGCAATTCTGAGAGCTGTTACGTATCTATGTAGCTCCCAATTTGAAACTGTCCAAGACCATAAAATTTGCTCTGAATTCTTTCCTGTGGTCCACGAGCAGCTGAGCAGTAGGGCTCCGGCTTTGTCTCACTGAGCTCCAATCCCACCTCTGTCCCTCCAGGCACAATGTTTCAGCGACACCAGCTGCCTTTCTGTTCCTAAGAATGACCGTTTCTTACATCAGGGCCTCTGTACTTGCTGCTCCCTCCTTCTGGAACACTCCGTATCAGATCTTCCCATCTCTGGTCCCCGGCATAACACTCCCACTTTGGTTCAAAGGTCACATCCTTAGATAGCCTCTCTTCCTCTCCTGCGTTACCACCTGAAATTTGATTGCCCATCCCTTTACTAATGTAAACGTCACAAAAGCAGGGACGTCCTGTCTCATTCACCGCTGTATGTTTCCTACCTAGAGAGTGCCTGGCACAGAGTAGAAGCTCAAGAAGTACTGCTGTTTCTTTTCCCCAGTAAATAAACATGAATGGTTTGAAAACTAGAACGCCACAAGGGGGCGCCTGGGTGGCTCTATCTGGTCAGTGTCTGACTCTTGATTTCAGCTCAGGTCATGATCCCACAGCTTCACGAGTTCGAGCCCCCGTGTCTGGCTCTGCACCGATAGTGTGGAGCCTGCTTAGGATTCTCTCTCTCTCCCTCTCTCTGCCCCTCCCCTGCTCCTGTTTTCTGTCTCCCAAAATATATAAATAAACTTAAAAAAATATTTAAGCATTTATTTTTTTTTAAAAAAACTGTAACAACACTGGGGCACCTGGGTGGCTCAGTAAGTTGAGCGTCTGACTTCGGCTCAGGTCATGATCTCGCAGTCCGTGGGTTTGAACCCCGCACTGGGGTCTGTGCTGACGGCTCAGAGCCTGGAGCCCGCTTTGGATTCTGTGTCTCCCTCTCTCTCTGCTCCTCCCCTGCTTGTGCTCTCTCTCTTATAAATAAATTTTTAAAAATATTTTAAATACCCAGTTTTACTATATTTGATGATGATACATATGCATTTCTTTGATGCATTTGTCTCTCCAGCCGAAAGAAAATTTTAAATTCCTTTCAAAAATCCGTTTTTTAAAATTGATGGCAATGAAGGCTGTTGCTCAAAGATAAGCCTCTTTTCTCCCTATTCGTGACTTAAAACATAATGATTCTCTTAGAATTGTACTGGGCTAAGAAATGACGATAGTAAATATTTTACAAGGAATGCATACAGTTCACAAACTTTCCAAGATTAATTTTTAAAAGTAAATTTTGGCTTTGCATTTAGGCTGGTTGACCACAATCACAGCAGACGGTTAAGAATGTTCTACCCACAGTGCAGGTCATACTGTGAAGAAGACCGCCAGGTGTCAATTCTACTGACGGATACTGGCACTTGGCAGGTTTCACTGGTCACAGCACTACCCCTACTCCAGAGAGGACTCTTTCACACAGAGTGCAAGTGTAACATCAGTCATATGACCAATATATTTGTAGATTTGGGGGCACTCGGAAAGCTATACCTAAAAACATCACGTGTATAAAGCTAATCAATTCTATACTGCCAGTGTTTATCAAGAAATGCGGGCTATGGAGTCATGAACATCTTAATCAATGCATAGGTATGTATTCAAGACTTCATCTGGCTTTCCTAATACAACACGCATGTATACAAATAATGCACATTTGTACACAAAACTTTTGAAAATGATCATACTTTTAATAAAAGCAGTGCTTTCATATTCACCTTTGGATCTCTCTGTAAATCATATTTTATTAAAGTAGAAAATACATGTACAGTAAAATGTTAACTATTCATTAAGTTATCATTTCTATGTGCTTGCCTTATCTGTATACTTCAAGTTAACATCTACTTCTTAGTAAGATTTCCTATATTTGTTCATAACTTCTAGGAGGTTTGATGAAGGAAAATACAAAAGCTACAGGTGTCCAGGCAGTTCAGATGTTAAGAACTTTTGAACAAGTGGTAGTTTATCTAAACTTTATAAAAACTGAGATAGTACTATTATCTCGTCTCCCATTGTATCACATTCATTGTGAACTGTCACATTCAATGCCATTTTAAGCAACACTTCCCTGTTTACCCAGGTATATACTCATTCATATATAAATTGATACAAAAAATTTATCAAATTTACTATACTGTACTTATACTATAATACAATTTGATGCATTCAAGTGCTCTCAAACCACAAGCCAAAAACACAAATTCTTTTTTTCTAATTTTATTTACCTTTCATAAAGAGGAAAATTTTATATTTTGAAAACAACCAGATAAACCTACTAAGGTAATAAAATTGGGAATTTGGCGAACGTAGTATTTGGCCATAGGTGACCCCCTATCTCAGTCCTACCCACTGTTAAGATCATCTCAGAAAAGCAAGTTGAAAGTTGTTATAAAATCAGTACGTGGAAGAGGTCCTGAGGACAGGCTGTGGGGACCCACAGGAAAGGCCACGTGCAAGTGTCAGCGTGTCTAAGGGGAAGGGGTGCAACAAAGAGGACTTAAAGGGATCAGATCAGAATGAAAAGGTGTTTTAAAAACAAAAATATTTTTAGATCAACAAATTAAATTTCCATGACTGCCCCCAAATAGCTGTTTGTACATTATTAATTTGATTATGGGTCACTGGTTTCTTTTTTCTGCTGCCCTCTCCCCCTGTCCACACGTCCCTGCCACCTCCCCCCCCCCCCCACCCCAACTCAGTCACCAAGGTCTGCGTGTAAGAAAAATGACAGGTGTAAGAAACTTCTTTTTTATCCTAAAATACTTCTACCAAAATACACGTTGGTTTTTAAAATACTGGAATAGGGCTTAAAATCACACTTTTATTGCCATGCATCTTTAAGGCCTTTCAAAATTTAAATTAAATCGTTAGGGCCCTCTTGATTATCAAGCTGGAACAGAAAGACAACTCAGTAAAAGAAACAAAAAAGAACATAAGGTTAGTTATACTTAAATTTAACTCAATTTTTTTTTACCTTTACCTTTAACTTAATTTTTTTTTTTTTTTACCTTTTACCTTACAACTTATTCTTGTTTTAGATGGGACATATTTTGAAGAACCTACAGATGTAATTAGGTAAATTAGCGACTGCAAAACTAAGAAAGAAGTCTCTAGGGAAGCCAGCCACTTTTCAATTCTTTTCACAGTTCCCGTTAAGTGGTATTCGACCAAAAAAGCTAACCTAAACTGGCACCCCCCACCCCCCCAATCATGTCACCTCCTTTGTTCCCGAGCAGGAGCAGTTTAAGACAGTCTTATCTGCCAAGGGCAACATTAACAAAACTTTCAAGCCAAGAGCCTAAGTCTGTGAAGAAAACTGAGGCTAGTGCTGGAAGTTCTGGAAGAGGCAAACGAAGAAAAAAAGAGCTGAAGTTTTCAAGGCAAGTAACTGTCAGCATACCGCTATTGGACTCAGCCCCCTCTTCCTCTCTCCATAAGAAATACATCTTCTAAAAAAAAAAAAATTGCACGAGAAAAAGAGGAAGCCTTCAAAAAATTGGTACTGGTTGTGTGAAAAAGTTTTGCCACGGAGTTCACGGGAGTGCTTTTTTTTGAGTTCAAACTGGTTCGATATTAATCTTTGAGAAAAAACCTAAAGGACTCCTCTCTAAAGAATCTAGAGTCTTCGACACTCAGAAAATATTGATAATTCAGGAGATGGACACTTTAGAAGAGAAGAAAAGTCAGGGAGATAATTACAAACACTCATCTGCTCACTTGAGACCTGGTGTCTGAGGACACGAGGGACTAAGGTCGGACTGGAAGCGGCCACAGAAACCTGAATGGGCACAGCTGTGGAGGCAAGACTGGCCTGAAGAGGAAGCGTGGCACACTTGTGACGCTCATCTGTAACGACCTCCCATCAAGATGCATGTCTTGACATGACACAGTAAAGTCACCTTCTAAAATACTAGTCATATGATTGCAATGCTCCCCTGAAGAATAAATTACTGAGGAAGAATCCTTTGATTGTACCGTAGATAGCAGTGTTTTATGGCAAAAAAAAAAAAAAAAAAAAAAAAAAGTAATTTGTGTAGAAACATGGGATTCAGCTATGAGAACTGACTCCCAAAAATCATCTAATTGCGGCAAAATAATAGGGCCACTTTGGAAAAGAGTTTGGCAATTTCTGATAAGGTAAAAGTAATGTTGCCACGTGATCCGGAAATCCCACTTCTAGGTCTTTACCCAAGAGAAATGGAAACATGTTCACATGAAAGCCTGTATGAGAATATCTGTTGAGGATTTATTCATAATTGTCAAAAAGTGCAAGCAATCCAGGTGTCTATCAATCAGTGAATGGATAAACAAAACTACGGAACATATCCACATAATGGAAAACTATTCACCAACAAAAAAGAAATTAACTGAACATGAATGAATCTCAAATATGCTATGCTAAGTAAAAGACGTTAGATTCAAAAGGTTACCTACTGTATACTTTCATTTCTGGAGCATCTTAGGAAGGGCAAATCTAAAGGGAAAGAAAACACACCAATGATTGCCTGGAGTTGTTGGGTAAGAAGGAGAAAGGGCCCGAGTAAAAAGGGAAAAAGGAAACTTTTTAGGGTAACAAAAATGTCCTATTCAGCTGCTCACAGATCCTATGAGAATCCTATTCTTACGTATTATCTTGTTTTGCATTTCACATTGTAGGTATTCACGGTACTCAGAAGATGTTACGTTTCCAAACAGGCAAGAACTAAAGTAATATTCCATAGTTTCTCATCCTCAAAATGCCTTTAATTTTCACCGCACAGTATACTTTGTTTGTTTTGCTCTGCTTTGGTAAAGTGTTTTAGGTCACAGAATTGAAATTTTCAGTTGATAATGTCTACAGATTCCTGCCTAATTTCAGAATTGCCAGATTCTTCTTCAGGGTGTGTGTGTGCGGGGGGCAGGGGAGGAGTTTGAGGTATTTGAAATTTTTTAATCAGGTAGAAACAACTACAGGTTGTTTTTTGAAGCTAGAAAGGAATCATGTGCCTAATAAAAGTATTTGGTTATTTACTACAATCGCTTATAATTTGAACTCCCACATGAAAACCAGCTAATTAACTTAAAATCAAAACTACAGTCAACACGAAAGCTAAAGTAGTATGTACAGGTTCAGACATGAAAATATTATGTAAGCTTTGAGTCAAAGCCACAGCCAACACTACAGCTAACGTATGTCCAAGTTCAGACAAGAAAACATTGCACGACCTTCAGATGTGAAGCACGATACTTCCCTCTTCATAACAATCCTTTCAGTCTTAGCTCAGAGATCTTGAAGTTCAATTTTTAAAATTCAGATCTTGGAAAACTCTTAAAGGACTACATATTTATAGTTGGTAAGTCAGCCCCAATAAGTCTAGAAGACGTAGGAGAAAATTCAGTTACTGAACTTCTACCGTGAAGTTTCTTTCTACTTAAAAAAGTACCAAAAGCTTGAAATATGTCCTCAAGGTAGAAAAGCTTGATTTTTAATGTTTGAAATGTCTGTTCTCCGTAGGTCCTTTTACTATTTTTTATTAAAGAGACTGAGTTTTGTTCATACAAATTCTTTACTGCTTTTCTTTTTAATGAGGCTTTCGAAATAAACAATGCACACCAAACTTGAAAAGAAACTAGCTACTTGTTTCACTTGTCACATTTCATTCATCTGTGTCTTGTTTTATCAAAAGTTTATGAACAATTTTGGCCAAAGATTTCCAATCAAGTTTTGTCCAGGCCAAAGGTTCTCAACCAGAAACAATTTTGGGTGCCCCTTCATGCCCCAATCTAGGGGACATTTCACAATATCCAGAGACGTTTTTGGCCATCACAACTGGGGTTGGGGGAGCGGAGGGGTTACTCCAGCTGTCTAGTGGGTAAAAATTCTACAATGCACAGGGTACAATGCGCCCAGTGGCTTAGTTGGTTGAGTGTCTGACTCTTGATTCCGGCTCAGGTGGTGATGTCACAGTTCCAGAATTCAAACTCCGCTTGGGGCTCTGTGCTGATAGCACAAAGCCTGCTTGGGATTCTCTCTCTCCCTTGCTGCCCCTCCCCCACTCACACTGTCTCTCTCCAAGTAAATAAATAAACTTAAAAAAAGATACTACAATGCACAGAATAGCCTCTTTACAACCATGAATGATCAGGCCCCAAATGTCAATAGTACCAAGGTTGACAAACCCTGGTCTAGACATGGAAAATCCCAGCTACCAATAATTCAAAAGCCTAAGAACAGAAAGATCCTTACTCAAATCTTTTCATTAACAGGAATACTAACAGTGCTGGGCTGAAAGTTATGTCAAGTGTTGAAACAGTTGGTTAAACTGCCTCATCACTGTGTCCACCGTGGAAGGGCTACAGAAACAAGGGTCCACACGGCAAAGTACTGCTTAAATAAAATGCTGTAAAACAAATGTTTCCTCCAGGAAGAAGCTCTCAACTTCCGTGACAACTGAACCCTCAAGTTCAGGCAAATAAAACTACTCAAATGAAATGTGAGTTCAATGCCATCTTTTACTTTTTTTTAAATGAGAGAGTTGTTACCAATTATGGTTAATACACATTCACTATTTAGAAAAAGAGGAAACGGGTGAAAGTCAAAAGTAATAACCTCTGAGATAACTCCTGTTAACACGTGTGTATAAGCATGCATGGGCATGTTTGCATGTGTGTATTTTAGCTCTACCTACAATCTGAATGCAAAATCAGTCCAATCAGACATTTGCTTGAAATCTCACTTAAATTATTTACTTTCAAGAGTCTCTTTGAGAGCCCTGGGGAGTGTGGGTACAGGAATCTCATACTCACCAGGATAGTAGGTGGGAAAAGCTTTAGAATTTTGCTGTAAACAGGATGCCTAGAGCAAACAGAAACTGCTCTTGGGGAGAATGGGTATAAATGACTATCCAAATTAAGTATGTCTTTTGTGCTAACATTTACTTGGGTTAGGATTTTTAAAATCCAAGACATTCCAGGTAACATTAGAAACATAACTCCTAAGCAAAGCTTGATGTACCTATAATTTCAGATGCATTTTCACCAATGAAATGTGTGTGTAAGAGGGTGCCGATTAACTGTAGAATGAATTAATACATGGGAGGATGACAGGTGAAATTGTTTTCGATTCAGGTTAACTGCACTGTTTTCAAATTCCACCAGCTTATTATGTGAAAGAGTTTGCCCTGTTTTCTTTTTCCAATTACACATAGCATCTCTGAGATATACAAAAACTTAAGCCTTTCCATTAATTCAATACTCACAAAACTAAGAAGGTAAAAGTTGTCAACTCCAAACTCACAGACCTAAATCAATTTAACCACTATTACACAAGATTGTAGCTCAAAACCTAAAAAGAGCTGTTATTCTTAGCCTATTTATTGGTGGGTACCAATCAGGGTGTCCCATAACATTACATTTGCTCTTCCCACTTCCTATAATGTGAGGGTGACTGGGGATTACAATAGTATATCCTTGTATGTGACTCACCTCTTTTTAACAAAACACTCAAATAATTTTGGATTTAATGTAACTTAAAACAGAACTGGCATGTGTCATAAGTGAGCGCCAACTCGATCAAAGTTAGAAATGTCCCTGATACAATCTATTTTTGAATTAAATCTTGTTTGCATCCATAGGTGAAAATACTCTGCTTACCCATCTGTACTATAAACATTATAACTTTATAAGACACAAAGGCAAATAGAAGAACATTAATATTCAGAACTATTCAAAGCCATTTCTCTTATACTCTTCTGACTTATTTCTTAGTTTATCAATATTGATGTAGAGGAAGAATATAACTCAGAATTATATTCTTATAATAAATCATCAACCTAAAATTCAAGAGTTCCAAAATTAAGTTGTGTTAGTCTTAAAAATAAAACTTGCCAGGGGCGCTTGGGTGGCTCAGTCGGTTGAGCGTCGGACTTCGGCTCAGGTCATGATCTCACAGGTCGTAAGTTTGAGCCCCGCGTTGGGCTCTGTGCTGACAGCTCAGAGCCTGGAGCCTGCTTCCAGTTCTCTGTCTCCCTCTCTCTCTCTCTGCCCCATCCCTGCTCATACTCTGTCTCTCTCTCTCTCAAAAATAAACATTCAGAAAAATTACAAAATAAATAAACAAAACTTGCCAGTTATTTTACAGCAAAAATTAACTGGAATAGCAGAGAATTGCAACTCAGGACAAGCAAGCTATGGCAAAACCACAGCCAAGTCCCAAGAACAAAGGAGAGGAACATTCTTTTACAAAGGAAAGCAGGAAGGAAGCTGGGAGGGCTGTTATAAACAAAACTAATGCAGGAAACTGTTGGAAGTATATAGGGCTTTTCACTGAGCTAGGAACAGTCTCTCATTGGCTGAGCTGTTGCTGTGGGAGGAGAAAATCCTTCTTCCTCAAACCAGGATAGTGAAGTAGTAGTAGCCAAAGCAGGATGGCTTTGCCAGGTACGTTTCTTCTCATCGGGTCTGCAGTTGATCAGGAGTAGTGCGGCATGAGAGCTCCCTCACTAGCCTCTGGATCCCATGTTAAAGGAAGCTCCCTTTCATTAATTTTCAGTTATTTTGAGTGTGATCTAGAATAAGCAGAACCCCACTACCAAGTAGTAAGCTACTTTTGTAAGTGCTATCAACAGAGTAAACAGACCTTAGGAATTATATACTCCACTGAGTGGAATAAAAGAAGTTTACAAACTAAGTGGTCATAATGGATTACTACTAGTCAGATTACACACGTTTTAATTAATCTACTGCAGTTTTATGTATCATCTAGCATAGCTGAGAATGTCGTCAAAGGTATCTAGATTGTAACATTCCACTTGAAACTTCAATGAGAATAACCAATGAATGATCCCTGAGTGTTCAGGACACAGAAAGGCTGAAAAGCAGAGAGGCAGTGCTGTGAGCAGGTTTTCCCACCAAAGAAGGCTGATGAGCATGTACTTGGCTCCAGATTATTACACACGTGCCTGTCTAAGCAGCCCCAGCCTTGGTCGGCCTGGCTCCTGGCAGCCTGTGATCCCGAACCTCCGGCCCAGCGGAGTTCTAGCAGGCCTAGGCCTCGGCCTTGGCCTTGGCCTCAGCCTCAGGCTCCACCTGCCCGCCGGCCCCACCCTTCGCTCTCCAGTGGCGCCCGGCTCCGAATTTGAAGCCTGGGCTTTGAGCTGACCCCACCCCTGCCCTCCAACTCCGCCTCTCACTCGCTGACCCCGCCCTGTTTTTGTCAACTGGGTTCTGAACTCGGGCCTCGCCCGGACCAGCGAGCCCCGCCCCCCGCCTAGAGGCGCGGGTCCCACCCTGTGTTTTCGGCCTGGGCTCCGCTCCGACACCGCCCCCACCCGCAGGGCCCGCCCCCCACCAGCTGGCACGTGACACACTCCGTTTGGTGGCCTGGCCTCTGAGCTCCCACCCCTCCCCTGCTTGCCTGGCCTCGCCCGGGCTCTACGGCCCCGCCCCTCGCCCACAAGCAAGGGCCCCACCCAAGGCTTAGAGGCCTGGGCTCTGCTCCGACCCAGCGTCCTTCCTGCCCAGCTCTTTCTGTGCTTTTCCACCACCAGACACTTGTTGTAATTGCGCAAAAAGAGTTGCAGCTTCATCCGGCCCTGGAAGTTGGGTGGTGGTATTTCTTTGGGGGCAGGGGAAGAGGACTGAAAAGAGCGATGCGCTAAAGGAAGTAGGGAAATAAAAACACGCAGATTTTGGCAAGCCAAACGGGAGGTTAGGGGGCAGAGGAAGCAATGTGGGATAGAACCGTGGCCAGAAAGGGCACAGGAAAGACGTTCTTTGCCTTCGTCAATCCAGCCGGGGTGTTTCATTTAAACGTTAGGCTGTGTCAGCAGAAACTTTACAAAACCACGTTTGACAGTACATTTGGCACCGCCTGCCTAGGTGCCCGTTTTCTGGCTTGCAGAAGGCAGCCCAGTCGGCTGCCCGCGCTCCTCCCCGCCCGCCACCAAAGGCCGGAGAGAAAGGGCCCAGGAGCCTTGCAGTTGCGGGAAAATGGCCACGGGGGCCCAGGCGCGCGGCAGTGGCTCCGGACGCGAGGGCCGGCTGGCCCGACGAGCTGGGAGACCCCCCCCCACCCCCACGGCACCCCGCCCCCTGCCGCCAGCCTACGTGCGGGGGAGGGAGAAGGGGAGGAACCGGGCCGGGGCCGGGGCCGGGGGCGGGGCGAGGGCTGCCTGCCGGGAAACCTGGAGCGCGGGCGGAGGGCGGCGCGGAGCGGTGCCTGCTGGGAGCTCGCCTCGCCAGAGCTTTGTTGCACAACCTCGCCCCGCGCCGCCCGGGCCGCTTTTCCACCGAGGAGGCGCGGGGCAGCAGCTCCTTCCTGATTCCCGGGGTTCAAGGCACCGGGAATTTCCGAACTCGCTTGATGCGTCCGCCCCCCTCCCCCTCACCTTTCAGGTTTCTTTATACTCTCTTCCTAACCATCTGTCTCTTCCTGATTGAGTGCCTCATCAAATCCCTGGATGTGCAGTCTGTTGGACACAGCTTGGAAAGAAGCAGATGCGGAACACTTTTTAACGTATGGGGGGCTAAGGTGGTATTAGGATAGAAAAAGAAAAAGTAATTTTAGGGCTGGTGGCTACAAAGGGGTCCTCTGTCCTTCAGACATTCGCTACTCTACAAAGCCAGTCTGTGGCAACAAATAAAAATAGATCAACTATGAGGATGGTAATTAATAAACTATGAGAAGCTGAACAGGCGGACCGGGAAGGCAAGAGAAGTAGGAGAGCAAGCTAGAGCCTGAGCCCAGGACAGTCATGGGAGAAGAACCGGGCTCAGGCCAGGGGCCGCCATGCAGGGAAGGGACTAAGCCCAGCACTAGCCAGAGGTTGGCTGCTGCTGAAAGATCCTGGTTCGCATGTCTTGGGGGGGCAGACATTTAAAGTTTTGGTTTTCCAAAAAGTACCTAATTTAATGACCAAAGTCAACAAACAAGCAACATTCTGTCACCCATTAAGGTTATATATAATTTATAGCCACACATGCCATTTTGGAGAAACGGAGTATTTCTTTTTGGAGAAAATAAAGGAATCAAGTCATTCCCTAAAAGAAGGCACATACGGTGTAAATGCACATACACTAATTTGAGAAAATAAATTTTTTAATGTTTATTTCTTTTGAGAGAGAGAGAGAGAGGCAGAGCTAGCAGGGGGAGGGGCAGAGAGAGAGAGGGGAAAAGAAAGAATCCTAAACAGGCTCAGTGCTGTCACTGAGGAGCCCCACCTGGGGCTCCGACTCAGCGAGCGAGATCATGACCGGAGAGTCCCCTGCTTAACGGACTGCACCACCCAGGCGCCCAGAAAATAATTTCTTGAGTTATCAACAAAAGTTATGTGGAAGAAGCTAACAGTTTGAGGAAAACTTAAAAAAAAAAAATTAGACAAAAACAATTTTAGGGAAATTGTGAAATTGTTAAAAGTTTTAAATCACTACTGGGTCATACTTTGAATCTCCAGTTGAGTAAGAAGTGGCTAAAATTAGGCTTCACTGTTGTTTGTATGATACCATTTCTCATTCAACCCCACCTACTATTTATAGTACCAACGATATCAGTAACAGAAAAACACGGTGGCACATACACTAAGAATCCAAGCATTTACAAACCCTTATTCAAATTTTAAAGTCTGGGTTGATACAAAAAGATGCCTATCACCTTTATCTTAAACATCTTATTTTTTAGGTACCAATTTACTACATGTTCCTACAACAATTTCTCAATAAAAAGGTTTGCCCCTGTACCCTTTATTTTTTAAATTGTCTCTCTTATGAACTGCTGCACTAGTACGAGGCTATGAAAGAGTAAATGTATATAAAACGATACTACTTAGAAGGTTAAAAAGCAAGATCAGAGAGAACTACTCACGTCCGTGTTAGGTCAATTCGTCAGTGATGAAAAGTTCAAAATTTGTTTAGATTCATCCAATTTATTTCCTGAATATTACTAATTTGGTAACAGTATAGTTTGCTGAACAGTTTTCAATTTTATTCCAAAGCTTTTTAAAACCTCAAATAGTTATTTACGAGCAAATGTGTTGTATATGCACTGTCCCCTCTTTCCTGAAATTACGTACTTTCTTCTCCCTCCCGTCCCTCTTGCAGCTATTTTCTGGTCTTTTGCTGCTCTGTAGTCCTCCAAATTATGCCAGTTGCTTGGTTGGTAGGTGTGTATGCATGTGTGCATTCACATCAGGAGAAAAAGGCAGGGGGGGGGAAATCACTTACGGGACCTAATGAGATTTTGAGATGGTTCCAGTTCAAGTAAGATAATGGCTGTATGTGAGAGTAGTCAAGAGGAGACGCCACTTTTCAACTCGGGCTGCAGAACGGCACGGTTATGTCATCAACTAGCAAGTAGTAAGTTCCATCTGGGGCTGTTTACTTTGACATGCTCGTGGCATACCCATGCTGGCAGGAGGAAGTCCAGGTTGGGGAACCTGTACTGAAGACTACGGAACGTGGAGTCCCAGGCAAGGAGAGGAGGACAGTTGAGTTCCTTGGAGTGGATGCCTGAACTTTTCATAGAAAAGCATACAGAATGAGATGAGCATAAACCCGCACACAGAACCTGCAGTGAGCACACTGAGATGTAAAGGACAAAGTTCCTCTTTCCTTTGATGGAAGCAATAGCCAACTAGGCTAGAAATGTCAGGACTTCGGAACCGCTTTTCCTCCATATCCAGGGAGAAAACAGAAATTGAGAGCCTGTAGCAGGCAAGACTACCTGGCACTGAATTTAGCTCCTCCAAGCAACGGCTCTGTATTCTCGGACAAGTTTCTTACATCCCCGTGCCTCAGGTTCCTCAGGGATGAAGCGAGGATGGTAATGACAGCAGGTGGTTGTTAAGAGAGTTAAACAGCAATGACTAAAAGGTCGCTTTCCGGGCCCCTGGGTGGCTCAGTCAGTTGAGCATCCGACTCTTGATTTCGGCTCAGGTCATGATCCCAGGGTGCATGGGATTGAGCCCCACGTAGGGCTCTGTGCTGATGGTACAGACCCTCCTTGGCATTCTCTCTCTGCTTCTCCCTCCCCCCACCCTCTCAAAATAAATAAATAAACTTAAAAAAATTTTTTTTGAGGTTTGCTTTCGTCATCATCCAATCACTCACCAAATCCGGTTTTTCAGATCCATTCTAGCCTTTATTCCTGTTACCACTGCCTTAGCTCTTTTAAAACCTAGAATTCTGTGAAACTGGCTTCCCTGACATCTGGCTCTCTCCCACCCGTTATCTTTCAAAGTGCTTGTCTCTGTCTTCAGCACAGATTTGAGTACTCTGCTCAAACTCCTTCAGAATATCAAGAGAACCGGGTGCACACTCCCTACCTTGGGGTAAAGGGCCCCAGGGGTAAAGGGCCCTGGGGACTAGGTTTCTAATCTGCCTTGGGGTTTCACCTCCCTGCACTCATCACTTCAATCACCCTCTTTGGCAACTTGTGCTGAACCGACTTTTTTTTTTTTTCCCCAGGTCTTATTCACATTGAGCCCTTCACTTTCCCTATAATTTTGCCCTTCTGAAATCGCCATGCTTCTTCCAACAAGACTTTCTTGATCACCTCCCTTCAATAGAATTTACTGCACTTTGTACAGTACTGTATTGATATAATCATTTTATAGGTAACCATATACACATCTAGTTTCTTCTTAGATCAGTGAAGGCAAGGTCCATCCATTGTGTATTCATGTGTATTATCCCACACATAAACCCCTAGAAAGTGTGCTTCACATAATAAGTATTAAATTGTAGAAATTTAAAAAGAGAAACGCTGGAAATCCAACACTCTTCACACTCCAGCAATACAAGCCTTCAGATTAATAAGTAGGAATAAAGCAGAGACCTGAATCTCTTTCTCATATGTACATAGGGAATCATTTTCTCATATGTATATAGGGAACCATTAAATATGTATAGGGAATCATTTGAATAAATATCTCCAGGAAGTGGAGAATTTTCTTTATCATCACCAAAAGGAGGTGAGCAGTTATTATTTAAATTTACAACTTATTTTTGAATATTTTTTTCCTAAAATGGTAGGTTTCCATGTTAGAAGACGTTGAGGCTCTAGACATTTGTACCGCACAAAGCCGGGGCTCTGTTCACTTTTAACTTCAAAGCACAATCTGAGAAGGTACAGCATTCTAAATGTGAGAGCCTCTTTACTCACAGATTGTCCTGGTCAGACTGATACAGCTTTGTTTTCAGATGAATGAGGTCTGGTCTCAGGAGAGAGACCAAAGAAAGGAGAAAAAGCAATCATCTAGAGGAACGTGAATTTTATTTTACTGGAATTTTGACAAGCTCATTTCCTAAAATAACAGATACCATCTTTCTATTGGTGGATTCCTAAAAAGGTGCTGACCAATTAATTACTTTATTAAATTGGCTGCTTGAAATCCATTTTGGAACAAGGTAGAAGTAAAAATGTATTTTATAAAATCCAATAGTCATTTTTTGGGAAATTATAGCCAAACCAAACAAAGAACATCTTGCCATGGTCCCCCATAGATATTTTACTGTTTTCAAGAATTGCTTTTGGGGGGTGCCTGGCTGGCTCTGTTGGTTAAGCATCCGACTTCGGCTCAGGTCATGATCTCAGGTTTTGTGGGTTTGAGCCCCGCATCGGGCTCTCTGCTGTCAGCACTGCGCCTGCTTCAGATTCTCTGTCCCCTTTTCTCTCTCTGCCCCTCCCCCGCTCATGTGGGTTTTTTTTCCTCTCTCAAATAAACATTAAAAAAAAAATTACTTTTGAGTAGCTCACCAAATGTGAATTATTTCTCCAACTGCCCTTTGCAAAATTCTCTGTAACCAACAAAGATGGCTTTAAAACTCACCAGAACTGTTGCCAGCCCCTAAGCTTCAGCACTGGGCAGTGACATTAGAAACAAGAGCAATCAATCAGGAACAAATCCACAAGCAGGGGCAACTCATCTGGGCTATGTGGGGAGGACGGGGTTGTATTTGCTGTAGCTTAGTCTACAGCAATGCTGTCGGAAACATAATGCAACCACATATGTAATTTAAAATTTTCTAGGAGCTACATTAAGAAAAGCAAAAGAGAAATTGTGAATTTAACAATATATTTTCTCAGACCTGATATACCCAAAATATTATCATTTCAACATGTACTTAATATAAAAATCAATGCGATGTTTTACTCTTTTCATGCTGTGTCTTCAAAATCCAGCGTGTGTTTTATAGTTGCAAAACATGTCAAATTCGGACTAAGCACAGTTCAGGTGCTCGACAGCCTTGTCAGACAGCTCAAGATACCCTAGGTGGAGACTGGGTGATGTAGTTCACATTTATACTGAGGAGGACTTTTAAATTAAAGATATCATTGCGTAGGGGCGCCTGAGTGGCTCGGTCGGTTAAATGTCCGACTCTTGGTTTCGGCTCAGGTCACGATTTCATCCTGGTTTGTGAGTTCGAGCCCCGCATCGGGCTCTGTGCTGACAGCACGGAGCCTGCTTCACCTACTTTCTCTCCCTCTCTCTCTGCCCCTCCATGCTCACTCTGTCTCTCTCTCAAAAATAAAGTTAAAAAAAAAATAAAGATATCACTGCATAAAGGGTATCAGTGATTATTGATACTAAAGTAAAGTACAAAGCATTTAAAGATCTACGAAGACTAACACTGTAATGGTTCTCATAATGCAAAAGGTTGCAGCCAACTGCTGAAGCACACGAATTAGTCAAACGTCTTCTGAGAGACAGAAGTGCAAGAACCATTTCTATAGACCCTTCCCTGGGCCACACGGGCAATTGTTAGCATTTGTGAGAAGTCTCTGGTGACAGTCCCTTAGAGCTATAGCAAGAGGCCCTGATCATTCGGAGATAATTTTTGCTATCTCAGAGGCAGGGAAGAAGCAGCAGTCCCACTGGAACTTTGCCTTTCTTTCTGAGGAGGGCGGGCGGTATGTAGTGATTGGGCAGGACGAATGCGGTGACAGGCACAACGACAATAGAGCCCCTTCCTACAACTGTGCTCTTAGGGCAGCGACGAAAGCAGCGAAGGGAAGACAGAATGACAGCAGATGCCGGGTGAGAGTCGCTACTAGCGAAACTGTAAACAGGACACCTCCCTGCTTCCAGACAAACAGGCTGTTGAGGGGCTTGGTCCTACCGAGTGGTTGCCTCTGAAATAAATCTCCTCAGCTCCAGAAACATCAGTTTAACATTACTTTCTTCGTGGAGCTATCATGGACGTTCTTAACACTTTTCTTGAGCAATCCCACTCACTCCCATGGCTTCGGATGTCCAATATTTCCATGAATTCTAAATTTTTACCTTCATTCCCTCTACTTGAGCTCCAGAACTGACCAGATTTCTCTGAATGCATACTGAACAATCTCATAATGACATTCCCTCAAAAACCTTGAACTCAACAAGTCAAAACCTAAAATAACTTTCATTCCCCTGATCTCAGACCAACTTCTGTGTCAGTTAATGACAAACCATCCGTCTGCCTGAGCTCGAAACTTTGGAATGCATCCACGCCTCCTGATACTGTTCCAATCAGAAACCATACCGCTGTCTTTCTCTGTATCTCCAGCATTTCTACTTTAACTTAGGCTCTTGTGGGGCGCCTGGGTGGCTTGGGCGGTTAAGCGTCCGACTTCGGCTCAGGTCATGATCTCACGGTTACGAGTTCCAGCCCCGCGATGGGCTCTGTGCTGACAGCTCGGAGCCTGGAGCCTGCTTCAATTTCTGTGTCTCCCTCTCTCTGCCCCTCTCCTGCTTGAGCTCAGTCTCTGTCTGTCTCTCAAAAGTAAGTAAAACGTTAAAAAAAATTATTTTTTAATTTAGGTTCTTGTCAACCCTTCGTTCTTCATCGTACAGCTCAAACTTCATTCCACAAATGTTTTCTAAGTACCTACTGTGTGTCAAGCACTGTGTGAAATATGCTGGATATTAAAGATGCATGTGGTAATTAATGTTACCTCCTCTTTCCCAATCTGATACCTCAGGTTAGCCAACTCCTCAAAATACTGAATTTTAATGTTCTGACTCTTTGTTTTCTACGGTAGCCTGCAAGTTCCTAGAAGGCAGAGAAGGACATGCTTGGCTATTCACCTTCTTATCCTGGTGTAATAGCACAGTATTTAGTGTACAGGAGGTAATCGATAAACCGTTGAATAAATAAAATGTGTATCAGGCTTCAGTTTACAAAGGAAACTTACCTATCCCACTTGTGATGCTATCTAAGGTTTATATTTAAGTAAAAACGACTCTTTTCAAATTTAGAGTTCAGATGATCATCCTTCTATCAAAGTGCTATTTAATTCAATGGAGTTGATAACATTGCCCCCACACCGTATTGCACAGAGTAACCATCAGAAATCCAGAAATTTTCATGTGAAGTTTTTACATTGATAAAGCCTAGTAGGTATACAGGTGTAATGAAAAAAAAAAAAGTTTACTCCCATGGCGACGTAATTACAAATAAGTCTTAATCCTTGGTAAGTTTAGAAAGACCATCTGTTACGTCACTTAATCTCATAGGATCCAAGTTACCAGTGACTCAGAGCATACCTCCCCTTAGTTTACAAGTCACAGGGTAGCTAATTTATGAACTATAGCATCAGAGTTCTTAGAAAGACTAGAAACTGAATTTAGCTAACTTATCCTGCCTGGGAGGGAATTTCATGAAAGAATATTAGATTAGTTCAGAGTTGGTTGTGGAGGACCCAGGATTGCAAAAGAAGAAACAAGTGAGATGAGTAAAAAGAAATAATTTGCTCAGAATGTCACCCTCAGCCCTTCTAATAATTGGCACACAATGCTTTCCCGTATGTGCTAGACTCCCGACTTCCATATGGTTTTCTCAAGCAAGAGCTTAGGGCTGGCCAATCCTTAGCCACGTGCTCCCTCAAGAGCTTCTAGATCTTTAAATTCTCTCTTCCTAGCTTGTAGATGGCTGCCTTCTCCCTCTGTCCTCACACGTCCTCTTCTCTGCGCTCGTGCTAAGAAACAGATCTCTGGTGTTCTCTTCTCTTATAAAGATGCATGCCCTATCCAGTTAGAACCCCATCTTTATGGCCTCACTTAATTTCAGTTACCTCCCTAAAGAGCCTATCTCCAAATACAGTCACGTCAGGGGTCAGGGCTCAAACACATGAGGTTTGGGGAAAGCCATTCATTCCATAACACTATCTATCTTTAACGGAGCCCTTAACTACTTCATGTCTGTTTACCCTTTAAGCCTGATTTCCCTATGATAAAAAGACTATATCCTATATATCCTTGTTATACAGATGGCCACAAACACTTTGTCATTTCTGCTGATGGGTGGGATTTATTTCCCCTCCCTTCTGATTTGGGCAGGTGCTGTAACCAATTTGACCAATAGATTAGCGTAGAGGTAACATTGTTTCAGGATCCAAGACTAGGTCTTAAGAAATTAGCAGCTTCCACTTCCTGTCTTTTGTAATAATTCCTTTCGGATGGAAGCCTTCATAACACAAGGAAGCCCGAGTATGAGCTAACATGAACATTAAGGCAGCACCATGGCGAGAAATCAAAGCCCCCAGCTGACAGCCAGCACCAGCTTGCTAGTCATCTAAGTGCATCTTGGAGGTGACGCCTCCAGCCCAGTCGATACCACGCAAAGAAGGGTTATATTACCCGTGCTGCATCTCACCAAAATAAATGACCATTCTTTCAAGCCACTAAGTTTTGGAGTGGCTTGCTACCTACAGATAACCCTTTGCCCTCTCTGCTCAAGTTCTCTGTGCCTAGAGGCATAGTGTCTGAAGCTAGTGGCTCAGCAATGTCACCCAAGACCTACTTTCTTCCAAACTTCTCTTGCCTTCTAGTGTGGTGTCTGCTTAAGCCTAAATTTGCATTCCTTGTAGTTACAAAATGGCAGCAGTAGCTGTGGAGTTTATAGGCCTATCTAATTTCCATGAAAACAGGAGTATAATGAAGATACTTTCCCAGAAGCCTCCATCAAATATCTGCTGGCATCTCAGTCATGTGCCTATTCATCAACCAATCTCTACGGCTTTGGATTCCAGAAAGTTGTTTTTCCCCAAGTCTCATCTTTGGGGGGCAAAGGGGTGGACTACCCCCTCCCCAAAAAGAAAACAGGTTACATGCTGAGCCATCCAAAACAAACAGAAATATCCAAAAAATATTCAATACCATCACCAAAAATATGACGAACAAAGGTTTTGTGTGTGCGTTAGCAATATACAAAGTCAAAGCACTGATCTCAAGCCAGGCAGTGAGTATAAGATTCCTACAGTGCTGGCCTGTGTAATGCATATACCCGTGTGGCTGGCTCCTTTCATTGATTTTCGCTTGTCACTTCTATTCTGTCCAGGGACGTCGCGGAATTCCCTTTGTGCTGACATCTCCTTTGACTACAGTGTGATCAGTTTCTAGTCAGTATAGAAAAAAAATAAGTTCATGAGATTGTGTGCAAGCACCCATCAACCTTCAGTACACTCTCAACCAAACCTTGGTATGTGTTTAATATGAGCGTTGGACACCAGACTCAGAGCAAAAAACACACTGAAATTCTCAGCTCATGACAGATCCTATCTTCAGCAACAGTTACATAATCTGGCAAATAAATGCCTTCTGACCAACCAGACGGAGTAGCTGTAAAGCAGTACAGTGCTCCTGACATTTATTTGTATCATGGGGCTCGACTGAGACCCCCGAACATTCAGGGGACAGCAGTTCTGATACTGAACTCTCTTCTTGCCATCACGCTCTCTATAAAATGAGAAATGCTGAGTCAGTATCCTTCAGAACGTTACAGGCTCGAAACATTAGGGCACCCTGTTGCTAGCTCCTGGGATCATCTCAGAAGACAAATGGCTTAAACTAAGATCGAGCTTGGGGGTCGCCCCTTGGAGATTACAGTGTGCGTCAGGCAATGTTAGAGCAGTGAGAAGAGCAGCTCAACAACTTCACACCCCATTTAAAAACACAGACTTTTAAGGTTTTCCACTGTACATATTACTTAGGCACACTTGTTGTTCTTGCTGGTATTCTACAGCGATATTCATAGACATGGAAGGAATGGTACTGGACATTAAGACAACACTTCTTATTTCGTAGATGAGGAAAAATGGAAGCTCAGTAGGTTAGATGAGTTGTCTAAGGCCACAAACAGTTATTTGAGAAAATCCGACTAAAACTCACATCCCCTGACCCTAGGTCAGTGCTCTCTGTACTATACGGTACCCATTCCAATGATGTCCTGTCTCTACATCTGTCGAGAACTAGCTACAACCTGAGGAATCTTTAGATTAGAGCCAACCAATGACCACCATGGCCAGTCGTGCATCAGCAGCCTGTCCATACAGGGTGCCCTTCACCAGCCTTCAATGTATCTTTCCATCGACCACAGCAGAGCCCACATCCCTAGGTGTAGTCTCAAGCGAAGAGACTTTGTTCCCACTTTCTACTCCACTTGTCTGCTAAGACTGGAGCCCACATCATCTGCTTTCCCCTGCCACTCCAGTATTCCCACAAATGCCTGTCCCAACTCTCTCCGGGAATCAAGACGTCCCCGCCAGCCGATGACCAGGACAAGCCCTACCTAGATGGTGCTGGTACACACCTCCTCTCAACACAGAATCCCCCACTTTCTTGAAAGCTTTTACCTCTGGACACAGTTACTGGAGGCCAGCTCTAAACTAAATTAACTAGCCACTTTCCAGCCCAGCCCAGTCAGCTCTTGTGACCTTTTCCCCTGTAACCTACTTTATGCAGAATAATTTGAAACCCTCATCTCTCTCAGCTTTCATGTCTTAGAATTAAATTCTTTATCTCTTCCAAACACATCAACTCTATAGAATACTCCAACAAGAAGAAGTGAGGTTAAACTGTAACACAAGAAAAATAGGTTAAATATGAGAAGAATAGCAAGGGTTGTTCAATTAATGAATTTAACTAAAAGAGCTAAAGGGGGGTGGTCCTAGATTTACAGAAGCCTTAAAAAGTCATACGATGTACTTTACGGATGTCTGGATCTCATTTCCAGATATTCTGCTATAACTGATCTGGAATGTGAGCTGGGTATGAGGAGTTTAAAAGCTCCCAGGTCCTGCCAGTTTCTCAACTAAGGCTGAAAATCACTGCCAAGGGTAAAGAAACGTGGCTGGGGAATGTTCTTGATCTGCACAATTCAACAGAAATATAAGCCACAAACATGTTCCACGTAAATAATTTAAAAATTTCTAGTAACCATATTAAGAAGAATCTTTTAATTAACTTTAATAATAAATTTTGTTTGAATCAATAGATACATAATATCTTTTCAACATGTAATCAATATAAACAATATATTAATGAGATATTTTACATTCATTTTTTCATACCCATGTGGTATCACCAGACCTATGATGACTGGGAGCTTTTACAAAATCAAAGCTTTGTACTTGTTATGCAAAGCAACGAAGAGAAACCTCTGGGTACAGAAAGTAGTTCATTCTGAGTGTGGGACCAGCTCCGAGGTCAACCAAGAGCCTCTTGAGGCTCTGGGGATCTTACACCGCACTATCCTCAGAGTTAGCAGATTTGGATAATAGGAATTTCTAGATGCCACCGCCTCCCCCCAACCCTGAATTCCACCTCTCTGAGGACCAGTTTCCTCCCGAACAGCATCCTCCCTCAAATAAATCCCCAATGTTTTCGTGCCTCGGATGGGGGACCAATCAGCAGCAGCCCACGCGGGCACTGAGGCTACAGCTTCAAGGTTCTTTTCTTTCTATACACAGAGGTGAGAGTGCATCTCACAGATGCTTCGAATCTGAATACGAGTGCCGGTAACTGAAAGATACCTGGGTCACGTTTCTCTACTGCAGGGGAACCTAACTGCCATCGGTTCCGCCAGCCAGGGCCTCCCCAGCTCTGGAGCAGAGCTCTCAGACTCTTCGGCTGCCAGAAGAGTTTGTGCCGTGAAATACAGGCTCTGGGCATCCGGCTTCACCATAAGCACCCATGCGTGTGCTCTAACCATCTCTCCAGGCAGTCCTCCCCTACTGCACTGTTTGACAAAGGAACCGCCTCTCTGATGAACAAAAAGCAGCAAAAAGAAAGTATTACTGGTCTTTTCATAAAGAATACTTGAAGAGCTGAGGGGAAACCTAAGTGTAGAAGCGAAGCGAGCGCTGCTGTGGACCCCCCTCTGCCACCGGCCAGCTGCGGAGCCCCGGACACCGTAGCCTCCTGCGACACGTGGTTTCCAGGGTGTGAAATGCGCAAAATAATACCTTTGTCTGCAGAGTTGCTGTGAGGGCTATAAATAATAAATAAGTAAAACAACCAGCAAAATGCCCAGCCTAGTGCCCCATAAATGAGAATGATTATTAAATATTCAAAGTCAAGAACAGAGAGATTAAGCAAACAAAAAAACATAAGCCGCATCTGCAGTGACACCTGTTACTAAACACTACCATGCTATGTAAGCTACTTGTGTTCCTGTTTTCATCTAAATACCCATCCCATTTCATAATACAAGCACCTACAAATCCCGTCAATGTCAGTAATCCTTTCAGGAGTCATAAATCTCACAGAGAGCAGGAAAGCCTCAGTAACTTCAGCCTCTGTGAATTTGGAGTGAGCTCTGATATAACGGTTTCCTAAGCTGATCAATACTGTAAACAAATGAAGAGAATGTGAGCTACTTAAGGTTAGAAACTTGACTGCATTGTTCATAGACTTTCATAATCAGGAATAAGTCTAATGAGTTTTTAAAAAACCCTGAGATGCTCTCATTGAGAACAATTTATTTTTGTTTTGTTTTTTTTAAGGTCACTGTCGGACCAGTTGGACCCTATTGTCTTTCCGCCTCTTGTTTTCTGGTTTATAATTTCTTTTTGCTCTTTTATTCTTTCAGTGATTTCCCTTAAATTTTACCATACATATTTAACTCAACAAAAATCTCCCTTTTGGGACAGTGAAAGGACTTTAGCTGCCACCCCCTCTTTCAGGCTCACATTCTCTTACTGAACAACATTGTGGTTCTTTTACTTTTTTAATTCCACTGCTTAGACACAATTAAAAAAATTTTTTTAATGGTTTTATTTATTTTTGAGGGAGACAGAACATGAGTGGGGGAGGGGCAGAGAGAGAGAGAGAGAGAGAGAGAGAGAGAGAGAGATTGAGAAAGGGAGGGAGGGAAAGAGGGAGACAGACACAGAATCTGAAGCAGGCTCCAGGTTCTGAGCTGTCAGCACCGAGCCCCATATGGGGCTCGAACTCCTGAACTGCGAGATCCTGACCTGAGCCAAAGTTGGACGCTCAACTGACTGAGCCATCCAGGCGCCCCATAGACACAATTTTTATACCGTGTTTGTTGGGCTTTACCTATGTTTGTGCCTTCCACCTGCTTACTATCCTGTCCTCCATCTCAGGCATTCCTTCCAGGATAATTTTTCTTTCCCTTGAATTACATCCTACAGAAGTTCCTCTAGAGGAAAAGCAGAGATCTTGCAGGGATCAACTCTCTCAGCTGTTTCCATTTTATCATAATGCTTGAATAGTACTTAAAATAATTGTGCTACATTTGCACCCTGTCGATATTTTTCCTACTTCTTCTGGATTCTACCGTACTACAGAAATTTGTTAAGATTCTCACCATTTTTTAACAGGTGACATGCTCCTTTTCTCTGGCTGTTTTCAAGATTTGTCTTTTATAGTTTACAGTTAAGATAAAGTGTAGACATAAATTTCTGATTTAAACTTGGAATGCACTATGATTCCTAGATCTGTGGATTCCTAGAAAGATAATGATAATAAATGTTATGGTACTTAGGCATTTAAGTTCACTTATAATAGAAGACGAATCCTCCGATAACATCCATATTAACATCTCACAAAAATAAATAACAACACATCTACAATTTAACTGTGGACGACTATGTCTATTGAGATATGGTTTTTCATGGACGGACCATAGTTCATAAAAAACAACTCTGTGACGACAGAGAGTTCTTTCCTCAAAGATTTCAAAGCATATTTATATTCTTTTCATTTTATACTACCTCATACACAGCATAAACTAATACAACACTTCACACCTATTAAGCTTCCTTTTCCAGTTTTCCACTTAGTTCATTTTAACTAATCAAATCACAACTACTACATAACTTCTTCTTGTCTCTACTGACTAGAGGTAGAGAATTTGCATGGAAGGGAGTTTATGATAGAACTACAATACTTTTTCCACCATGAGAGCTCAAAGGAATTGGAAAATGCTCAAATTATCAACCTAACGATCTTACAATTATGTTCATTTTTCCAATTCTTTAAATGTCAATACTCCACGTACTCAATGAGAAGAATACAAAAATTCTTGTTAAGGCACCGACAGTTTATTGTACCTGCACTAAAAACAAAAGGAAATGAAAAAGTTAAAAAAAATGAAATTGAGAATGGTTTCCCTGTTCACTTTTGTCCATTCCCTACCTCTCCCACCAAGCAATAGTTTTAAAAACCGACAACACACATCATGGTGGGGAGGGGTAAGAAGGACACTCTGAGAGATATTCTGGCCTTTGGATCTCCAGGCTGTTGCTAAATAGGTGTAATTAAACATGCACATGCTCTTTCTTCTTTTTCTTTCTTAAAACGTTAAACCATTACATTCTCTAGGTGGGTGGTTTCACTTATCATAATCTACAAATTTCCCACACAAGCAAAAAGAATGAAGTAGCAATTTCACAGTGACAAACAAAAGAGGTCACATCTACTTCCTTATAGTGAAAAGGTAACCACTCTTGGGAAAAGATTTTTCACTTCCAAACACGCACAACCTCCATTTAGATAAATTTACACAAGATGTTTCGCCTAAACTGATAGGAAACCTTGCGGCATTAGGATACGGTTATTTTTACCGGCAATGAGCTCGTGAATGTTTACAGAACTAGACAGCAGTCTAGAATCTACACTGATCGATAGTAAGGAATGGCTGCGTCTATTTCTTAATTTTTTTTAAACGTTTATTTATTTTTGAGACAGAGAGAGACAGAGCATGAATGGGGGAGGGTCAGAGAGAGAGGGAGACACAGAATCTGAAACAGGCTTCAGGCTCTGAGCTGGATGCGGGGCTCAAATTCACAGACCGCGAGATCATGACCCGAGCCGAAGTCAGACGCTTAACCGACTGAGCCACCCAGGCGCCCCAAGAATGGCTGTGTCTATTAAAAGTTACCTGAAGATGGAGGGTGGGGGACAGAGAGGGAGGGAGAGAGACTGAAAATCTCTGAGTTAAAACCAGTGAATTAGCAGTGTGCATGTAATAACTGTAGGTCCAAACATTTCACTATACTTCATTTTAGAAATGCTTATTCCGAGCGGCACCTGGGTAGCTCAGTCGGTTAAGCACCCAACTCTTGGTTTCAGCTCAGGTCATGATCTCACAGTTTGTGAGTTTGAGCCTCACACTGGGCTCTGTGCTGGCAGTGAGGAGTCTGCTTGGGATTCTCAATCTCTCTCTCTCTCTCTCTCTCTCTCTCTCTCGGCCCCTTCCCTGCTCGCTCACACTCTCTCTCAAAATAAATAAACTTTAAAAAAGATTTAAAAAAATTCTTATTCTGGGATTTTGGCATTCGGGAACATCCTTGATATGAGAAGGGATTAGAATTCCTAAAAGACTGCCTCATAAATGATCAGAGAATAGCCTCTCACAATCTTTTGTAGAACTATGATCAACAGGTTGGCCATATTACATCATATTCTCTGCTCAAGATGTGGACCAAAACACAGGCCATGTAGGCTGATGGCCTGTGTTCAAATTCTGACACCACAGGGACTGAGTGAAGGGTTACCCCTCTGCAAACTGGTGCAATAGAAAGAACTATATCATAGGGCTGCTGTGAGGGACTAACAAATTACTGCACGTGAGGCACTTAGAAAAGTATGTTAACTAATATTAATATCGGTAGCAAGTCAACAATGACATGTCTGAAGTGATGAGCACTGGACCTCATTGCAAACAACAATGACGTCTGTGAGATTTTTGGTGCTGATCAGATAAAGCTTCCGTATCTAAGGTAGTGACATACAATAAAAACTTGCTGAATGAAGCTATACAGATAGAACACGCCAGAAATGATGGTCTCTAATTAGTCCTTTCACCAAGAGAGACCCACTTTCCATATTCCACGCCTAGTTTAGGGCCAATTTTTTAGCTATTCCATCTTTTTCCTGACTGGCCTCCTTGCCCCTCATCACCCATTCTGCTTCCATTACAAGAAGTCCTAATACCTAACAGGCCTCGGTAACAGCGCGTGTTACCTGTTCTAAGGCCCAGTGGCACCCCACCGCCTGTCTGACCTATTCCTTTACCTGCATCTTACGCCCCCTGCCGTACCCTCTAGTCTTCACAGAACCACGAGGTTTTCCAACGAAATCCTGCACGGTTTCCTGTAAACATCCAACGCTCGTGAACACCACTCACTGCTTCTGCACGTAATGGCCCCTTGAGTTCAATGGCAGGCAGGTCTTTCTGCCCACCAACCCTGCACAAAGATTAACTCCAAGGCAAAGTACAAAAGCGTGGCTGGCATTCACCTATCAGGCTAAAAGCTAAATAAACTGTATCTCATTGGGATACTAGTCAGTGAATTACTGACCTTCAAGACAGACTACAACTCAACTATTCTTAAACCCAACAAAGGAAGCCCAAACATCTTAATATGGGAGGCAGTGTGAAGAGTATTCAGGAGGAACAGAGGTACCTAAGTCAAACTGAACCCTGTCAGCTCCCAGTACCCCTCCCCCCACCACCCTGCCCCGCCCCTCACCCATTTACAAACTGGGAGACCTTAGGCAAGCCACTGGAAGAACGAACAGTGATTGACACACACAGTGGTTGCCATCTTGGAGAGGCTGGCAGGACACAGAGCAACGGGCATCAACACTGCTAAGTGAGCCATGCTGGGAAAGGCCTCTCAATCTCCCACCCAGCTCAAAAGGAACATGGTTGCCTAAAATCCTTACAGCTGAGGACAGGGAATGTAGTCATCAAAACCACTAGCCCGGGCACTAGGTGTCTGTATCGGGAAAAGTTTCTCTCAGTTAAGTTGAATAGATCAAGTTATAAATCCAGGTTTGCCCAAAGGCTTTTTAACCTCTGAAGCAGTCAACAGGCCAGATTACTCTCCTAGATTCACGGGTATTTGCTATGTTCCTCAACCACTCAACTGTACCACAGCCCAGGGCCAGCAAGGCATTTATTATTACCAGATGTGTAAGGGAGGACTAAGCGCAACCTATCAACTGCTACCAAAAAACCAAAACCAAAAACCCAGAAGACAAAATCAAACGACAGCAAGCAAGCACATAACCACCACAAAAACTTAATAAAATGTGACACCCACCCCCACCCACCGAGACACAGGGGCTGTGGCATCTTCCTGAGGCCTACAAATCTCACCAGGGTGAGGGGATGCTACTTTCTCCCTGTCGCCTACACTAGTCCAGACGGTGACTCCTGTACCTCAAGTACCACAATTCTTTATTTTGCCCTTGTAAACAACGCTTATCATCCCTTACTGTGGCTACCTGTGTAGGGCTGGACTTGTTTATACTAAGTAGTTTGCAAATTAAACAGGTTCTTTGCTTTTCATATTGGTATGCCACACTGGAGCCTCCGAGCACAGCAGAGAGGCAGTAACTGTGGGATGAGTGAACGAATCTGGGTATCCTTTCTAGCACCTCGGTTAAAAAGAAAGGAGAGATAGTATGGATAAAGGTACCTGCGGCTACAAGATACGACATGGCTGCCAGGGGCAGGGGCAGGGGCAGGGGGATGGGGGCGACTGGCTTGAATCGTACCCTACTCAGTTCAGACAAATGAAAACAGCTACGGAGATGGATGGCGGTGACGGCTGCAGGACAATGGAACACACAGAACGCCGCAGAACACTTTTAAATGGTGAAACCGGTCAATTTTCTGTTATGTGTATTTTACCACAATAAAAAAAGAAAGAGTAGGAAAGTGAGTGGGAAAGGAAATGGGGAAGGGAGGGAGGAAGCAAAGAAATGAAACCAACGCGTCTCTTGTTAATAACACTTATTTCCCAAATTGAAATGTTTAGATGAGTTCTTTGCGAGGTTTAAACGTTTAAAAACTTCTCAACTTGGGTCCTCCTTTAACTATTGCTGCAAAAGGTCCCTTGGAACTTCTGATATATTGATGTTCCAGAAATTCTTCTTTGTAATTCTCTTTCTAAAATAACCCTTTTACTCATTTCTTAAAATTCTCTTTCTTATTTTATACTCCAAACTCCGGGGCTCCTCTCTAGAATTAAATATATACATTTCATTCTAAAACCAATCTAAACAGAAACTAAATGGCACATTTTAAATTAAGCACACTTTCAGAATATACCGAAACCATTAATGTGTTTAAAGGAAAAGTCAAGCTTTGGGGTCCCTAAAATTGTTGGCTGCAGTCTGGCAGCAAACTCCAATATTTATATTTAAAAAACAATCTAAGAGCAGAAACAACATACTTTGAAATTATTTTTTCTTCATTATGAAAGTGGTAATATAAGGGCAACTACAGAGATTTAGAAAACTGGGGGAAGTTACTGTAGCCTCAAACTTGAAACCAAAGTACATTTTCCAACTTCTTCAAAGTTTTAATAACCATTATCTTTAATCACATAAGATTTCCATTCGAGGGAGTGTGTGCAATTCATGAAATTAAGTCCCCTTCTATGAGCTCTTTAGATTGTTTCCCATTTTTCACTAGTCTAAATAGGATAGCAGGAAACGTGTCTTTATGCACGGGGCACTCCCTGCGCCCAACATTCTGCATTATTTCTTCAGGACAGATTCTCACAAGAGGGACCACAAGGCTAAAGGACAGGACCATTTCTCTGGTGCATCCGTGTAAGTTGTACATACACATGCCCCTGAATTCACAGTGCCGTTCTTTAGATAAGTGATAACGTTTCTTTTAATGCAATAATAATTTAGGATTTAAATATAAAAAAAGACTTAAAAAAAACCCCACTCACTTCTGGTAAGCAGACTGTCTTATGGATCAAGTCTGTGTTCCATTCTGAAATAAAAACATTCAGTCTAGAAATGGCAGCTCTGTGTTAAAAGCCTCTCCACGGAAGAGGTAAAAGCACAGGCCACTCGTTTGTGTCTTAAAAATATTACCTGTTACCCTGAGTATTCTGAACGTGGTAAGGTATTTTTCATTCTCATTACACACTTTTTGTTGATATCTTTCCAATGTTAAAAAAATTGGAGATGTTTCCTAACAATAACCGAAATTTTTAAGAGTGTATTTATTGGTAACTTAGCTTAGTTATTCTCCTAAGCACATCCAAAGGACGGCTGCTTGATCAGAACTGAAATTTGCACTACTTTCCAATTACATAATATCTCTAACTACAATAATATTTTAATAAAATAATGTGACCTTCTGCTACAATTCTTTACGTTTTTTTCTCTTCAGAATGGCAATTTTAATTCTGGGGGTGGGCGGAGGAGGGAATATTAGACAATACTCCACATCAGCCGCATCACATCAAGTGACTGTCTCCACCAGCATTTATCTTCATAAACTGATGTGCCGTACACGGAGGTTCTGCCAGAACAGCATCATTAGCAAACTGATAGTGTAAAACTGGTATCAGTGACAGGACCCAGAGATGGTTCCCAATGGCCTGTAAAGGAGGTCTCTGCAGTAAGAATCTTTTTTGAACTAGTAAGTGCTCTAAAATACCAAAGGCAAAGGATTTAGTTTTATTTGGATCTTTTTTTCTTTTAAGGTTTTTGTTTGTTTGTTTTGTTTTTGTTTTTGTTTTTGTTTTCTGAGAGCACAGAAGCGTGTCCCAGAGCAAGCAGGGGAGGGGCAGAGGGAGAGGAAGAGAGACTCCCAAGCAGGCTCTAGCTTGTCAGAGCGGAGCCCAACTCGTGGCTCGAACTCAAGAATGAGCCAAAATCAAGAGTCAGACACTTAACTGATTGAGTCACTCGGGTGCCCCAGCTTGGATCTCTTAAAGGGGAAAAGAGAGGGCAAGGCGGGAGTGGGGAGGAAAGGGGTGAGGCAGAAGGGGCAGGGAGAACAGAAGCAAAAGGGAGGAAAGACAGGATGGAGAAGACTAGAGGGGAAGCACTTTAATAAGCAAGCCTCTTAAAATAACAGCAAGGCTTTTGCGCACACTTCCAAGGCATAAAAAGCAAAGTTAAAACTGGTAATGTACAACAAGCCCAGAGCTCAGTTCTGAGATTAGGAGGTAGCAGAGGAGAGAGAATTTGGAAAGAAAGTTGAAAGGCAGGCCATATTTTAAAAAGGCGTTTTTAAAAGATCTCAAGTTATTTTGTTAGTTTATTAACTTAACATACATTATGTTAAATTCATCTGTGGGGCGCCTGGGTAGCTCAGCCCTTTAAGCATCAGACTCTTGATTTTGGCTCAGGTCCTGATCTCACGGGTTTGTGAGACTGAGCCCCATGTCGGGCTCCCGTGCTGACAGCGTGGGATTTTCTCCCTCTGTCTCTCTACCCCTTCCCTGCTTGTGTGTGTGCTCTCTCTCGCTCTCTCGCTCTCTCAAGATGAATAAACTTTAAAAAAATTTCATCTGCTCATAAAATATAGGGTGTTGGGATTTCATCTTCAGTGAAAGCTTAAGTTAACTAATTATTGATTGTTCCTGGAAACTCATAAATGGACCTCCTTGTGAATCAAGTGTTTCTCAATTGCTGTTTTTGTGAAAATGGATCTTTTGTGTCAGAAATGCCAATGAATTCTTTAAACATACAGAAAACATAGGTAAGGATAGATTTTACTGTACTACAGATATTTCTCTCCTACTCTGAGAAACAATTAGATTCTTTCTAGTGGCCGCTGAAGATTAACAAAATTAGTAAAACAACGTAGTACAACGGGTGTGCTTTCTCAAAGACCACTCCGTACTCAACCATACAGAACCCCTCTAACAAGGCTCCGTGTATTCCACAGCTGAATACATTTCTAAATTTAAGGTAAGTAGCATTTTTCTGTGGGCTTATAAAAGAGACCATTTTATCTTTTAAATTACAACTTATCTTTTCAAGTTTCAAAGTCTGAGATGACATAAACATATAATCTCCTTACTTGTCATCAGTGTTCCTTTGACCCTTTATTGTCAAGAAATTACACTTCATAAAAGCAAGCAAAATGATGGTATTTTGGGACTTAGATCTCTGTGTCTAATACTTGTTCACAGGAGACACACAATGGCTTCACCTGACACGTGAGGAGCCGTATAATGATTACATCGGCTGAACACTTAGCAAACATATAACTTTTTTTTTTTTTTTTTTTTTAGCAAACATATAACTTTTGAGGCAATTTAGAGTTCAAGCTGTTTTTTGGTATACACTCAGTTTCCAAAATTTGAGACATTTCCATGGAAAACATCATACGATGTGCCCTAATGTTAATCAATATCCCTTCGCTAGATGTGGTCCTGGTGACAGGCAGAGTCGAGTCGAAGGAGAAGCCATAAGGCGACTTCATTTAGCTGCCACTTTCACTTTACCACAGGATACTCCATTCCTTTGTCAAAAGGGGGAGGGACAATAAATGGACTTGCGCCTTTTCCCATGTCCCCTTATCCTCTCAACTGGCCAAGTCTGAAGGCTAGTTACCTTCTGAACTCCTCCCCCTCCTTCACCTTTACAGCCAGCCCATCCTAACGCCTGTGGCTCTTCTTCCTCAACCATTTGGACTTTGTTTTTCTCCAACCCCACAGCTGCTAGAGTCTAGACCGCTAGAGTCTCAATTTTGACTTCCTCCAACTTCTCCTCTGGCAGAGCCATCATGTAACGTTGTCCGGGTTGTGCACTATGAACTGGAGGAACGTTAATGCAATGCTCACTAAACTGCAACACCGCCAAAAATAAATAAATAAATACCATTAAATAAATAAATAAATAATAAAAATAAAAATAAATAAAATAAACTGCAACACTACAAAACCTGCATGGACATGATGGCCATACCCAGAAGTCCCGCCAAGACTGTCTCCTCCAATCCATTCTGCACATTGCAGTCGGGAAGATCTTTCTGGAATTCAAGTGTATGCAGGTCATATAGCAGAGTAAAATAAAATCTCTCATCAGTGGTTTACCATTGATCTAAAGATCAAGGCTAAACTCTTCACAAAAATTTAAAAGCTGGTAATGCAAGCTGGTGCAGCCACTCTGGAAAACAGTGTGGAGGTTCCTCAAAAAAAACTGAAAATAGAACTACCCTACGACCCAGCAATTGCACTACTAGGCATTTATCCATGGGATACAGGTGTGCTGTTTCGAGGGGACACAGGCACCCCCATGTTTATAGCAGCACTATCAACAATAGCCAAAGTATGGAAAGAGCCCAAATGTCCATCGATGGATGAATGGATAAAGAAGATGTGGGATATATATACAATGGAGTATTACTCAGCAATCAAAAAGAATGAAATCTTGCCATTTGCAACTACGTGGATGGACCTGGAGGGTATTACGCTAAGTGAAATTAGTCAGAGAAAGACAAAAATTATATGACTTCACTCATATGAGGACTTTAAGAGACAAAACAGATGAACATGAGGGAAGGGAAACAAAAATAATATCAAAACAGGGAGGGGGACAAAACAGAAGAGATTCTTAAATATGGAGAACAAACAGAGGGTTACTGGAGGGGGTGTGGGAGGGGGGATGGACTAAATGGGTAAGGGGCAATAAGGAAGCTACTCCTGAAATCACTCTTGCACTATAGGCTAATTTGGATGTAAATTTTAAAAAATTAAATTAAAAAAAATTTAAAAGCCCCTTGTTGAGGTTGCCCTAGCTTATCTCCCCAACCTTTATACCTATTCTAGGGTTCCACACCCACTTCCTTCCCCAGAGGATGCTGTCTGACCTGCGCTTCCTGGATTATCCCGAGTTCCTGTCTCTGGTCTCTGCTCTTCCCTCTGCCTCGAGTCCTCTTCGCATCCTGCCACCTGGCTGCTTATCCTCGGGTCTCACCTTCCTTAGATGCCTTCTCGGACTCAAGATTTATACTCTCTTTCATGTAATCCCATATTTATTCCCAATGCAACGTTTGACCAATTTGTATTTTCCCTGCAAAATGTTCTCACCCACTAAATTACACAGTAACTTGAGGGCAGGTCTGTTTCCTGTTCATCAGTGGGGCTTCTCAACGTGCGGCAAACGAGCAACTGAAGCGGCTGGATGAAACGTCCAGGGAAAGAGCTCATTCGGGCCACATTAAAACCTCCAGCACTATTTCACAATCCTAACCATTCGTTTCATGTTTCTCAAGGCACTTCCAAAAGACAAACGTAAGCCAATCATGAAAAGTATCCAGAATGAGAAGATCTTAAGAACTAGCAAATGCTTCTGGTTCGACGGCAATGCGGTGGATTGAGTCACATCTGTGTCCTTCCTACAAATGCAGAGCACGTTTGTGTATTCGAAGAGCCAACTTTGTACTATAAATATTACACATGGGATTTTTTAGCTTTCCTAGAGATTAGTAGGGGGTTTTTAGAATCTAAGCCTAAAGGAAGGGCCTCTAGACATAAAAAAATAAGTAGAAGGAACAAAAAAACAGAGATGCCTTTGGCTGAAGTTCTTTTCAAAACTGAAGGTATAAAAACGCAAAATGAACATAAAATGCTAAAATTTCAAAAAGTCACATGTTTAGCCCTTCCAAGTTAAACATGTACCTCAAGGTATTAAGCATGTCACAGTTATAAAATCTATTTCTCATTCTGCCTCGGCCATCAAGAAACTAAAGCGGAACTTTTCTGAGTTGGAGTTACTAAATGAAAGCTAGCATTTCAGAGTGCTTCATAATTTACAAAGCGCTCTGAAACAGACAGGCAAGCCAACAGCCTGGCCTGGCGGCGTGGGGGCTCTGTGCACATGTTTTCATTCACGCGAATGCCCCACAAATACGTAGAGACGTGGAGACGCCCTCCCCATCCTCATAGTCAAAGAGATAGACGCTTGCCTTCGGCTGGTAAAGCCTGCTTGACAGACTGTCAAAAAAATCCACCCCCCTCCCCCAGGAGAATTCCTGAGGGACCTGGGGAGCCAGGACTCCTCTCCCCTGGTCATCACCACCTTTCTCAGGCTCCACCCCGTGAGAACAGAAGAGCTAATGTAATGGGTCAACTGGACAAGGATAGACAGAGAGAGTGCCCTGCTCACAGCTGGCACTGCATGGGCTCATAAACCCAGGACACAAATACCTCTGCTCTCCGTGTGTGTGTGTGTGTGCGTGTGCGTGTGTGTGTGTGTGTGTGTGTGTGTATACCTAAATAAGAACTCAAATATACTTCTGGGGTTTGTTTTGTTTTGAGAGAGAGAGAGAGAGCACGATTGAGCAGGGAAGAGGCAGGAGAAAGAGAGAGAGAGAGAGAGAGAGAGAGAGAGTCAATCTTAAGTAGGGTCCACTGCTCAGTGAGGAGCGTGATGCAGAGCTTGATCCCACGACCCTCGGATCATGACTTGAACCAAAATCAAGAGTCAGACACTCAACCAACTGAGCCACCCAAGTGCCCCCAAAACTCAAATAGTTTAGATGCAGTACTGCATAAAATATCAGATAAGGCTTCCTGGCTTTGTTTAACATTCAAGATTATTAAATTGTTAAATACTCAAGAATACAAACTTCAGTAACCTTCTTCCTGAGCCTTCAAAACCTTAAAACAGGGATCATGCAGTGGCTGGTTCTCACAGTGAGTTCTTAGGCTGCTGTCCCCACTACAGATGACTTCTTGTTTCCAGGGAGGAATAGGAAACCTTGGATAACATGTGCAAAACAATCCAGAACCTTCATCTGCAGTTGGTTTAAAATGGTTCAGATGAAACCCAGAGCATCTATCATTTATCCGCGTAGACCGGGAGGGACCCTGAGCTCTGATCCAAATTCTGCCTCTGCTACCCTGGACTATGTAAGGGGCCCTTAGCCTCTGACCAGCAGTTTCTTCACCTGTAAAAAAGAGAAAACCACCTGTTTTGCTGGGTTTTCCAATGAGACCTTTAAAAAAGAACCTGGAGTTAGTAAGTGCTCAGCCAAGTTTTTTAACCCCCACCCTCCATTTCCTTATTGTATGGCATTAAGAAAATAGCCTTAGAGATTAAATGTGTATCAAGTTCTGAAGGACCATAAAGAGAGCTATAAAAATGTGTTCTTCATTACTTAAAATGCTATGAAATGGTCCCATAGCAGTCGTTCCTGACCTGGGCATGCCTTATTAGAAATAGGTGCTTGGAAAGAGTGTAAATCCATCATAATTGCTGGAGAAACCACCCCTCCAAAATAGGCCTTACAATGGTGGGAAAACATAAGAACATCACTCCTCGGCTACACAGAATGCATAAATAGCAAGCAAATAATAATATACAAAAGCAAAACTAGCAGCAAAAAAAAATCGAACATTATCTTATTACTCAAAAACATAACACTGAATAGCATTTTCAGTGTGTCTCTGGTTCACAGTACGCAGAGTCTTTTTCATATACTTTGAGGATCCTCATAACCCCATTACAGACAGATACAAAACAGATCTCCGTTTGATAATTACGAAAAGTTCCCAGAGGCAAAGCAGCCCAACATTTCCATCTGGTTCACAATGATTTTTCTGGAGTCCTATTCAGAAACATAACACAGAAACTCCCCACACTGCGACTCACTCTAGAAAAACTAGCTGAAGAACAAGATTCCGGCTCTCGCTCTCGCTCTCGCGCGCGCTCTCTCTCTCTCTCTCTCTCTCTCTCTCTCTCTCCTCTCCTCTCCCCTTCTCTTCTCTTCTCTCCCTCTCCCCTCCCCCCTTCTCTCTCAATCTCTCCCTCTCCCCCTCCCCCACCCACCTCTTCTCTTCCTTCTCTCTTCTCTTCTCTCTTCCCTCTCCCCCTCCCCCCCTTCTCTCTCTCTCTCTCTCTCTCTCTCTCTCTCTCTCTCTCTCTCTCTCCCCCCAGGCCCCCCCAAGACCTGGCTCTTGACACCCCACGTACTCCAGTGTTGGGGCATCTTCCTTAGCCACTCCCTCTCCTGGAATGTGGCCCCTTGGATCTTTGGATGCTCAGTTTCAAGGCTTATTTCCTCAGAGAGATCCTTCCTGAACATACAGCATCAACTGGCCACCTGCTCGCTCACTCTCATACAGCTGTATCTAATCCCATCCATGGCAATCATCACTTTCTGACATTTTCTCCTTTGTTGAGCGAACCATCTTCTTCCCCCAGAGCACAAGTCCTCTGAGAGCAGCCGCTGTGCCCGTCTTTTCATGACCGTGTTCCTGGAGCCATGCTTGAAAGCAGGTCCTCAACATCTGCTGAAGAGACAGGCCTCTGATGCGCCCCGGGGGTCCTCATCTGCTCACAAACCCGGAAAACACAAGCACGCCAGCACCCCAACATCACAGCCAAATATCCCAGTGTATGCGGGTTCCTTTGGCTCTTCAATTCCAGAATCAGCATGAAGCCAATGGCAGGAATGAAAGACAGAATGACAGTGTCCTGAACCTTCCCCCCGCCCCCCGCCCCCCACAGGAGAACAACTCTAGTATTTGCTGACCGAGGCAACAGTAACGTGGAGAACAACAGGTAACAAAACTACTGGGCTCCCGTATGCCAGGCTCTGACATGGGCTCCTCGGACTTTTACGGAGGCACTGTTAAACACACACCTGGTCACCTGTGTTTCAGAGAGGAGTAAATTATCACTTAGAAAAATCAAGAATCCTCTCCAATGTCATATAACTAGTTGGTTGCATGGCTGGGCTTTACCTGACTCCAAATTTCCTGTTCTTTTTTTTATTTTTTTTAAATGTTTTTATTTATCTTTGAGACAGAGAGAGACAGAGCATGAACAGAGGAGGGGCAGAGAGAGAGGGAGACACAGAATCAGAAGCAGGCTCCAAGTTGTCAGCACAGAGCCTGACGCAGGGCTCGAACTCACAGAGTGTGAGATCATGACCTGAGCTGAAGTCGGACGCTCAACTGACTGAGCCACCCAGGCGCCCCCAAATTTCCTGCTCTTAACTACCATATCCCAAGGATAGATGGAGACGATGAAGCTTTTAAACGCAGTCCTAACGTCCTAATCATTACGGCTTCCTACATGTGAACAGCACACAGTACGTGTGAGCCCAGGGTTCACCATGCCTTTGGTTTGCACACAAGTGCATGCTTTTGGGCCCCTTGCACTGCTTTCATGGCCTGCTGTCTGTGAAGTTACTGGCCCAGAAACTCCGCGGCCCTGCCACACGAGGCTCATAGGACTGCTGAAGAGAGGACACAGCAAAATTTGTCCTTCTCCCACCCCCGATTTCTTCCCACAGCTCTGCCGAATAACTTGGGACATATTCTCCCACCACTCGAGCTAGCTAAGATTGCACGGCAGTCTTTCCTGAAGAGCCATATTTCCACGACAGTTGAAATGCTTCCTCCTTTTCAGGCAGAGTAACTACAACTTGGAGGTACTATTTTATCACAGAGGACCAGAGACAGGAAACACACTGGTTGATTTTTCACCTGGCCACTGTTAAATGCACCAAACTCCCAAGTGCAATGTTGCTTTCCTCACGACTATTGTCAGGGTGAGGTGGCATCCGGGGTGAAGCATGGACTCTGGGGTCTGGCCGGCTTGGCACCCCATCATTCCCATCCTCCCTCCACTTCCTTAACTTTTCTCAACGTCTTGCAAAAGAAAAAGCCATCAGGAGAGGGAGTGAACAGAGAGCAGGTTGGATCCAGGTAAACCCCGTCACATCACAAGCATACTCAAAGCTGTTTTCTGTCTACACCCACCCACAAGCAAAGTCTGAAGAATTACCACACTGCACGGACCTATAATCCACTCTCTAGTGTTCTGTGACCAACAGGATTACCCAAGTGACACTCTACAGAGTGACAGGGTTGCTTTAAGCATTAAAGGGAAAAAAGTAGGAATATACCCCCAAATATTTTCTCGTATCAATTTATTCACACCCATTATACTAAAATTTATGAAAACATTGCCAGTGTTCACATTTTCAGATAAATGATTTCCTGGCATAATGATATCTTTATGCTTAGCATTTATGTTGCATACTTTGAGGCTTCTAATACATTTAGGAATAGTACTATACTTGGAGTCAAATAACTTCCTATCAATTTTCTTTTTTTAGCTCAACATGGGGCTTGAACTCAACCTTGAGATCAAGACCTGAGCTGAGATCAAGAGTTGGACGCTTAACCGACTAAGCCACCCAGCCTCCCTTCATATCAATTTTCAATCAAAAATGCTTAGATATTAAAATGCATCACTTTATGTAAACCTAAATGTTAAGTTCTAGGAATCATGGAGGGGGGAGGGAGATTCTTGCAGAGAGCAGCGTGGTACAACAGAAATAACTGTAAAAAAGAAGTGAAAATACATGTGTTTAAATCTCAGCTGTACAACTGCCATCTGAACTTTAGAAGTAAGAATTTCCTACATCTGTTATGTCTTATATAGAAAAAGCCTGCCGTGTTTACCTCTTGGTAATTGTAAATATTTCATAAGAAAGTAAGGAAAAACATCCTGAAAACTAGAAAACGCTACGCAAGGGTAAAAACTGGTGACCACGATAGAGAATTGTATCTTGGTCTTCAAGTGGAAGGCACGTCAAATGTCTAATTGCAATACAGAATAGGAAATAAAGCGTTGTAACAGACTGTAGGCTTCTTAGAACATGAGAGGCATCTGTAGTACAAAGATAAATTTCCAGGGTTTTGAGGTGCTCCTTGTATTCAACCCCTAAATTTTGTCAAAGAGGGGAAAAATCATGTTTATACAAATGACTAGTGTAATGTGCATGGTCAATGACAACTTTTGAGAACATCAATTTTACACCTATCTTGCTGTTTCCCAGGGACTACAACGATTCACATGTGTTCGTGAAAACAACGGTCAAAAGTAATTCCCTGGACAGTGAGATTATTGAAAATTTATCTGTGTTACGTAACACTAATAATCATGTCTACTGGGTTGACTTAACCGTCTGCAATTAAGTTAATGTCTATTAATTACATGTTTTTCCCCCTCCCAACATCATATGTCCTATTTTCACTGTGGTTTTTAAGTTATTGTAATAAATTATCAGGGTTATCTATAATATGGTCACTTTAGGCACAAGTGTAGATTAAAAATAGAAACAATCAATGAGGAGGCTGATTTGATTTGGACACTAATGCCATTGTGAAATTACAATTCCAATTCACAAAATTTATTAACAATCACGCAGCGAAAATCTAGTTCAATGTGCAGCACGGATAAGGCTTAAAATTCACAACTGCTAGAAAAAAATAAATCTCTTTGATAAAACTTCCCAAGAACCCAACATGCAGCCTAACACTCAGCCTTAATACCTTCTATCTCTAAACACAGCACAATTTACAAAACAGTTTTAATATTATATTTTGATTTATTATTTACTTCTGATTCCTCAATCAATCCTTTGAGGGCAGATATTATCCCCATTTTACAGAGAACAAACTGAGACCCAGCAGTGAACCATTCATTAGGTCAGCTCTCACAGCGAGGCTTCAGGCTTTGGCTCCTTAAGTTCGGCCCTCGTTCATTTTACCGTGGTGGTGGGGGGCTATGGGTGAGGGGCTTGTAAGGTTCCCTTTCTGAGGCTCTCAGGAAATCTGAGAACACCAGCCCCTTCTGGGGACTCTCACCCGAGAGTCTCATCTAGACCCTGTCAATGCAGGGGCAGAAATTCACACCCAGGACAGAGCTCGGCCCCGCAGAGATTATCCTGATGGGTGTTCTGTTGCACTCACAGGGAACACTTGATGGCATCCAGACTGTGGCTCACACTCCTCCTCATTGTCATCCAAGCTTCTGAACAAAATCAAAAACAATTAGGACGTCTGGGTAGAAGATATTCACACAGTCCTTGAATTTGATGCGGGGATAAAGGATTTAGTCCCAACTTTTGTTTATTTATGTATTTATTTTTTAACGTTTATTTTATTTTTTGAGACAGAGAGAGACAGGGCATGAACGGAGGAGGGTCAGAGAGAGAGGGAGACACAGAATCCGAAGCAGGCTCCAGGCTCTGAGCTGTCAGCACAGAGCCCGACGCGGGGCTCGAACTCACGGACCGTGAGATCGTGACCTGAGCCGAAGTCGGACGCTCAACCGACTGAGCCACCCAGGCGCCCCACAGTCCTGGCTTTTGAAGAGCTAAGAATGAAGAGTTCCAACTGATGTGGGGTCCTGAGGTTTTCAGCAACTTACGGGGGGAGAGGCCTCTACTCGTTGCCAAAGCGGATCCTTCCAAACAGGGTTGCCAGATTTAGTAATATATTCTGTGTAATGTGTCCCGTGCAATATATGGGACATACTTACCCCCCAAAATTATTCACTGCTTATCTGAAATTCAAATTTCACTGGGTGCCCTATATTTTGTCTGGCAACCTTACTTCTACATCAGTGACACAGTAACACATTCCCAGGTTGCAGGCAGATTCTCTAATGAATCTGGTGACAGCTTAATAGTAGCTAGTAGAGCATTTACAATAATGTAATCCTCCGCTGCCCTGTCACTGAGCACATCTTCACAAGAACTTTGTAATAGCCGCAGAAGTGAAAACTGACGCTCAGAACGATTAGTTAATTGGCAGGTTGGAGGACCAAGTCCCAAGTTGTTCGGTCCCTAGCACAGCGCCCTGGGCTTACCACAAAGCAGACATGGCACACTATACCACCATGTGTTACTCACCAACATGTGCTTAATCCTCGTGGGGTAGCCCATTGGGAAGAGTTCCTAGCAGTCTGCTACTCGTTTCTGACAATCTCTGGCCATAACGCATCTCGTCAACTGGTTCCCAAGTCAGCACACGGTACAGGTCAATTTGTAACATAGGGGACAGGTTAGCAATTTACAACTTCTTCTTTTTTCTTGGCCCTTTATGTACCTTAGGGGCAATCAGCATTCTTTTGGGGAAGAAAGTAAGGGAGAAAGGCAAATAAAAGGAGTTCTGCAGGGACTTGTCTGTAAACCATCTGAGCTCACCCTCAGGGAGGGTGACACAGTGGGTAGGGAGACACGGGGGCTTCCTACCACCCCATTAGTCAAAGGCACCCCTGGGGCCACTAAGCCTGCTCGAACAGGGCACAGCCCACCTCCTCCGGTCCTGGGGTTCTCTGGGGCGAGGGGGTCCACTGAGGAGTTCAGCAGCCTCGCCTGCTCACGATCCTACCCAGCAGAGGGGTGTCGCAGGGAGGGCTCCGTGCAAAGCCCTTCTGCCCGGATTTCTCCGCCCCCGGTTCACCCAGACACAGCCGGGCAAGGAGGGGGTTTGGGGCTTAGGGGGAAAGAACGTCTGCAAGCACTACAGAGAAAGAGAGGAAACTCTGGGACACAGAGGGGAGAGGACAAAATCTTGTTGTTACAAGAGGAAACGGTGAGCAAATCCAGGCAGCCCTGGCCTGAAGCAGCCTTCTGCCTCCCACTAGCTGTGTGGTCTTGGGCAGGTTACCAAACTGCACTGAAGTCTGACATCCTGGTCTGAGGATCCCAGATAGAGCACAGGTGGTGCAAGGCAGGTAACAATGATTAAGAGCTGTTACAAATCCTGGGCATGTGGCCTTCATCACTTTTTTCTTTTTTTTTTTTTTAATTTTTTTTTTCAACGTTTATTTATTTTTGGGACAGAGAGAGACAGAGCATGAACGGGGGAGGGGCAGAGAGAGAGAGGGAGACACAGAATCGGAAACAGGCTCCAGGCTCCGAGCCATTAGCCCAGAGCCTGACGCGGGGCTCGAACTCGCGGACCGCGAGATCATGACCTGGCTGAAGTCGGACGCTTAACCGACTGCGCCACCCAGGCGCCCCCTTCATCACTTTTTCAAATACAACAAAACACATAAACAAAAAGCTGCTTTTGATTATCCAAGTATGGGGATGGGGTTTTTACTTGGGAAATGCATTGTTTGTTAAATATGATTTCCTCCTTTGCAGGGAGTAAAGCAACCAAGGTACCTCAGCAACTCTTCTGTGCAGATCTGCAAACAAGCAAATGGCATTCTTTGGAATCTAAACCTCTAATATCATATGTTTTGCTGACATCATAGGTTTAAAACCCACTGGAGGATTCTGCGTGAAGACAACCTGACCCCTCTGTATACAGTCAGATCTGTTCGTAAAAGGGAATGTGGACGAACATATATGATGAACAGAGTTCCATATTGACATTTCTATAAACAAAAGGGCAGATGAATCCCTTTAAGTCAATTGACTCATGAAGGAAAAAAAATAATTTGAATAACTCACTACTTCCACTGTCGCTGTGTCAAATATTCTCAAATAATACTTTGGAAAAAGCAAACACAGAAATCCATGGGAAAAAAAAAAAAAAACAGACCCAAAGTGAGAATGTGCATCTTAATTTCTATACACCAGGTAAACTTCATGTTCCTACATAATCCCTGTTGTCATGGTACAGTGGCCTTTTGTCAGCCTAGGACATTCGATAAATATTGATTTTATAATTTGAATAAATATCAACAATTATATTAGCTATTCAGTAAATATTTGATACAGGACATATTTTATAAAGAGAGCTCTTGAGGAATTTGCATTTGATTTTAAAAATTTTAGAATATATTGTTCATGTGTTTATCAACAGAAATTTGAAAGTCAGTGATTATTTAAGGGGGAAAAAAGACAATTGTTTCCAGCCTTTATAAGAAAGCAATGGCTCCCACCTATGCTTGTCGATGGAATAAATATTATTTCTACTGCATTCAGAAAATTTTTAAAGTTGAGATGGCTGTACTAAGTTTGGCACTGTCTTTCGATATAGGACGTTATCGTGGCCACTCTGAAGAATATATGTCTAAAATACGTTATATCCAAGCAACATGTCTATCGGCAAATTTATATAAATGAAGACAAACATCTCCCAAAATAGGGAATGTTTCTGTGCCAGAATCACCACACTGTATCTAAAAGTAATTCTGCTAAAAACCTGTGGATAAAAAAGAAACCTGCCCCTATCTTTTGTTACAATTCGAATACCTACCACTGAGTAGATCTTATAACACCACCTGTGACCTCAAATGGCTAACCTTAAAGGGTAAAGATTCGACCCTCTGTACAAGGCATTTGATTTCAGACCTATGAATAAGGTCTTTGAATTCAATGAATACTCTTTTCTGAATCCTGCTTAATTTTTTTTAATCCCAAACATAAATTTAGCCACCTTAAGGCTGCCACTTTGTCCCTGCCCTCCACAATCCTTATGGCTGGTGGCTCACTAAGGTCCCCCACCTGACTGCTAACGTCTGTGGCACTGCATCCCCCCTGGTGCCTGGGGGCCCGCGGGCACAGGCTCCTCCACAGCGGGGCCGAATGTCCGAGGTCCCGTGGCCTCTGAGGAGTACCAGGCCACGCGTGGTCTGGAGGCCACGGCCGCCGCTGCAGGTCTTATCATTGAACAGGTCCCACAGACGGGATCCCATTCTGAAGACCTCCCGCACTCCAGAAGGCAAGACCCTGGTGCCGGTCTTCTGTCCTTCCGCTCACTGGACTCCTTTTCCAATAAGGAAAACACACAGGGGACTCACAGACACAGACGCCAGAATCAAAAACACATATTTGGAACAAAGCTGGAGAATCACTGAAAACAAACTAATGACCTTCTCTAATCAAAGTTTATGAAAATAACACAAAAGTAATTGGCTTTTCATTTGTTATTATGGTTATGAACAAGTTGGAAGGGACACTGAAATCATGGTGAGATGTTAATATATAACATATATAACACTTTCCTTTTGTCTGTTTTTTCTCCTTGAGCCTATGAACTTGGAAAGAAGCAACAGCAAGTGCCATCCTACCAAAGAGCTTTCCCGAATGAAGGCGCGCTCGCACACGCACGTGGGCACGCACACACACACACGACTACACAAACACACTTGCACGGGTGTGCCCACACATCTGAAACTATTCAAACTTTTCACAGCAGAAATCAGAAACCCAAAAACTAAAATGTAAGCTTAGTGCAATTTCCATTTATGTGGTATCTTGCAAGGTTGTTATTATCATATGTTATACACATTATTACATATAGTATATATACTATATATACAGGAAATATTTCTATTGTGGAATGAAAGTTAAAATTAAGCATCTATGCTCAAGGTTACTATTCACAACAGGAGAGAGAACTTTGTAACTTTGTTGTTTTAAACTACTGATTTGTTATTAAATTAGGATTACAACTTTGTTATGCACCTTTGGACAGTTTTCAATATTAAGAATTTAAAAATCTATACTTGAACAAATGTGTTTGAGAAGCAAATTAAGGTAGAAAATAAGAGCAGTTTACAAATACTGGATGTCTGGTTCCAACAGAACCTTTGAGGTACCAAAAACATTAAGGGGGGGGGGCGGAAATCTGGACATTTAGAACAATTACTGTTTATGTGTATGAAAACGTAAGTTACAATTATTCTTCATCAAAATAAATTAAAAGTCAGTATCCTGACAACATATTCATGAAAATGCTCTTGAAATTCTGGAAATTCAAGGGGGGTATTATAATATATATATATATATATATATGCATATAATATATATATGCATATATATTATAATATATATAATATATATATATATATATATATGCATATATATATGCATGAACCTTGCCCCCGAAACATTTCTTACTTCTAAACTGGTGTGTGTGCTATCACGGGCAATGCCAGATGACTGTACAGACGGCTCCCCATTTTCTTTAAAAAAATTTTTTTTAGTCTTTATTTTTGAAAGAGACAGAGACAGAGACAGAGACAGAGCGTGAGCAGGGGAGGAACAGAAAGAGAGGGAGACACAGAATCTGAAACAGGCTCCAGGCTCTGAGCTGGACGCAAGGCTTGAACCCACGAACCGCGAGATCATGACCTGAGCCGAAGTGGGACGCTTACCCGACTGAGCCACCCAGGCGCCCCTATGAGTCCCCATTTTCTAACGAGTATCATGACAGGTCAGCGGCGTAGGTTCTGGGGGCCACACCGCCAGGGCTCGGAGTCCGTCCCTGCCATCAGTGCCATCTGTGCGAGTGTGACCAAGCTACTGCTCCTCAGAGCCTACAGACAGAATAGGGCTAATGACAGTCCTCACAGGAACGCTGCGAAAATGCAATGAGTTAATACACATAAAACGCTCACACAAAAGTGCCTGGCTCATAAGTAAACCCTCAATCAGTGTTAGTTGTTGTTACCATTATAGTTATAATTATTAATCATCATGGCTTTGAAATATGATTAGCCATGAAAAGCCATTTATGATATGCAATTATGGTTAGTGAGAGCAAAAGCATAAAATAAAACAGGAAGTTAAGGAAATCTGCTCTCTATCCAGCCCACTGACTCTACGATCCAGTGGCCTCGAAGTTCTCAAAGCACCAAGGCCGCATCCTGCTCATGTCTCTGCTCCCAAGACAGTAAGCTCAGCGCCTCGTAAGACAGCAGTTGCTCGAGCGGTGACTGATTCAGAGTTCAATAGTTTCTGTACGAGAAATTTTAAACTACTCGCTATAAAGTCAAAGATCAAATTAACGGACAAGAATTCTACCAAAGGAATGAACTACATGCTCAGGTGTCTCTGATGAAATATTAGATCACTATTTCTTATCACTCCCCCACAAGGCAGCAAGTCTCCATCACATGGGAAATAAAAACACCAACACTCCTACTTTACAGCTACGACCACCACCCTTCTCGACTGAGCGTTTTTCTGCGTGTGCCGTGATAAGTGAATGGCAAACACCACCTCCCTGACTCCTCAGAGCAGCCCCGTGACGTGGTTAATTAACACCTCCATTTTACAGATGGGGAAACGGAGGTTAGGAGATGTTAAGTAAATTGGCCGTAGTCTCACACAGCTATCAAGAGGGCCAACTGTGTTTAAAACCCAAATATGTGACCTCAGAGTCCTTACTAAATGGCAGTATGTTATGAGTAAAACTCGAAAATCTCTTCAATTTGGGGTGCCTGGGTGGCTCAGTGAGTTAAGCGTCCGACTTTGGTTCAGGTTACGATCTCACAGTTCGTGAGTTCAAGCCCCACGTCGGGCTGTGTACAGACGGCTCAGAGCCTGGAGCCTGCTTCCGGTTCTGTGTGTCCCTCTCTCTCTGCCCCTCCCCTGCTCACACTCTGTCTCTGTCTCTCTCTCTCTCAAAAATAAATAAACATTAAAAATAAAAAAAAATCTCTTCAATTTATGCCCTGGCTCTGTGCAGTACAGCAGGATAGCTTCCCAAGTTCCAACCACCAAAGATTAACATGCATTAGATCTTGTGACTGTCAAAATACATCATTATCTTTTCTCTTGCTTGGGATCTTCATAACCATAAAAAGACATAATCTTTACTTCACCTTGAATGCAGGATGAGTCTCTGTAGCAGAAACACCAATGGCCATAATTGTACAATTGTGCCCACAGCAGTGCTGACCTAGTTGGGACGGGTTTTGCAGAATGAATGGGATAGACAGGTAAGGGCTGAGAGACAGGAGTAATGATGATCAAGTATGATAGCCAATGGCCAAGAAGCGAAATCCAAAAGGGAGCTAAAAGAATTGGGCAACACTGCCACAATCAGAGGTCTCCATGTCCTAATAGGAGAAAGGAGACAGGGAGAGGGGACAGTAAAAGCCAGCGGAGGTATGTCAGATTACTGTGACAACACGGTCCTTATGTGACCATGGGGCCAAGCTACTGGAACAGAATATACATAAGCAAAAGAGACATTCTCCCCACCTCTGTGATATACTTCTCTGACTGTAAGAATGTATAATAATGTACACGTCTACCTGTCGTTAAAAATGGCCACGGTGTCTCGGGTTATAGCTCTGGAACTGGTCACTCAAGGATAACGCCAGCTCCAAATGCATAGAAATAAAGCAGTGAAACTCCATCTCACTATTAGATGGCTCAGATGAAGTGTGTTAAAAATGAGTACAGCACTCTTCGGCGGCGTTCTACAGAAACAAAGACAACCCAGTGACGGGGATGCAGCAATTAACAAGGCACTAAGCTTGCAAATGCATGGGGACACACCCGGGATGAAACCACCCCAGTGGAGGATGAGAAAGCTTCTCTAGTAGTCCCTGGCTACTCACTGATGCAACCACTCACTTTTGGTGGAGATAAGACAACGTGCTGCCCCCATTTAAACTAGGGAACGAGTGGCCGGGAGACACCCAGGGAGACGCCACGGGTGCTCTGGCCATTCCTCCCCTCCCTCCCCATCACGGCTATTGCCAGAGAACCCCAAGATAAGCGGAGTGCAGAGCAAACAGCGTGCACATCACAAGCGCCCTACGGGAATGGACAAAGGTAGTACAAGATGTGAGGTCCTCAGTGCAACAGAGGTACCTGTGAGGTACCCCACAATCTGGGCACGTGCAAATTAAGTCACTGGCCTGACAATTCACAGTAGTTGAGACGTTACTGGTTAGTTTTTTACTCTATTCCCTCAAGCTCCCTTCTCACTCCCAGGTCCCCAGGCTGTAACGAGTGGATGTACAGCTAAAGCTTGGGGCAGTAATCCCTCTACCTTCAGCCCAGTACATGTTCTACGAATCTGAATTTTCCACAGATCAGACTTTTCTAGAGTGGGCAAGGAGGAAATAGATAAAAATATTAGCTGTAATTTTCTCTGTGGAATGGAAGCCAGTGTTTTAATCATGTATCATCATTTTTTCTACTGTTATGCCGAGTTGTTCCCTTCGAAAATGGTAGCTCTGGCCTTTAGAAAAAAGTTGATTGCAGGGGCACCTGGGTGGCTCAGTCGGTTAAGAGTCCAACTTTGGCTCAAGTCATGATCTCAGGGTTTGTGAGTTCGAGCCCTGCGTCGGGCTCTGTGCTGACAGCTCAGAGCCTGGAACCTGCTTGGATTCTGTGTCTCATTCTGTCTCTGCCCCTCCCCCACTTGTGCTCTGTCTCTGTCTCTCAAAAATAAATAAATATTTAAAACACTGCAGTACCACCCCATAGAGGTGTTACAAACACAACTAGGTAAGGGGGTGAGAGGAGGGTCAGGGTGACTGATAAAACCCACCCTAAATCCATGACCTCCTAGGGTAGATGCGTCATTCAAATGAAAATTGTGTAACTCTGAAAGTAAGGGCAAGAAAGCCCCCCTTGGTCTCTTCCCTACCAGTGTGAGTCTTGACTAGATCAAAGACAAAGGCTTCCTAGTAAAGGAAATTTGGCAGAAAATGATAAAAACTGACAGAAAAAAATCATAGGAGGTAAGAATACTAATATCAGAAAATTACTCAGTGCAATGGGACAGCTCATCTCAAAATCAAAGTCAGAAACGTTCTGTTTTGGCTTTGCTTTAGTAAGTGTTATCAGTTCCCACTGGCTGATCCAAAGCGAAAGGGGAGGACACGATCACATTTCTGCGATGATTTGGACACTATCATGACGTTTGAGTATGAGTTCTCTTGCAGAATGAAGTTTTGCAACAATGTGCAGACGTTTAACTTTTATTATCAATATGGTTCATGTGTTCAGGCTACAAAAAGTAAATGCAATTAAACACAATATGTGTGTAAAAGTTTTAATAATAGAAGAAGAGCAACTCAAGACATGGTAGTTTTGTACAGCTAGAAAAAGGAAAATTTTTAAGGTATAGGAAGCTGAACACTGAAGTAAATTAACAAAAAGTAAAGAGCCAATGTTAATATAAACACATGAGTTAACTGAGGACGTGAGTGTCTGTTAAGTGGCAAATGATCCATTACAACCAATGTTTAAACATGTGTCAATTAAATACAAGCAGACAGCCTTGCAATTCGAGTTTAAAGGTTTCTTTCACTTCTTGCAGATTCATATATAGTCTTTTCAAACATGAGCATTTTCTCTGAACGTAAAACCCTTCCTTTACACTCTATAAACAAACACTATAAATAAGACTTTGCCAATTAAGTTTATCCGAGCAGGTATGGTATTCCACTCAATTTAGAAATAAGACAATCCAACAAGTATTCTCCATTTCAAATCATCTGGGTAATTTTTACAAAACCACAACACCGTATTCTCACTGCTCTTTGCTTCTCTTTTCTTCAAGGACTATCAATAAAACATATGCTATGGGCTGCTCTTATGAGCCACAGTCTGAAAATTTTTCAAAATGTTTAAAATATACAGAATATTTCTTTCCAGAAGAACTTTAAATACAGAGCAATGTTTAATAATAACCTCCCATTATTGAAAATGAAAAGTCTTCAGTCACAAAAAAACCAGTCTCTTCCTGAAATACACTCAGTTTAGCCTGAGCTAAATTTTCTGATTTCCTTCTAGTTCTACAGTGAAGCCTCACCACAACTGCCTCTACCTGCACCACCCACCCATTCACGCCCCGCCACTTCCCCCCCCCCCGAGCACTCACAAGGGAGGTGCTTCTCCTCACTCGACTCTTGTTTCCCGGTAACATGGGAGTCATTCCAGTACACGCCCCACCCCAAAAAAATTTCCTAAAAAGCAAGTACACACCTAACAGGTCCAAGGAGATCCAAACCCCAATTTGGAAAATAACCACTTTGGAGCATTTCCCATTCACCCAGCATGTTTTTTCTTACAGAGTGATGTTCAAGTACCTTAAAAGAGCACCGTGGAACAAAAGAAAGGATCTGAGAATTCTATTTTGAAAAGAGAATTAAGGAGAAATTTGAAAAGACCTGGGGAAGTTGGAAAGAGAATTTGTTTCAATGACTCTCAAGCTGATAGTGCCTATCATGACTTACTCCTACTTCCGAGGGTTGGTCACACTACTTTCGAGGTACAACCATGCTATCCCTTTTCCTGTCTCTAAGCTTCTGCCCTGATACATGAAGAGATGACCGACTAATCCCCAGCTGCCCTGAGCCCTCCTCCCAACTCCAGCCTGTGTCTTGTCTGCAACCATGTGAGAAATGCCTAGCAAAACCTCACCCCTCCCCAATTCCTGACCTACAAGAAATGGCAGAGCTCATAAAATAAGTGTTTTAATTAAATGAAGTTTTAAGCGGTTTGTTACAGAAACAATATTACTAACAATGTATGCAGATGGCAAAGCCCATGGCGGATGACAAACACTTAGCGAGACAAGAAAAGCTTATGCTAAATGTCTGAGGGGCATAGGAAATAGGGTATCAGTAAGGAACAAACCAAGATAGCCTGGAAAGCTCAAGAATTGGGATCACTAGACAAATCGACAGAATTAACTCAAGTGCTCAGGGCTCACAGGGTGGGGAGGGCGTGTGGTGGCAACACGCCATGAGAGTAAGTACTGAACACTGACTTCTTAAGCCTCCTTCTTTAATTCAGTTCCACTACCTCAGCAGCCAGAATTAAACACCACCCGCCAATTCTGCAAGCAGAAGACTACAGGCACTTTCTCTGGAAAAAATAAACTACTCTAGAGAAAAGATTCGCTTTTCTTTTCTTTTCTGTTCTTTTTTTTTTTTTTACTTTGTTTTTGTTTGTTTGTTTATTTATTTATTTATTTTGAGACAGAGACAGAGAGACAGAGAGAGACAGAGAATCCCAAGCAGTCTCCTCACTGTCAGCACAGAGCCCGACCTGGGGCTCAAACTCACGAACTGTGAGATCATGACCTGACCCCAAGTCAAGGGCCGGACGGATGCTCAACTGACTGAGCCACTCAGGCACCCCTAGAGAAAAGACTTTCAGATAGGGACCCCAGGAAGTCCCCAGTGAGAAAGCTGGCTGGAAATATGATGACCCTAAGGAGGTGCCTACCAGTCCACAAGCCCAGCTCATAAGGAGAGCTTCCAATCAGCACTGCAGTGTTTTACCCTTTGAACACTTCTGAGGAACAAGAAGTGCTTCTGGCATAAGAGAGATTACAAAAGGTAAAAAGAGTAATTTAGAAGAAACAGATAATGCAAGAAACTGAGATAATGCAAGAAATAGGAAAGAAAATGTTAACTAACACTTTCAGAGCAGGAAAAAAAGGCGTTACATCCATGAAATAAAGAATGTTATAAAAAAAAGGAACAAGGTACCAAAAAGGCCCACTTTGAAATAAAAAATGAAGAGAAAAATAAAATAATAAGAGGTTGGAAGGTAAAGCCCAAGTTACCTCTTGGAAAACAATAAAGGAATGGAAAAATTAGTGGAGGACAGAAAAGAATCAATCCCATATCCAAATCCAACTGACAGGAGTTTTGAGATTAGGATAAAGGGATGGGCAACTAACTAGGAGGCTCAGCTGGTTAAGCGTCCAACTTTGGCTCAGGTCATGATCTCATGGCTCCTGAGTTCGAGCCCCATGACCGGCTTGCTGCTGTCAGCACAGACTCTACTTCGGATCCTCTGGCCCCTTCTCTCTCTGCCCCACCCCTGCTTGCTCTCTCTCTCTCTCTGAAAAATAAATATTAAGAAAAAAAAATAAATGGAAAGAAAGGAATTATCAAATAAATATTACAAGATAATTGCCCAGAAATTAAGAACAGTACAAACTTAGTGCCCAGAATGATGAACAGAAGAAGACCCACAGAAACACATGGTATTATTTTAGAACATGGGTGAAAATCCTTATAGCTCCCAGGGAATAAGGGGGAGCAGGTCACATAGAATAGAAGGGCCACTCATCAAAATGATATCTTATTTCTCAACAGCTACATGAAGCATTTAAATGCAGGAATATTAGAAGTTAGGTTTCATTTATTTTTTAACTCTTAGAGAAAATGATTTCCATCCTAGATAACTCTGTCTAGTCTCATCAAACTATTTAAATGTGAGGCTATAGTAAAGCTATTTTTAAAACTGTAAGGTCGAAAAAATTTACATCCCAAGCACACTTTCTCATGATGCTACTGAAGGATGTCCACAATCAAATGACAAGTAATTAAAAAACAGGGGTGCGTCGGTGCTGTCGGTTGAGCATCCATCCGACTTCAGCTCACGTCATGATCTCACAGTTCATGGGTTTGAGCCCTGTGTTGGGCTCTGTGCTGACAGCCCAGAGCTGGGAGCCTGCTTCGGATTCTGTTTCCCACCCCACACCCCCCCACCGCCTCTCCCCCACTCCCACTCTATCTCTGTCTCTCAAAAATGAAAAAAACATCTGGGGTGCCTGGGTGGCTCAGTCGGTTGGGCATCCAACTTTGGTTCAGGTCATGATGTCGTGGTCCGTGAGTTCAAGCCCCGCGTCAGGCTCTGGGCTGACAGCTCAGAGCCTGGAGCTTGTTTCGGATTCTGTGTCTCCCTCTCTCTCTGACCCTCCCCTGCTCATGCTCTGTCTCTCTCTGTCTCAAAAATAAGTAAAATGTTAAAAAATTTTTTTTAATTTAAAAAAGAAAACAGAATATCCATATGTATAATGCAAAGAGCCAGAAAAATAATGAATGAGCATTCCAGGAGATAGCTATATACATCTAAGGTAACAATCACTCCAAATGGGGGTAAGAGGCTCTGAAAAATCCAGAAAATATGTCTCTTAGGAAAAAAAGTACAATTGAAGAAAATTATCTGGCAGGTGTGAAAGTATGAAAAACTATGTTATAGCTTTGCTGCTGGAGGGTACAACCCTAGAAAGACCTAAGATAGATAGATAGTAAAAACAATAAAACAAAACCACGAGAAAAAAATGAGGCAAACTTGAACTCCAGGCAAAACTAAAAGTTATCTAAGAAAGGAAATATAATTATTGTATAGTACAATACTTATCTTAGTAGTGAACAATACTTAAAAAGAAGTAATAGTGAAAACAGTAATCTGGTCTTAACAGAAAGTTAAATATGTTTACCCATGGAGAATGGGGAAGAGCAGGAATGAGACGGTTTACAACAGCTATCGTCCTCATCTTCTCAAGTCATTAAATAATTCCAAATTGAAGAATTCAGAAGATAGTATATATTGGTGATTATATAAACGTACCTATACATTCTTAAAAGAAATACAGATATTACAAGAACTTTTCACTTGATTTTGCGACATCACCTATAGTTACACATTTCTAGATTTGGTCTGTTTTTGAAACCTTAGACTACCTGGGTTACAATTTATCCTAGGAGAGAGGGACATATATGGTGCCTATACCTCATTTTTGTTTCCTAATGCTTGATTCTCTATACTTGGCATGAAGAAGGGCAGGGACTCTTCATTGCTTGGTTTCAATTAACTGGCCATTAATTACCTCCATTCCTCACTTTACACCGCCCCTCAGAAAACAAACCACCTGCCCTGTCCAGGCCCCGCTAATATGAATCTGTGGCCGATCTTAGAGACTAATGGCGCTCTCCAACAGTCAGGACAGCACTGGCGTCACACACAGGATTAACAAGGGACGACGCCCGTTAGAACCTTTCAGGTTTCTGCTAGGTCATTAACTGAGCAAACACAACAGTGGTTTCACTCAACTGCCAGGATGACAGAGATCTACACTGAAATAGAAGTATCGAAATAAATACTGAATAGATTTACCATGAAGTTGTTCCTTCCAGGGAATGAAAACGATTTAAATTTTGAGATCCTCCCTAAACCAATGAAAGAGGTTTTCTCTAAAAGCATCAACCAACCATTCCTCTCTATCATGAGTGCTCATTGTTGTCTCAAGCGAAAACCTCAGCTCCTGGTACACTGAAAGCCACCGCCCCTTCTCCACCTGCTGGCCCCGCGTCTGGCGTTGGCGTCTCTAGCGTCCGGAAGGCCTTCCCTTGCCTCCAATGCTCACTGGGTCGCCTATGGGGCCTCGGCTGACAGCACAGAATCTGTCACATGGCACCGTTTCATGGAGGACCTTTACCCCTCAACCAGACTCCTCCTCCTCAGGGGAAAGCGCCGTGAATTTCTTCGCCGCATCTCCGATAATAACCAGCACCCTCCCTGGCAAAGAATCTCAGTAATTCTCTTCCAGATATACTGATCCAATTACAACAATGCCATAATTATGGATCTGAGCATGGTAAGAAATTCTGACGAGGGTTTGATGAGAAATACTCAACTTTTACAGGCATTTTCTTTAGACCCTTTTTTAACCGAGGTGGTAGAAAACAAAGGCCACACTGCAATCAACGTTTAAAAGGAAGAACCAACCGACTAAAAATAATCCATGTTTGTACTTCATGCAAATCGCTAATGCTCCTGGACCGTTCGTTGCCAAGCTGAAATTCAGGTGGAGCAAGTAGCAATTTCCAATACCCTCAGCAGCAAAGAAAGTGACCACCCTGTCCTCCCCACCTCCCACACCTGTCACTGGGGTACGTCGTTTCTACCCGTGGCAGGATACGGAGAGTTTACAGCAGGGTCAGTGTGCCTCACAGCACATTCTGGATAACGGGAACAGGATTCGAGGGAACCTGACCCAGAAAGCATCAAAGTTTCCAAATCGGCATTTCAGCAGTTACTGTAGATAGGTCTTTTATTGCAATGTGATAACAAGATAGAATTGTCTTTGCAAAGTTGGGGTTCCCGTCAGCTGAGAATTTTCACATGACTCTGTAAAGCAGACAAATATGGAAACAGAACTACAAAACAGAAAAGCAAAACTCTTAAGTAATAATCAGGTAACATCAACACCACCAGTACCTTCAGGATCACTTGCTTTACAAACTGAGATTTAAGCACTGAAGACATTTAAATCTTCTTTCATTCATTAAGCAATTCAACAGCATTAAAAAAGAGTATCTTGCTTGTAACCTAAAAAATGTAAATGTACTACCACGTACACTTGAGTCAGCTGCCATCTGGAGGGAAAACGGGGAGAAATGTGGAACAAACAGAATAACAGTTTGATTCTATTACAAGGAAGCCCAAGAAAATATGTAGCTAGAGAAAGTAATATATCACATTTAAATATATCCTACTGGAAGGTAGAACTTGTGATTCGGGAAAGGAAATGGTTCTCTTTTAGACTAACAAAGCCCAAAAATTACGTTCTGTTTTGAATTCTACTAATGAAGAGGCCCCTATCATGGCATTAAGTAGGATTTTAAGTAAAGGTCCACATAACAAAACAGCACAGCGAAAATCCCTTTTTCATGACGACACACAACAGTTTCTAACAATTTTTATCGCAGGAAAACAAAGTGTTTTCCTGGGTGTTGAGATGGATTCTATACCATATACTGGGACTTCCATGTTACTTTATTTAAAGACTACCCTAAAATGATGTCTAGGAAATGTTTATACAGTAAAACTCAAAGGCAGTAAAATTTATGGAAGAAACACCAGCTGTGAAGAAATCTGTATTTTCCCTATCTTGATCCCTAGATCCCTATCGAGCCTATTGTTGCAAGTTCATTTCTTTCACGGGTACTGCATTTACTTTCCGCTCAAAACAAAACAAAACAAACAAAAAACAAAAAACAAGAAAACGTGGACAAAGCACGTAACGCCACAATTTCAAGACCCTGAACACCAGGCAAAAAGGACAGTGGTCCCTGAGAGACAAAAACAAGGGGAACCCTGTGCCTGCAGAGTCTACTACCTAGAGTGAGTTTCCAGGCCACTGTGCCAGGTGAAGAAAAGCAGGCAGAGTCTGGACATCTGTCCCTAAGTTGAGGAAATGGAGCTGGGGGTCCACAGAGGCTAAGAGGGTGGTGTTCTCAGGGAAGGATAAGAAGAAAGCTTCACAGTAAGGGCTCGGGATACTAGCGGTCTCCCCTCGGGCACTGGGCAGAGTAATGTTCACCCCAAGTGAGTGAAAGAACAATCTAAAGATGGAGAAAGAACAAAAGAACTGGAAGGAATAATTCTCAGAGCTCACACAGAAGATCTGCTATTCAAACCAGTCAGAGGGGGAAAACTGCATGTAACACTTGGAAGGAATGTGCCTCAAAAGTGGAACAAAAACTAATGCTAACCAATGCTTGGGTCCCACAACCAAAGCTTAAAAGTAAGGCCCAAAAGGATCAGGCTGTTTCCAAGTAACATAACTTGGTCCAGCATCAGAGCTCATGGATGTTTATACAAATATGCATGTACGCACACCCAACACTCAACAAGGGAAAGCTTACAATGTCTGGCACCTAATTGAAAATTACCAGAAATGAAAAGAAGCAGGAATAGTGACCCAAAACAAAAGGAAAAAAAAAAACAAACAAAAACAACTGAAATACACATAAAAATGACAAAGATGATGGAAATGGTAGAATATTTGGGCAGTTATAAATGTATTCCAACTGTTTAAAAAGGTCGACAAAAATGTACATCTTAGGTAGAGATATGGACATGAAAACTATGTGAAATAATCAAACTGAACTTCTAGAGATGAAAATTACAATGTCTGATGCCAAAAATACATTGGATGTATTTAATGGTAGATTAAAACAATACAGAAGACTAGAAATCTAAAATTGAAGACATGACACAGAGAGAACAAACAAAGAAGGGCGCCTGGGTGGCTCAGCTGGTTAAGCTTCCGACTTCGGCTCAGGTCGTGATCTTGAGCTTCGTGAGTTCGAGCCCCGTGTTGGGCTCTGCTGTCAGTGCAGGGCCCACTTCAGAGCCTGTCTCCCTCTCTCTCTGCCCCACCCCTGCTGGTGCCCTCTCTCTCTCAAAAATAAAATAAACATAAAAAAAAAAAAAGGAAAAGGAAAAAAACCACAGAGAAACAAGCCATCAGGAGATCGAATAATATGGACTCAAATGCTGCAAGAGGGGAGAGGGGTGGAGGGGCAGAAAAAATATGTGAAGAAGCAAAGGCTGAAAATTTTCCAAATCCGATGAACTATAAATCCACAGATCCAAAGTGGCCAACAAACTCCAAGCAAAAGCCACACAGAGAAAACTACAGCCATACAGATGACTACAGTCATACTGTAATTAAATTGCCTAAAACCAATGATAGAGAAAATCTTAAGAGGAACCAGAAAAAAACCACTATTACAGAAAGAACAATGAGATAAGAATGACTTCTTGTCAGAAACACTGAAAACCAGAAGACAGTGGAGCAGTATCTTTAAAAAGCACTGAAAGAAAAATACTGTCAAACTAAAGTTGTACATTCACCGAAAACATCTTTAAAAAATGAAGTTATCATACATTTCACATTAAAGAGCCCAAGTGATTTAAAAAATGGTAAACCGAACTTCAAAATTAAAGAATTTTTTGTTTCTTTCGGAAGACACCGTAAAGAAAGGGAAAAGATAAGCCACAAACTGTGAGAAAATATCTGCCAAAGACGTGTATCCAGGATATAAAAACAACTCTTAAAATTCAGTTAGAAGACAGAACCGCCCAATTTTAAACTGAGCGGAAGATCTGAATGGACTTCTCACCCAAGAAGGTATACAAACGGGCGATGTACACATGAAAGCCAGCTCCCTGTCATCCGCTTTTAGGGAAATGCAAACTGAAACCCCAGTCACATCCATAAGGGTGGCGACAACAAAGGGACAGAAGACACGGGAAGATGTGAGGAAGCAGAGAGGAACACCTCTGGCAGGAAAGTAAAATGGTGCAGCCACTTTGGAAATCAACCGGCAGGTCCTTAAACTGTTAGAAAGAAATGTACCACATGTCCTAGCAAAATTCCACTAGTAGGTGACTACTCAAAAGAAACGAATTGGGTGCCTGGCTGGGCTCGGTGGGTGGAGTGTGCAACCCTTGACCTCAGAGTTGTGAGTTCGAGCCCCATGCTGGGTGTGGAGATTACTTAAAAATAAAACCTTAAAAAACAAAACAAAAAATACCAAGAAATGGAAACATAGGTCTACAGAAAGACTAACAAATGACAATTCCTGGCAGAACTGGTCATAATAACCAAAAGGTGAAACAACCCAAATGTCCATCAAGTGGTAGATAAATCAAATGTACAGCGGGTAACTAAACCCGTGACAATAGCAAAGAGGCCCAGAGGGGAGAAGAGGAAGCTGAAGGCAGGCTGTGATAAGGGAGAAATGTGGATCTGAAACCCTAAAACAACACAACAACCAATACTAATAAATGCCACTAAAAAATGCCACTGTTCCAGGGGACGTCACTCTCTCAGTTAAAACATACTGGCCAAGACCCTGGGGCGCCTGGGTGGCTCAGTAGGTTAAGCGTCTGAGTTCGGCTCAGTTCATGATCTTGCGGTCCATGAGTTTGAGCCCCGCGTCGGGCTCTGTGCTGACCGCTCAGAGCCTAGAGCCTGCTTTGGATTCTGTGTCTCCCTCTGTCTCTGCCCCTCCCCTGTTCATGCTCTGTCTCTCTCTGTCTCAAAAATAAATAAACGTTAAAAAAATTTTTTTTTAATAAAAATAAAAATAAAATAAAATAAAACATACTGGCCAGTATCTAACAGAGGGTAAGCTCAAAGAGATTTTTCTATGTGCTTTCACTTGGCTTTTTAACCACGTGAATTTCACTGACATAGTAACGTTATGTCTTGTGTGAAGAAGATGGCAGAAAAAAGTATTTGGGGTTGTTTTTTGTTCAGCGTTGTGAGGTTTCTGAAGAACGATCTAACATTTATCCTTTCTGGTCTTCAGCACAATTACAACACTTTCCTCTCCACCTCCACACAATTAGCTTTTCATGTACAGTAACCAAACAAGATTATTTACTAGAAAACTCTTTGATAACCGTAACTCAGTGTGCTTTAAAATGTAGTATGCTGCAAAAAAAGAGTCAATAATGCTTCCCTTGTGAGAAACTGAGAAGTATGAGTAATGATTCTAGAACTCATATGGCTTTGTTATTACAAGGTTTATAAGGCTAAAACTCCCAGAAGAGTTGACAGGATTTAAAATCCCGAACTGTCGTCAATCTGAACTGATTTAGACTGCACATCTTTATTCAGATTAGAAAATAAAACGTACACAGATGTCACTAGAATATATCCACAGTAAAAGCTCAAAACTCAGAACTCCGCTGCACGTTTTACTTCACTCCTCCCCATGTTCTGGGCTTTTTGTTCTTCTAAAACCCTGGGCATTGTCAAACCCTGAATGGATAAAATAATTTTCTCAAGTCAGGCGCCCTTTGGGAAATCACATCTAAATTAGCCCAGCAAAATGTTGTAGAAAAATGTTCCATGAGGAAAAACTTTTGAGATACAGACAGAATCTCTGTTCTGGTCAAAAAAGAACTAACCAGGACAGTGAAGAAACCCGGGGGTTGGAAAAACAACAAAAAGACAGAGACTACATCACGCTTTTCATCATAACCACAAATACATATTCCCTCTGCTTTTCTATATGTAATAAGGGTAAAATACGTCACTAAGTGGCTATGGAAATCTGAAAATAGATACGATGGGGGCACCTGAGTGGCTCAATCTGTTCTGCGTGCCACTCTTGATTTTCAGCTCAGGTCAAGATCTCATGCTTCGTGAGCCTGAGCCCCCATGTGGGGCTCTGCACTCTACACACGGGATTGATTCCCTCTCTCCCTCTCTCTCTGCCCCTCTCCCACTCCTGCGCGCTCTCTCTCTCTCTCTCTCTCTCAAAATAAATAAACCTTAAAAACAAATAAATAAAATATCATGTTTTAACTACTGATATAAACTAGTAAATCAAACTGAACCAAAAATAAATGGACTGGGGGGGGGCATTCATTCAAGACAAACAAGTAGAATGATTCTGAAGAGTTAAAAATGTGAACTAAATGGGGCACCTGGGTGGCTCAGTCGGTTAAGTATCCAACTTCGGCTCAGGTCATGACCTCACTGTTCGTGGGTTCAAGCCCCGCATTGGGCTCTGTAGTGACAGCTCAGAGCCTGGAGCCTGCTTCAGATTCTGTGGCTCCCTCTCTCTCTGCCTTCCCCAACTCACTCTTTCTCTCTCTCTCTCACAAAAAAATAAACATTAAAAAAATGTAAACTAAATGGAACATTCTTTATTAATTTCATGTGCCTCTAGCTTCTATTTAATATGGGAATTTTGCAATGCTTAAAAAACGGAGTTCCTTTTAAATCAACCATAAAAAAATTGGTTTCCCTGCATAAAAATAAAAATACATATGCAGTTAGATGAGCAACTTATTCACTAATAAACTTACATATCCTATTAAAATTCATTTTAAAATAATTTATAGGAAACAATAAAGCACAGAATTTGAGAACCAGAAAGGATATTAAAGCACATTTAGTTGGCTCTTTATTACATTAACTTACAAACTACATTTACTTTTCCCAGCACTGTTCAAAAGCCCCTGATGGGTCAAGAGAAGGGTCTATATTCTGTGCTGTCCAGTAAGACTGCCACCAACCACATGTAGCTACTTAAATTTAAATCCATCAAAATTAGGTAAAATGTAAACTTCAGCTCCTCAGTCACACTACCCCACTTCCAGAGCTCAGAGCCACAGGGACCAGCTGGCTACTACCCTGCACAGCATCAAGGGAGACTGAACTTTTCTACTTGCAAAAGAGAATGGGAGACTGTTACAACATGCAATTGTAATGGATGCCAGTGAAATAAAGTATCACTTATTTCTATGGTTTTCTATTTAGTCTCTTTAAAAGAACCAAAATATTTTTTAAAATCCTGAAAGTTTCAAGTGCCTTTTTTTTCAATGGAATTTTTTTTTTATATTTATTTATTTTTGAGAGAGAAACAGAGCATGAGCAGGGGAGGAGCAGAGAGAGGGGGACACAGAAACTGAAGCAGGCTCCAAGCTCTGAGCTGTCCACACAGAGCCCGATGCGGGGCTCGAACTCATCAATCACGAAATCGTGACCTGAGCCGAAGTCAGATGCTCAAACACCTGAGCCACCCAGGCGCCCCTTTTAATGGAATTTTTTACCAGAATTCCTAGGCTAACCTTTTTGGTGGCTACATTGTTGGAAGCGCATCTGTCTTTAAGAGAAGCATCTCTGAATTGTAACCAATTCCATTCCTAATTTCTATAGGCTCCTTGGGCTGAGAGCCAACTGAATGTGACTTGACTCTGTAGTTCAAGAAGTCACCTGAATCCAAGGAGAGAGTGAGTGTCCAACAGGAAAGGCAAAACAAAGACAGCCTCCTATTTTAATAAACACTAACGGGTAAGAGAAGCATGTCCATTTAGAGTTCTGATTTCAAAATGTGCTGCCCAAGTTTATGTTAATGTTAATAACATTAATAATGTTAATCTTCCACTGGAAGCTAAGGAAAAATTCTTCATCAAGGTTACATGATATCATCAAAATAAATATTCTTAATAAAGTAGACTTGCACAATTTTATACTCAGAGGCAAACATGAGGGCACCACGTGAAGTGGGTAGCCCTCCCTCACTCACTGGTGCTGTAACACTGAGCAGACCCTGGGCTCCCCTGGCCCTCTGGCCACCCCCACCCTTTGTCCCACCATCTACAAAATAAAGCTACCAGCCTAGCCCATTTACTTCTTATTTCTGATTGTCAGTCCCCGAGACACCATAAGTGTTTTAACAAACATTTGAGAACTGCTGTTGTCAACTACACAGATACTAAGCTAACATTCCTTCTAGAATTTCAATCTTACAATTTTCATTTAGGAATTTGAGAGAAACTTTCCCATCAAGTAAATAAAGAGGATTGTTTTAGGCGTTTTAGGTACTATTAAAACAATTTTAAACTTCAGAACTATATGAACCAAGGAATGTAAATCTTTCCTAACCCAAGCCCACTCTGGGTAGAATTCTAAGATGACACCCAAGATTCCCAGCTTGTGGTGTGCATATCCTGTGCAATCCTCTCCCCATGATGCAGAGAGGGCCTGTGAATATGTTGGGATATTACATTCATGATTAAGTTACATTATGTGGCTAAGGTCAGGGACTTTGCAGATAAAACAAAGGTCCCTAACTGGCTTACTTTGAGTTAATCAAAAGTATGATTATCCTGGGTGGGCCTGATCTAATCAGTGGAGGCCTACTTAGAGAGTGCCTGCCAGAGAGAAGCGCCTGGGTGGCTTGGTCCGTTGAGCATCCAACTTCAACTCAGGTGATAATCTCCTCATTTGTGGCTTCCAGCCCTGCATCGGGCTCTCTGCTGTCAGCACAGAGTCTACGTCAGATCCTGTCTCTCTCTCTCTCTCTCTCTCACTCTCTCTGCTCCTTCCCCACTCACACTCTCTCTCTCTCTCAAAAATAAACAAACATTAGGGGCGCCTGGGTGGCGCAGTCGGTTAAGCGGCCGACTTCAGCTCAGGTCACGATCTCGCGGTCCGTGAGTTCGAGCCCCGCGTCAGGCTCTGGGCTGATGGCTCAGAGCCTGGAGCCTGTTTCCGATGCTGTGTCTCCCTCTCTCTCTGCCCCTCCCCCGTTCATGCTCTGTCTCTCTCTGTCCCAAAAATAAATAAAAAACGTTGAAAAAAAAATTAAAAAAAAAAATAAACAAACATTAAATAAACAAATAAATAAATAAAGGGTCAGAGAGACTCTCTCCAGCTGGCCTTGAAGAATAAGCTGACAGGAGTTCTAGGGCTGCAAGGAAATAAACTCTGCCAACAACCGGATGAGTCCCAGGCCTCATATGAGGTCCCAGCCTCAACTGCCACCTGTCATCAATCTTAGGAGATGCAGAGCAGAAGACTCAGCTATGCTGTGCTTAGATTCTGACCCTCGGGCTCCATGAAATAATAAATGAGGACTGTTTTAAGCCTCTATGTTAGTTATAATTTATTACATAGCAACAGAAAACTAACATATTCCCAAGCTCATCCACGGTCTCCTATTTGATGTATCTCATTCAGAAATTTCCTCTGGATACACACATACAAACACACGTAGACACTGACACAGTTCTCTCAACAACTCTGTTACGTCGTGCTGATACATTATTATCCCCATTTTATTTTATTATTTTTTTATTATCTCCATTTCTCCATTTTAAAGATAAGGAACTTGAAGCTAAATGACATGGGAAAAAAATGACTATGGTAAGGCATGAATTAGCTCTCTGCATTAATTAGCTCATGTAATCATCTATAGTACTAGATATAGATATAGATACAGATATACATATACACTATATATAGTACTACAGATATATACTATAATATATATGTGTGTGCATATATATATACATATATGTGTGTGTGTGTGTGTGTGTGTGTGTGTGTGTATTTGATGACATAGCAAATCCTAAGAAGTCGTAATTTTTCCAAGATGACAAAGTAAAAAAGCAGAAACAGAAATGTTTGAATTTGGGTCTATTTAATTCTGAAGCTCAAAAATTCCAACAACTTTCAGTTCTTATTCTCTGATGATTACTCTTAATTAGAAATAAATATCTAGGGGTACTGGGTGGCTCAGTTGGTTAAGCATCTTTTGATTTTGACTCAGGTCATGATCTCATGGTAGTGAGACTGAGCTCCTCGTGGGGCTCCACACTGGGTGTGGGGCACTTAAGATTCTTTCTTTCTCTCTCTCTCTCTCTCTCTCTCTCTCCCTCCCTCCCTCCCTCCCTCCCCTCCCCGACCCCATCAAAAATTGTTTAAATTAAAAAAAAAGAAATAAATTCCTAAAGTTCATCAACAGTGAATTTAAGCATGTGTGAAGACAGATGCTAATACGTCAGTAAACTCTGTCATTTATATGTATGACAAGCATCAGAGCTCCACTGTCTAAGGAAACCAGCAGCAGAGTGAAACCTCAAGACCCAGAGAAAATTAGAGATCTACACCTTCACACAAAATACAAATGGGGGCAAAATTATTTTATTCCACTAGAGTTTCTGAAGTAGGCAAGCCGGTGGTCAAAACAAGGCTGAGAGAGAACCAATCAGCTTAAGCAAGACATAACTATGTCACACGACACGGGGACAAAAGCAAAATCCATCAAGGAAGCTAATGTTGGTGACTAATCCCCAAAATTTGGCACTATTAATGAAATATGATTAAAATAGTTTAGAACATACTGTTAATATTCCAAAACTTAAAATATCTTAGCAGACTTACCAAGCAATCTTGATTGAAATAGTAAAGTGTATTTCATGTGTTATAGAATAAAATGTAAGACATTTTTTAAACCAAAAGTAATGTTCTAAAAACTTAAAGCTTTTATTCCTAGTAATTAAATACAAAATTCTATAGAATGTCTGCATTCTGTGTAGTTTGCTAATCGACACCGAGAAGGCAAACATTAATTTTCTTCACAAAGTTTGAATTGCTTTAACGTAGAATTGGTTTGTCTGATACCAGTCTACAAAGAAAGGAATTACGGAAAAAAAAATGAGCAAGACAGAAGAAAACGAAATTGAAATTACTGAGCCTTCTAACTTATCGGATATTGTCTTTTCTTTAGAAAACAAGGATATAACTCTGAAGTATGCTTTCAAACTCCTATTCCAATAAATGTTCCAGAGAGTAAGTTCCCCCGGCCACATAAAGCTCACATACGTTAAGTCACGCATCTAAAGACAGACTAATAGTTATAAAACTAGTGTCAGTGGAGTAAAGCTGAATAGGGTTCATCAACGTGGCTTTTGGGTAACTACTATATATAAAGTAATTGTATTATTTATGAGGCCTTACATTTTTCTTCCTGACACCTCTTTTCAATAAATGCAGGAAAGTCACCATGCCCACCATGTGAATTCAGCAGCTTAAACCAAGCTCATTCAGACTACATTCCTTTCTCCAGGTGGTTATCTTAAAACATGTACCAGCACTCACGGGGACAGTCTACAGTATAGTTCCAACACCACCCACTCTTGGGCTGGAAAGGGATGTGATTTTAGCCAAGACCGACAAACTTATTCTAAACAGAGAGTTGCATTCATATTAAATATCTTCTGGATAATTCGGTTAACACACAAACACACAAATAAAACCAACTGAGATATTAATAGTGGGGTATGATTTCACTCACCATCCATTCTTTAAATAATTTACAATTAACTTATATTAATCAAGTTCATCTCTAAAGTCAAGTTGTTTGGAACCTGACGTCCATTTTCCGGAAAGATACTAAACTGAAATTACATTTCCCAGCCTATAAACAGATTCAGTGATGCCGGAAGCTGACTATTCTTTACAGCAGTGCTTCCCCTAGAGCGAAGGTCACCAGCTTCACGCTGAGGGCCCGCTCTCCAGGTGTGCGGACTCTCCTCACACATGGTAAGAGATGCGGTCCCAAGATGCTCCCATCCCCTCACTCCAAGCGGCCGGCACAGAGCCGCAAGCCAGAACAACCGGGCACAACAAGAACGAGCTACCCCTCACTAGGATGCTGCGCAGTGTGCATGATCTCAAGCAATCCCGGCAATAACCCATAAAGTAGGAATTTTTACTCCTGTTTTCAGCAAAACAAGCAGGTGAAAAGATGCATCGACCGAACCGCTCAGGTCACAAGCCAGAAGTGCTGGTGCAGAGATCCAAACTCAGATCCAACCAACCCCATTCTTACAACTCTACCTGACAACACGGGAAGTGTTAAGAATGTTGAGATCATAGGTAGCCCTCCATTCACAGAGGGTATTTCTAAAAACACGCAGAAAACCAAAGAGCAAAAGCTAATCACAAAACGGTTCCGCACGAGACATGAGGATGTGGATGAGAATGATGGAGGAGGAGAAGGCTTAATTTGCACTCTGCCTCCTAAAACATAAACTCCAATGAGGATTTATTTTCTTAGTAAGGGACAGTGAATAATCAGCTAAGACAAAGAGTTTCTACGTTCATCTTCTCCAAATGTTTCACATCTTTGTATTACATTTTTCAGACATTATTTCTCAGCACTAATGTGCTCACTCACAATTTCCCACTTTGGAGCACCTGGCTGGCTCAGTGGGTAGAGCATGCGACTCCTGATCTCAGAGTCTTGAGTTCAAGACCCACATTGGGTGGAGAGCTTACTTAAAAAAAAAAAATTCTCAGGTTTGCCCTCATTTTTGTAAATGAGGGCAAAATGAGCAAAATATTCAACTGCTCACGCCAACTTACACTTAGTACTAAAACTAAAATACTGGCTACCAAGTAGCATTACCAGGAACAGTGGCTTAAAATAATCATTTCCAGGGGTACCCGACTGGATCAGTCCATAGAGCATATGACTCTTGGTCGTGGTCATGGGTTTGTGCCCCTGTTGGATGTAGAGATTACCTGAAACTAAAATCTTGTAAAAAATAAATAAATAAATAAATAAATAAATAAATAAATAAATAAACAAACAACTCGTTTCCAGGTAATGAGTAACATCCAGACAAGACGCTGTCTGGCTAACAACATGCGAAAGCACGGCCTTGTGGCATACCAGTCTCCTGCACTCTGTCTGTCCCAGCGACTGGGAACAGACAGGGACCGGGAAAGGTCTTTGTGACCAAAGGTGAAAACAGGGACGGTCCTTTCCCAGGACATAAAGAACAGGAAACAAGTTCAGTGCCCGAAACTCAACATGATTCTGAACTTTGCATACATCTACTACAAAGATTGACTTAACTGAAAAGAAAAATAAATTATGAAACTGAGCTTCCTATGGGATAAATCACAGTTCTTCATGAATCTTATTTCCCCCACTGCCAAAATAGCCACAAGACCCTCCCCCCAATCACATTCATACAGTATTTATATTTCAAATATAGTTGTAAGTTGATGTTGTAAGACAGGATCATTTCAGCTCACTGATCAATTCAAACAATACTAAATACACTAAAAAGTCTAAAGCTTACATTTTTACTGCACTAACAATAATGAATAGGACATACGCTTTAACTCATAAGAGCGGATTGGAAATTTCTATTTCAAATGACATAATAAAGTAAATTCGTATTACTATATTTTTAAAGCACTGAAACAAATTTTATGGACAGATATACACACATTTTCTCTCTTCTCCCTCTATTTCTCTTTCTTACTCATCATTCCGAGCAGTGCAAATCAGTCAAAAGAGGGAAGCACCAGGAGGAAAAAAAAATCTCATTTCCTAATTAATCATTAACCTGATGGCTGACAGCTGATTTATCTTCATGACTTTTTCATACCTATTTAATGACATTTCCTATAGTGATTCTTGTCTTAGTACTGTGAATATTCTTATCTGAAGAGCATATATGTGTGTGTACATATGCATGTATAAATCTAATTTGTATTCAGTAACATATCTTCACATGTTCAAATAAAGGTATATTTTGAAAAACAGAATGCTGCGACCCTTTCAAAGTCCCTCAAAAGACTAGGTTTGTATCTCTCTAATGATGGTTGAGATGAAGCCTCTAATCAAGGCAATTAAAAAGACAATATTATCAACACTAGCAAATAGTAAAGACAGAGAAAAGGAAACAGACTAAGATATTAAAAGAGCTAGAAAAAGAGGCTATTAAAAGTTATCAGTGTTATATTGTGATAACTTTTTCCCCAAATGGAAACCACTCTTTCTAAGCATTTTCACCATCAAAATAAGAAGATGAACAAGATTTTCAAATATGCCACTTTTTGTTTTGTTTTGTTTTGCTTTAGGTTTCAAGGTCTTACTTAAATTCCAGTTAACCAACAGTGTAATAGTAGGTGTAGCATTTAATATCACTCGACACCAGGTGCTCATCGCAAGTGCCCTCCTTAATCCCCATCACCCATTCACCCCATCCACCCACCCCTGCCCACCTCTCCCACCAGCAACCGTCAGCATGTTCTCTACAGTTAAGAGTCCATTTTGCGGGTTGCCTCTCTTCTTTTAAACTCTTGGTATGCTATGAACAGCAATATACCCGTAAAGCAGTGTTTGCCCACTCTAAAGTCTAAATGTGACTTTCAAGTTAAGCAAGAAATGGTTAACTACCATTTGTTTGGCTGAAGGTCTGTCTTGTTGAATGATAAATTAACAGTACAAACACACGGAGATTCATCCCATTTACCGGAAAGAAAATGGGCAGCATATCGTAAATATCTTAGAGATACTTTAAGTCGTGGCACCTGTGTTGAGGCTAGGTATCATCCAGTTCTGCTTGTACCACGACAGTAAACAAAATAAAAACAAAGCAGGAAAAAAAAAAAAGCAAAGCATGTTAATATTCAAAGGATACAACCCAGTAATTAAAACAAAAAAAGCATATCTCACCTGTATCTTAAAGACACAAAAAAGTACATAATCTGGAAAGTTTCAGAACTTAGTCAAGATTACTGCATTTTTGCATGATACGCAATACTCGAAATGTATATTTAATTATGACGTTTGGATAACCAAGCTAACAAAAAATAATTTTACTGTTTACAAACTCCCTCCAAAGAGAATTAGCAAACTATACCTCTAACTTAGGCTCCAAAATTTTTTAACTTTACCTGATATAAAACAGTTGGAAAAAGAGGCTATTAGAAGTTATCTATATATTTGTATTACAATAACTTTTCCCCTAAATTGAAACTCAGTTTTTATTTTAAACTTAATAAAAGTTTATTCTAAGCGTTCAACCATGATTAATACATATTCATGAATTGAAGAGCAAATTTCATTTATCCCATTAACCCCTGCTATGCTGGGCAAAACAGCCAGAGAATAATCAACAGTAATTTTTCTTAAACGACACACCCTTTCCAAACTGTTAAGATACAAAGAAGGAAGACTGAGCAAGAAAGGTAGCTACTGCAGAAAAACAAGCCTCACCTAGAGGGACAGAGTATCTCCGTGAAGGTGGAAAACACCAGCCTCACACTCTTAACAGGGGCAAGCCTGGATAAGATTGAGAAATAAACTGTGCCATCACGTGCAAGAAAAGAATCAACCAAGTAATGGCAGGGAAAACACTGCTGGATTGTGTTATTACTTCGGACCTTTAAACAACATTTTAAAAATGAGAAACTCTCGATTACACTACCTGATGCAAAGGTAGGGCAGGAGGGAGACAGCTGAGTTTCAAAACCGCTGCCAACCGATGTCTCCCGCACAGGGACTCTAGTACGTACGTAGATGTATATTCAATGAAAAAACAACTTATGAAATATTCATTTGAAAAGTAATTAAGTCTTGCAACTGAAAAGCTAACCTTTCACAACACAAAAATCATCATGCAGCTTTAAGATTAACACATTCTATGTCCTCTGGTGCTTATTACAATTTATTTAACACCTCATCTACGTTATTTGGACTGTTCAGATATTTTTCATTTCCTACAAACTAAAATAAAAATAACCAAAGGATCATTCTCCCCAAATATCTAAAACAAAACCTTCACAGACCACATACAAAAGATATGAATACAACTTCAGTAAATTTTCCTAAAATATTCATGAAAAAGAAACCTTTTCAGGTAACAGAATCTATACTTCAATTGAGGTTAAGCTGTTTAAAAAGGAGCTTTTTTTCCCCCCAAAATCAGTAACTCCAAATTTACAATTTTACACACACACACACAAACACATATACACAACTTCCTATGACCAGGATATACACATAACACTATGCTACCATAAAAGAATTTAAAACCACAACTCTCTCAAATAATCCTATCCTAATTTTCCCTTCCCTATTTGCCTGTGTGTAGTCCCAACACAGCAACACGAAGAGATTTTATTTTTATTCTATTTTATTTTGTTTTTGGCCAGGGAAGAAACTAGGGGGATTTTTAGGCTTCAATGGCCAAAACAGACTATTAGCTTCCATTTGGCTATTAGTCAAATAAGCAGAGTGGTCTCTAAAGCGTCACCAACAGATAGCAATAAATTCTCAAAATGAGACGTAGCACCTGCTTTTTTCATGTGGAAGGGAATGAAAAAAAGCTGATTCAGCACATGCAGTATATCCATTCAAGTCACATACTACTGATGTCACAGAGAGCTGTGACAGCTCACAGTCCTCAAGAGCTAAAGGTCACAAGATGAGTTAATAAGGCATACATCTGAGTCTATGACAAGGCCAGGCTTTTTGTTTTTGTTTTTTGGGTTTTTTTTTTTTTTTTTTTTTTTTTTTTTTTTGGTTTGGAGGAGAAGAGCTGCTGAGGACAGCACTCCCCATCACCGTGAGAGTCAAAATGCAGAATCTTAGTGACTGCTTCCAAGAGTGACAGAGATTCAGACACTGAAACAAAAGAGTGGTGTGCAAGGGTCTCTCATTCAAGCGTTCTGAAGGAGCTTCTCTCCATACTTGGCAAGCATGGATTTATTCTAAAGAAACACAAGGAAAACTGTTTCAGAACCCAGATTTATGTCACGCCTAGTTCACTCTATAGATAATCTGTCACCCCTCTCAGACCGCTACCTCATCAGCACATTAAAAATTTCCATTTTAGGGGCGCCTGGGTGGCGCAGTCAGTTAAGCGTCCGACTTCAGCCAGGTCACGATCTCGCGGTCTGTGAGTTCGAGCCCCGCGTCAGGCTCTGGGCTGATGGCTCGGAGCCTGGAGCCTGCTTCAGATTCTGTGTCTCCCTCTCTCTCTGCCCCTCCCCCGTTCATGCTCTGTCTCTCTCTGTCCCAAAAATAAATTAAAAACGTGGAAAAAAAAATTTAAAAAAAAATTTCCATTTTCAAAATAAACATAATGCAATTTCTGTAAACAGGGAGAATCTTACATAAATACACCAAGAGGAAAAGTTTGTGTTGAGGAGTTTTGTTTGTTTATAAAACAAACTCTTCTATGGTTCTGACTTAAAGTAGCATTTGATCGTTCTTAGTAAATACGAAGAGGTGTTTTGTTTTGTTTTGTTTTTGGTCTCAGTATCATTTTGAACCCCAAAGCTCATTATAACAGAGAAGACAACTCAAAACCACAATACTCAATTGCACGGTATATTGAGGCTTAATACTTTCTTAAACAGGCTCATTCCATATGGATCCATGCAATCAGTTAAAATGACGGTATACAACGATCTCTGACAAGAAATTACATTAAGTTTTCTAAGCAGATTATAAAACAGTACAGAGATAGGACTCTGATTTTCTAAAAGAAATGAATTATCTATGAATATATGGAGAAGGAAAATCTAAGATACAAAAAATAATAACTCAACTTCATAATGAAAACATATTACCTGTGTGGTTATAATAACCAGTGAAGCTCTCTCTAAACAGAGAACAAGAAGCACTAAGTCTCTTTCTTTTCTTTCCAGTCTAACTCTACATTCCTTACCTGATGCAAGAATACAACACAGTTCAATCAAGTAAAGCCACTAAAAAACCAGAACCTGGCCAAATAAGTTATGGTAACTGCATAATGCTTCTTTTTTTTTAAATTTTTTTTATGTTTTTATTTCATTTTTGAGAGAGAGAGAGGCAGAGTGCAAGTAGGGGGGAGGTAGAGAGAGGGAGACACAGAATCTGAAACAGGCTCCAGGCTCCGAGCTGTCGGCACAGAACCTGATGCAGGGCTTGAACTCACAGACTGTGAGATCATGACCTGAACCGTCAGGATAAGTCAGACACTTAACCGACTGAGCCACCCAGGTGCCCCACTACATAATGCTTCTAAAGCAATGGACATAGGTACGCATTTCTGTAAACCTTTCTAAAACTAAAAACTAAAAAACAAAACTGAGAAGCGCTGAGATGCATTTCACTCTCATTTTATTTTGAAATTTTAAAATAACTGCTTAAAGACAAGGCAAAAAAGGAAATCTGAATTTACTGAATGTCATTTACCCTTTTAGAGTATTTTTAAAGAATGTAGGTGTATGTGAAACTATATACATTACATACAAAATTATCTATGAAATAAATCAGTATATCCATCCTTTCTAGTAAAAACAGGGTGAGCGGCATAGTGGAGTTGACGTATTTTTATAAGAAGGAAGAACTGGCAGGCTGCTCCCACCACATGGTATTTCTTACTTTAGTATGGGATATTTTTCTTTTCAGAAATACATTCCTCAGAAAACACAATCTCACTCCTATAAGATCAGACAGAGTTGTTCCTTAGCCTCGTGGGCCCATGTATTTCCAGTTCAAGAAACCCCAGCAAATACGACCCATGTATCAACTTCACGTTCAACAGGAGACAAAAGTTATGCATGATCTTGCCCTTCGTCCCGAATTTCAGGTATTCCCAGTAACGCTGCCGATCACCACCAGGCTTCTATCAAGAGGTCATTTAAGTGGTCACCCTGAGATATGGACCAAGAGCAGGTGCAGGGCAAGGCGCGTGTGCCGATGGGACAGCTCCACGCCCCGTCACCCAGGGCGAGCCACACGTGGGCACAGGCTCTGAGGGGCAGTAATTGCCCATGGGCATCAGCCAGCAAGCAGCGGAAGGCAGGGCCCAATGCCATGCACAGGAAGTCACCTCAGCTCTGAGAACACACGGAAGGGCCAAGGTCACAATTCTGTTTAAGTCAGCATTTCGCCCCCCCACGCCCCCCCAAGGTCCTCGCCAGTGATTTCTTCCATTCCACTCTCCAATATACGCCCCTTAGGTTGTATGAACAGCACCACATTTTTCAATGTAGTTTTTGGCTTGGAATGTGACAGTGACAGACAGTTGATTGAATGTAAAAACTACCTTAGTACTTGGTTTCTACTCAGGAGCCCCACACAGCAGGCACTGGGCCACAGAGCACGCACATTCTGCCCGTTTCAAGCACAAGGGGCTCCGACCTCTTAGTATGGAGCAAGAGAGGTCTTGGCAAGAGCTGAGAAGTTTGGAGTTTCTTTCTGTCTCTGTTTTCTAGGAGTGATTTCTTTCCTTTTCCTCAAGAACATATAAAACTTCAAATTCAGAAACCAACATTCCATTTTACAATTATTTGTTCCTTTTCAACAACAACAAAAGGCTGCCCATTATGCAATGGTGTTTTTCAAAGTGGCCCCCTGAACTACCCAGGTAAATCCCGTGAGCTCTGCTCTCTACCCCGGCGCTTGGTTTCATACAGTGTTTAGGGAATAATTCTGCTTCTTCACTGGACAAAATCCCCTCTATAAATTCAAGCCTTAAAAAATACAGGAAACTGTTGTGAGCCTATGAGTCTAAAACCCTGTAACTTTGGGAAATCCAAATTCTATTCTAGTTTACCAGGCTAATTTTTTTTTTCCCCTTCTGAGAGCATAATTTAGTTTCACCCCCATTTGACAACTGCCCTGTAATAAATGCAGAGACGAGAAGTGAAATTGTTGCTTTAATTTTTCAGGCCATAGTAAATAGCTGCACTATGGAAACAAGCTTGAAGGAAAGCACACCCAAACCCATATAAACGAAATACATTTGCTCATAAACAAAAATAGTACATTTAAGGGCAATACTTTGTCAATAAAACAAAGTTTATGCACATTATTTCTTACTGGTTGCACTAATATAATTACAAAATGAAAATATAATTTTAGTTTACTATAAATTAGGATAAATTATTTTAAGAACAATAATTCCATTATATTAATACACAGGGGAACTTACTATGAGTCAATAAAGGACATCTGTCATGCAAACAGATGCCACATCACACATGTACAAAGCCCAATTCCCCATCAGAAAACAGAAATGTCCTTTTTTTTTAATTTTTTAAGCAAAGAGATTTAGGGATTGTAAAGGAAAATGAAATACTGCTTTTAAAAAAAATCACAAAAGCAGTTTGGGATGAACATAATGTTCTCACTTAAATCAAGACGTGGACAATCTTCAAAGACAATCCTGAATGAAAATGTAAGCAGTGAACTTGGGCGGCCACAGAGCAAACCAGAGAAAGACACATGATGTGCAAACCTGACAACTGCCAGAAATGGACTGATGAAGGGCATGGGGGGAGGGGGGCAGGAAAGTCACTTGGACTTCACTCATTCGGAAAGTAGACTCTTCCCGTCCTGATCTGAGAACAACCCAAAGTGACCGAACAAAGAGCTACTGGGAGCAGAGCGGAGACTGGTGCTCACGCCACCCCCAGCCCACTCCCCCCACCCCCCCCCCCCCACAGCAAGTTCATAGGTAGGTGCTTTCTCAGCAGAAACAAAATCTTTATGGCCAAATGCCTCAAAGGTGTGTTAAATCACTTCCCACTTTTAACACTGCTCCTGCAGACATCACCCACTAAACCATACACAAAGAAAACTCTAGTGGGAGAAATCTAAAGCTTTAAATATTATTTATTTATTTACCAGGGGTGGGGGTGAGGGCGGTGAATTTGTATTTTTTAAACAGAGAATATATTTCAAAAGAAGGAACGGAGTCGACTCAACTCGGCAACTGTTACACTCTTCTTCTAAAGACTTCTCGTAAAACTTTAGTAAACTGCTAAAATTTTATTGAAAATATCCTGAAAAATAAGACATTACATCCATCTTTTTGAGAGGTTTTAAGAACAAAACCCTACACGCTGTAACAACAAACAATTCAAATTAGGCAAGACCTTTCCAAGAGCACGAAATGATGCTCGTTTTCTTGCTTTTACCCTTCATTGACTAAAAAGCAGAATATTAGAGCCAACCGTTAAACAGAACACAAACCAAGTATTTTCACCAACGCAAGAGAGAACTCCATTTTGCACAGTATCTTTTCTATACAAGTCCCATAATCTTATTAACAAAAGTGTGATAATTAAATAGTCTTTGGGGTTTTGTGTTTAGTCTGAAGCACATATAAGGAGTTAACGATTCTACTTAACTGAAAATTCCAGATAACAACCAGGTTGGAAGCAAGGGAAGAGGGCTGCTTTATTTTTCCTTACCTTTTAAAAGTAAGTGGCTTCATTAGTGAACTACCTCTCTCTCACTCCTGTCCTCATCATCTTTTGTGCTTTGCTTCATTAAGTGGACTACAATCACTCCTCGGTTTTAATAGGGCTTTTTTAATAGAAATTACCCAGATTACTGACTTTTCCCAAAAGAGGGACAGGGAGGGAGGACTATTGTTTCCCAAAAGAAGAAAGAGAAATCCAGACTTGAATTAAAAACAATTATTATTCAAAAGAAATACTTTAGACCTTTGGAGAGTATTTAAATATCCCCCAACAAGATGGGTAAATACATACCGCGACAAAATATATTTGCTGAAAAGCGCTTCATAATCTCAGGGATTCTGTATTTCTTCCTCTTTCCTCAAACCAAGAATGTATCCGTCATAACAGCACCCTACACGAACTCAAGAACTGCTTAGTAAGATGAATTCATATATTCCCCTTCTCCCATCATAAATAAGACAAATTAGGTTTATAGACTGAATAAGCAGGAGCAGCAGGCGACAACAGCCCATCCGTCTACTTTTGATGCTGAAGTGTACGTTACTGCCATCGGATCAAACAAATATCGAGAAAATCATTATTACTCATTCCTGGTGTTTTTCCTCCTCTTTAAGTGCCGTGGGGTGGGGTTTAAAATCTCAAAGATGTTCCTAGGTGTGGGATAATGACCCTGAAAAAAGAGTCGGTCTTTAACCGTTTGCTATCAGGAAACAGATCTCACACACGAGCTGTACCTCTTACCTCAGCTGTTAAGTGCAGTGTTCAGGGACGTGAATGCAGACAACAAGCAAAAGCTGAGTTTTGAAGGGGGTGACAAAGGAATCAGAAATCCTGGGACGTCGGGGTGCCTGGGTGGCCCAGTCGGTAGAACATCCGACTCTTGATTTCAGCTCAGGTCATGATCCCAGGGTCGTGGGATCAAGCCCCGTGTCGGGCTCCGGCCCTGTGTCAGGCTCCATGCTGAACGTGGAGGCTGCTTAAGACTCTCTCTCTCTCTTCCTCTGCCCCCTCTCCCCTGCTCATGTTTTCTCTAAAATACATTTATTTTTAAAAAGCGACTTTCACTTAAAAAAAAAAAAATCCTGAAACACATTATTCAAACTACCAACTACATTAAGTGTAAAATATAGTCCTTACGAAAATTCTAAACACGCAGAGCACTAAAATAGAGAAGTGGCCACCACTCTTAAATCTAAGGGGAAGGCAGGGCCACATACAAATCCCCTGACGCAACACAGAAATCTAGTTGTCTGGGAGACATGGGGACATGGGGGGCAGCAGGACGGACTCCATACCAGGGGACCCCTCCATCCTCACGCTCCATCACCGAGACCCCTCCTCACCTGGCAAATGAGGACTTCAGCCCTAAAAAGAGTCAGAGTTGGAAAGTTCCTACGCTGCCCTGAAATTGCCACCTATGCTCAGGCTGTAAACATGAAACTATCTGAGGCTTGTAAGAGAACACACGTCCTGATGCCCTTTACAATTAGACAGAAGGAAAAACATCCTAAATATCAGCAGACATCATCTGGACACATTCACGGGAAACTATTTTCAACACCATCGGCTGAACCCCAGGCTGCTTCTCAGATGTGATACCTGAGTTCTGAGAAAGATGCCAAACCACAGACCTTACGACACTTTACGCTTCACATCCAAAGGCGGCAGCTTAACCATGCGCAGCGGCACAGGGGAGCAGAATCCGGAGCTCCACGAGATACGCTCTGCTCCCCGTGGGTCACACTGCTGACTGACCTACAGTCTGGGCCCAGGGGCTTGGACCTCACGGCAGAACCTGACCTTGATATTGGCATGCACGTGGAAGGGAGATGGGTGTATCCAGAAGACATCCTTAAGGTAACCACCCCTGTAATCACTATTTCCAGTAAATAGAGATAATTGAAAGCACAGATAAACAGGTAAGTAGAGAGACAGGGAAGTACTTCAGCTTTCTAACTTTTGAAACAGCACTCGAGCACACAGCAATCATCCACTGAAGGTGCAATTACCCTCACTCCTGAAATCTTGCTTTTCAATCTATGCGCCAAAAGCCCGTAAAAGATAAACTCTACACCTAAATTATTTTTGTGCCTGCCATCTCCTGTACACACGTATGAATGGATTAGGTTTAAATGCTAGTTCAGAATGCACTGAAAGCCTGAATGTGAACGAGCACACTGTTATTCTACCAAAATTCACTCTGTAGTAAAAACAAGCCTACATGGGATCCATAAGCTACAAATGCACTGTCCAAAATGGAAGCCATTAGCCTCATGTGGCTATTTTAAACTTAATTCAAATTCAATATTCAGTTCCTTACACTAGTCATATTTCAAGTGCTATATAGCAACATATGGCAAGTGGCTAACATATTAAATGACACAGATATAGAATCAACAGGGCAAGATTCAGCAGCCAAATTCACTCATGTATTTGTCTTTTTGTGGGGAGATGCAGAAGTCACTGAAACTCATTAAGAGTTTCAGTCGAGTGAGAGCATGCCCATCCCTCACCCCAATTCAAGCCAAAACTGCTGCCAACTGCAGAAGCTTACATGGCCATCAGTCATACAGGGCCTACAAATGAGGAAGGAAAGGAATACTGTCCCTAGAGAGAGTCTCTAGAGGAGTCTTTCCCACCTGTCACTCCACGAACCACACTGCTCTAAAGCATTCTTTTTCCAATCTCTAAAACTCATTGTCAAATTCTTAATCTGTAAGTGCCCCGTCTCCCAAGTACCTATGCCCAGAAACGGAGCCCTGGATTCTGCAGACAGAGATGTAGGGGTGGGAGCAAGGTCGGGGGAGGGGGGGAAGGAGGAGCTTATTGTAGCAAAACCTGCGTGCCTACTCTCCTTGCCTACATGAAAAGACCTGGGACCCAGTCAAAAAAGGATGTCTTTTTGTCTGAATGACTCACTAGGCTCACCCTTCCCTCCTCCCCGGCAGGCAGTGGTGGGCAAGGAGGCAAAGCCACCACGTTCTGCAGAAGCAGGTGGCCTGCTCTCTTCCCGGATACCAGGCACTCAGTGCACGTCTTCCCCCTGGGGGAACTAGCCTGTCCCTAGAAAAGACTACACCCATTTAACTTCCCTAGTATCCAGTGCCCCCTCAGTCCTGGATGGTTTGTAATGCAAAGGAAAGCGGGGGCATGTGTCAGATACGTGGATGAATACAGAGAAATAAGGCAGAAATAAAGGAGACCCCACCCCCCGCCCCCAGACACACACTACCTTCTGTCTGCACTAACCATCCTGAAGGGATAAGCCATGGGCTCATGTGACCAACAGTCTCATTCACTGAAATTTTAGGCCCCTCAAATGGGACGCCTTCATTTCAAAGATCCCAAGACCAGGGGGAAGTATGATCTGCCGTGGCCCCATGACATTCAGGCTCTGTTTCTAGGGCCCCTCTGGGGACGGACACAGGCTCTTCTACCTTCTCTTGATGTCTATCTTGCCTATTCCTCCCGGTTACAGGGAAGAAGCCAGCATGTGTCACTTGATGTGGCAACAGACCTGGCTTACAAAGTCAACTTTCTTCTATCATGCAGAAGACAGGTTTGATGAAGACAAAATTAACTCATTAACAAATTATATGTAACTTTCAATATTACAGAGCCTTTGTATGTATAACAGGACTATAGTCCCAAATGTTCTGGATTCCCACCCAGCTTCTAAGTCTTCTTAGGACGGTGTTATGGATATGTAAGGTATGGCCTAGAACACACAGACGTTCTAGATTTATTATTCCTGGGTGAATGGCAACAACCAAAATGTCAAAAAGTTCTGCATTCAGTCTATTTTATTTTTTATATTGTGTTGTAGTGAGAGAGAAATTTACACATGACACAAACGTAGAAATTATATTAAATACAACAGATACTAGATTCAGGATCTAAATACATCTTAGCAGGCTTGACCAATGGCCCAAAGCAGCTAAGACAGGACTCGGTAAGGGTAAACGCGAAGGCTGTACTTAGGTTCAAGTACAAGCACTTCCCATCCCAGGGCCAGAGCGGGATGTGGCCGCTAAGAAAGCCAGCCCCCAGCCTCATGACAGTCCAGGACAAAGCTGGTGGCAGGCTGGCTCCACACCAGCCATACTTTTGGAGTATTCAGCCTGGCTGTGGATTCCTATTTGGAGGCACTTACAGAAAACGAAGTTTACCAAAGAATTCAGAGAAGGGTGACAGACTTGAAGCCACACAAGGCGGAAAATAAAGGAACTAATTAGCCTAGTGAAAACCCAGGTAAAATGAAAACTACCTTCAAATATGTGAACAGCCATGACTGAGACAAGGGATTTAGATTTCTCTCATGTGGTTCAAAAGGACAGAAGCAAACCCAAATTCAAGAATTTCCTAACAATTTAAATTACCAGAAATAAATTATCTTATGACGTGGTAAGCTCCAAATGCTGAGGCATTCAAAAAGATATTTTAGAAGCATATACTATGTGAACTTTTAAGAGCCACCATTATTCTAATGACAAAATAATTAAGAATCAACAAATCATATGTAATATAAGTAACTGGTCTCAGACCAGACAGACTTGGGAGACTATTACTTTAAAAGTTACATTAACTAAAACCTTTTCAAAATGTCCTGCAGTTCCCCAAACCATACACAATCTTTCCTTTGACCTCCTTTGTGAGGGTATAGTACAGGAGAGGGGCTAGAGAGAAACCTGAAACAAAACCATTTAAAAAGAAAGTTACTGCTGCAATTCATGGGCAAAGACTGGTCAATCAACAATGCCATATACAGAGTAACACACACACACACACACACACACACACACACACACACACACGTGCGTGTTCTCTCTCTCTCTCTCTTCATTTTTAATATTTTAAAAGCTTAGTTCCTTAGAACTTTGTCTCCTCTGAAATCACGCAAGACCAAGCAGATAATGGGTTAAGACCAAAAACTAAAAGAGCGACCGAGCAAATCTGACTGCATGTTTGAAAAAGCCTATAAAATGTTACAAGCAAAACAGGAAAGCCTGTGTTAATAATGCATAAACCAAGAGAGAAAAAAAGCTACCCATTTAATGGAATAATGCTTTTATCCTTGCAGTTAAAATGAAATAAACCATGACTATTAATCTAGTAAGACCATGTAAAAGTGTAGTTTTTAAACATTTACTCAAAGGGAATAGTCCAGTAACCACTCTAAAAATCAGGGCCTTGTGTACAGCAGTGTCTGAACGCTAAATACCAATCTCCAGTCTGCGGACGCCATTACCCACCCTGTCACCATAGCAACGCTAACAGTATGCCTGACTTCAAAGACAAAGATGTAATTTCAGACTTCCAGCAGCCAGAGGGAGTGGTAAGAATATTCTACCCAGGCGGTGTCAGCTGATGATAAATTATAAAAATATCCAGGAAGGTTATGAGGCGGACTGTACCACATATTCTCATATTCCTGGGGGAAGACTTATATTAGTCAAACACACTGGGAGACAGCAAGAGTAAAACAAAAAGTAAACAAGAAAGGATCTCAATGGACTCTGATTTTTTTCTCTTTTAAAATTACATGGTACAGAGTTCCGCCTCCTTTTCTCTTGCTCCCAGGAGAAAATAAAAATAGCTTCTCCCATCCCCTTTCTCATTCAAATTAAGAGTGACTGAAGATGTGCATGGCTGTTCCAAGGGACTCGCAAAACCACCTCTATAACTGCGACTCCTACATTTGTGAAACTCTGGCATTTGTCAAAAATTGTTTTAGGCACAAGCAGGCAGCTAAGGGAGCAAAATCGATTTGTGCACTTCAGCTACACAAGAGCAGCTACCCTGACTGCCACCCAATCTAATCCCAACAAACTCAAGATATTTTTTAAGCCCTCTGAAGGGAAACAATTTTCCAATTTACAGGGGTTTTTTGTGTCTTTAAAAAAATAAACACATAAATAAATAAAGCGGACACTGACAGTGCTATTTCATGATTTTGTAGCTGTACAATTTTTAAAAGTGGGAGCCCAAAATCTTGAGCAGGTAATTTTCCTAGAGGTAATGAAATACGAGAGAATTAACGTTCCTGAAGTCTCCATAAGGAGGAGTTGACCATACTTGAGCTTTTTCACTTAAAGGGAGTTATAAACAACAAGACTGGCCTACAAATGAACAGAGGTAGTTTTCCTATATATATTGTTACTATTTTTTAAGAATAAAAGGATGTTAAATTATCTTCTTGTTGAGTTCTGTCACATGGTTGGGGTCTCAAAAAAAATCTAATTCCTTCACAATAACAGGAGCACGATACAGCTGCCCCTTTCTAACAACCAACAGACCCCTGTTCTCCTTCCCCCTAAAGATTGACGAATGGCCAAGAGCCAAAGATAGTTGTGGATTCAAATCAAGACTGGAGTCAAGATCCTTGTCCCCTACTGGGTGGGTCACTGGCTTGCTTGCTGTCCATGTCCATTCCTTCTGAAGTATAAAGCATAGCAACCGACACATGGTTGGACCAAAGATTCTTCCAGGCCCAGTCCTAGGGGGGAGAAGTGGAGGAATCACACGAGCATCACACCCCTTCCACTAAAACTCTGAAGGAGCTAGACAGTTTATGGATTCACCTTTTTGTCCTGAGGAACACATCTCCAATTTTATGATGTACTCAGGTCAACACGTACAAAAAAAAAAAAAAAATCCCAAAGCTTTGCCAGAAGATAAATATTGCAACGGTTATAACTATTAAGTCACTAGTGGAATGTTTGCATGGTAAAATTTAGACCCTCGCCAGAATAACCAATTAATCGTGAGCCCAAATCTTGTAACTCAGAGATGAACAATCTTCTCCCATAAAGACATACAACAGAAAAATGCCAACTTACAAATTGTCACCTATGCGTCAAAACAAAGAAAGTTTACTTCACAACTGAAGTACTTATTTATTAAAAGACTTTTCATCCTGCTACATATTTTATGCTTACAAAATTATTGTCTTCAAAAAAACTCTGAAATGAAAATGGGTTCAGTAAGCTACTCCTTTGGACAGAATTGCTGGATTTGTAATTGTGACAGTTAAGCAAGTTATAGAAGAAACAGCCAATCATTCGTTCACTTATTTATGTAACAAGATGCCAAACTTAAGTTCTAGACAATTATCCCAAATAAAATGAAAAACTTAACGCTATAAAAAAAAATAGAAAACCCGTATTTTGGCATCGTTATTCACTATTTTCACAGGAATATTTGTGTTCCTTTACAGACTATTTCCTTTCACAAAATAAAAGATTTTACTATCTTACAAAAGTATAAAGGTGATATTCCACTTCAAGAAATGATGCCTTCGGTTTATGTTAATAATCACGCAACCTTACTTTTTCCCCCTTCTACCTAGTCAGGAATGCAGCCTTAAATTTATTTTTTTTAAGGTTTTATTTTTAAGTGATTTCTACACTCAATGTGGGGCTCGAACTCACAACCCTGAGATCAAGAGTCACAGGCTCCATGGACTGAGCCAGCCAGGCACCCCACAGCCTTAAATTTAATAGTGATTCGTGGTAACTGTATTATCATGGTTTGTTTACTTCTCCATTTTTAACCATTTTTTTAAATTTGTATTCCACTTTGACTAGCCTCAGTTTATAGAAATGCTTTAGTGCAGGTCAGCTCAATTCCTATTTAGAAACACATGGGTTATAAATTCTATGTAAAAACATCATAGGAAATGAAAATGTTCTGTCACAACAGGACTCTTTCAGTTAAAAGTGGCCATTGGTTTATTTAAAAATAAACAAATTTATTTACACATTCATAGGGACACATGTTAGAAGAATACCTCTTCCAAGCTGCTTTTTTTCATTTTTTTTACTGTTCATTTATTTTTGAGAGAGACAAGTATGTGAGGAGGGGAAGGGCAGAGAGAGAGAGAGGGAGACACAGAGTCCGAAGCGGGCGCCAGGCTCCGAGCTGTCATGTCAGGACACAGTCCGAACGCGGGGCTCAAACTCACAAAGGGCGAGATCACGACCTGAGCCGAAGCCGGACGCTTAACCAACTGAGCCACCCAGGCACCCCTCCTTTTTTCTTTTTTTTTAAATGTTTATTTATTTTTGAGAGAGAGAAAGAGAGAGAGAGAAATTTTTTTTTACGTGTACTTATTTTTGACAGAGTCTTCCAAGGTGTTTTTAAACACTTTTGTAGATGAAGAAATCTATAGTCTTAAATTTCAATCGTTAAGTTATATAGTGTCTGGGTCATACTTTTTTTTTTTTTAATTTTTTTTTTAACGTTTTATTTATTTTTGAGACAGGGAGAGACAGAGCATGAACAGGGGAGGGTCAGAGAGAGGGAGACACAGAATCCGAAACAGGCTCCAGGCTCTGAGCTGTCAGCACAGAGCCCGACGTGGGGCTCGAACTCACGGACCGCGAGATCATGACCCGAGCCGAAGTCGGCCGCTTAACCGACTGAGCCACCCAGGTGCCCCTGGGTCATACTTTTTATATTAGAATACCACAGTATAAAAGCTTCAGATAGGCTAAAAAATGAATTATATTAAACTTCATATAATTTTGTCGTATTGATGAGAAACTGGGTTTATGAATATATTCAAAAGTAAAATTGGTGATGGTGAGTATCACACACAAGGGATATGGTAAGATAGTTCATAAAATATGTTGGGAAAAGTAAAATATATTGACCTATTTATCACTATAAAGTAATACTCCTTTCCTCTACAATTTGTCCAGGTACCTTTTCACTAGCTACTACTGCTGGCTAAATATATTGGATTTATTAAATAAGCATCGGCAAACGTTCCCTATTTGGGATGTACAATTTATTTTTTTTAATTTTTGTTAATGTTGACTTATTTTTGAGAGAGAGAGAGAGAGAGAGGAAAACAGCACAAGCAGGGGAGGGGCAGAGAGAGAGAGGGAGACACAGAAGCCGAAACAGGCTCCAGGCTCTGAGCTGTCAGCACAGAGCCTGACGCGGGGCTTGAACTCTGACTGGGGAGATCATGACCTGAGCTAAAGCTGGAGGCTTCACTGACTGAGCCGCCTGAGGCATCCCAAGGGATGCACAGTTTAAACATCAATAGGGGTGCCTGGGTGGCTAGGTCGGTTGAGGGCCCGACTTCGGCTCAGGGCATGATCTCACAGTTCGTGGGTTCGGGCCCCACATCAGGCTCTGTGCTGACGGCTTAGAGCCTGGAGCCTGCTTCAAATTCTATGTCTCCCTCTCTCTCTGCTCCTCCCCCGCTCATGCTCTGTCTCTCTCTCCTTCAAAAGTAAATAAAAACATTGAAAAAAAATTTAAACATCAATAAATACCATGGTCTCAAAGAGCAGGACTAAAAATCCAAAGTAAGATACTTCCAGGATGTTCCCCTTGCAAAACACCACCTGACTCAAAACGACATACTTACTGAATGCCATCTAATCAACTGGGATGAAAAAAGGCAGAGAATTCCAAAAGGTGTGTTTTCTATATTAATAAAATTATTTATGCCCCCTTGATCCCCCTCCTTTCCTCTCTGTATGTGTATTAGGGATAGAGAGGGAGGGAAACACATTTGACTTAGGAGGATATCTTAAGTTGTTTTACCTAATTCCCCACCTTCAGTCTCCCACTAAAGGTGTGTTTATCAGTCACAGCTGGTGATTCCTGGACAACCACTAGGGTTCCTATGGTTATCTGCCTCAGAAACCCGAAAACCTTTTGCAAAATCTAAGGAGTCTATCTAAGGCCAACTTCACTAAAACCAGAGTAGATTTCTATCCATGCCTTTTCTCACGCCTTTTCTTTTCTTTATCTTCTTTTAGGTGATTCTACCACTCCCTGATAATATCACAAGTTGGAAAGAGCAAGGAAAAGCCATTTAGTTACCTACACGACTCTAACCATAATGCTGGGAGAGCCCCTTAGCATTGTTTTCAATTACAACGTATTTAATGTAGTTTTCACATATACACGTTCTTCTGTTATGTGGTAAATAAAAATGAACAACACAGAATCCAAACGAATGCGGAAGAATCCCAGTGGTATTCACACCAACACACTCTATCCGAAGAGGTCCACATACGGGGAGGTCCAATAACGGAGTCTAACGGGCGAGGAGTCAAGGAGATAAAGTTTTAGTCAACAGTCAGCTGCCACAATCACCGGGACTCTACCAAGTCTCTGTTCCGGGTTTCCTCATCCGGAGGAAGGGAATACTGAATCTCGGGAAAGTCTGGTAGACTGGCAACCCTATCAGGCACGGACAGCTAAGTAAGTTTCAAAAGAGGAGGGGCAAACAAATGTAAGAAAGTGACGTTTACGAGTGCTGACACATAAGGCAAGTACCACACAAGAAGTTTTATATACGTTCTATCGCATGTAATCCACAGGGGTAAAGGTGAAGCGTCTAGGCAATAAAACTACACTGAGCATACGCGTGAATGTGCTTTGTGAACCATAATGTGCCTATTTAGATACACTTTTTAAAATCGGATACCCGCAGAAAGGGCCACAATTACATCAAAGGTGGCCAGAACTTTAATATCTTGTTTTCATCCCTATAAAAGTAGAAATTAAGTCAGAAAAATGAACGTTAAGTCAGGGGAGAAAAGTAGAAGAAATAATAAGATCCCTCATGAAATCCCTCAAGAAAGCCAGCAGAATCATTACTTTACCACACCAAATGTTGACAAAAGTGTGTGGCAGTAATGTTCTTCCCCTAAAATAACAAGCATTTCTAATATGGGACTAAATGCCACCCTTGCAGAAAAGGCTAACTTCATTTTGATATAGCTGTCAGTGCTCTTACCTTTTCAAATATCCCAAACTTCCACAATGGCAAAACATCTCTGTGATATTACACTTGCTAAAAGTATGAATTTTGCAGATTTTATAGATGGTTCTCTGAAGATAAAAAGAGAAGATAGTCTTTTCAATAACAGGCATTCTGAATATAGGTCTGTTTTCTTGTGGATTTCTTATTGCTGAGTGTGTTACAGGAAAGAACACTAATAAGCTAATCCAAATTTTATTTTTATGTTATTCCTACACCTAACATAAAATCTTAAACACAGGAGGCAATCAATAAATGACTGTTAAACGTAATTGAGTTTTTCTGGGTAAAGTGAAACCTTCTGCATTAACCGAGGATGTCAACATTTAGGCACACTAGCTGAGGAAAGACAAATAGAGTAACTACAAAAAAGCAAAACCACTTGGGAAAATCTGAACATATTCGTATTTATTCAAGGACACTCATAATTTTAATCTAAATTGGCAAAACAGTGTTTCAAAAGAGAGAAGGTCTTAGGTTTGAAAACTGAAGTTGAAGGGCACTCAGGTGTGTTCTAGGACAGGTGCACGCAGAAAGCTGCTGTAAAGGGATGAACTATGGGTTCACTGGGACTCCACCATTGCCGGGACTTTGAGTCCCGTTTCCTGCCATTGTGGAGTCTTTATTTTCACATCTGGGAAGTAGAGCTTTAAAAAACTCTGAAGCAAAATACGTAAAACTACACACATTTTAATAACTTATTAATATTAAACCTTTGCTCTTTATGCAGGAAGTGAAATGACAGCGCTTTAAACACTGGGAGAAAAAAAGGGAGGGAGGGGTTTAATTTTAAAACACCAAGAGAAATCTGCTCAGAGTTCATGGTAATCTCCCTAAGGCCCTATTTCCTCTGCTGGGATTTAAATGTATCACAGAAACTCAAGGTATTCAAAGGAGTAACCGCTACTACACAATAAAAAAGAACAGCTTTCAAAAATAGCATGTGAAAAACCAGGTTCCCCCGCCCCCTCGCACAGTCGCATAGCCTCAAAAAAGAAAAACAAACAAACAAGTAAAAACGTGAAATTTGTATAGTAGACTCATAAATGCACATACTCAAAATAAGTTTCAGAAGAGGAGAAATCATAACGAGATACATGAAACTAAGGGATGCCCCCCTCCAGAATGAAATGCAACCAAAGTCTAAATCATTCCAAAGTAAGCCAAACAAAGCCAAATAAAGTCACCTGCCCCCACCCAAGGAGCATATTAGGATATAAACTTACTGGATTCTCCTAAAAACAAAGGCAGTGGGACCAGCCATGAGTCCTAACTGAATTATATATAGTTTCATCTATTTTTGAGATGGCACTCTGTCTTACTCCATGTTAGAGCTAGCAACGCTCTGGTACAATCTGCTGAGTTGTTTACACAAACTCTGCTCCAATACTCTTCAAATCATCTCTGAGAATTTTAGTGAAATGTACAGTTATAGCCACCACTACCATTCTTTCAACATCAGAATCTATTTATGACATTTTAACTCTTATATAAAAGACCTATACAAAAAATAAGGTTTTTGGTAACAAAGATGAAATGTTTTCTTTTAGGAGTTTTAGAATTCCGGCAGATTTATTCATAAAATCTCTGGGTTATTCTTTTCTCCCTAAACCAACTCCCACCACCACGTCACCCCTGTGTTTGTCATCTCCTGGCCACTCAGCTTAAAAACCTTAAAAGCATCTATCATTCATCCCTCCCTTTATTTCAACAATTTTCTCCTCTGCATTCTCACTGCCATCACTTTTTAATAATCTGACTCAACCTCATTAGCGAGATAATACACTAACCTCTTAAGTTGTCTCCCTGCCTCCAGTGGTAATGAAGGCATTTTGAAAATAAAGGCTTTGCATAAATAAAAGGCAGGGAACAATTCACTTGTCTAGGTAACCTGAAAGTACCAGACTTTCAAAAATAGAAGATGGGGTGGGATCTGGCTTTGAGAAGACAAAATACATGTCAAGAAGGGCATGTCTTTAAAGTTCATGTAACTCACATGTAACTCACGCCTACGATATTCACTAAGACCCCTGACTCTGGGCATAGCTATTCTTTTACTAGCAGTTTCCAGTGTTAGTTAACTGAAAGTTTTATTTATGTAAACCCAGACTTTTAAAAATGGTGCTCAATAAATTGTTATACATAATTATTATTATTTTGAAGCCAAATTTTCTCCAGATACAGATAATTACAACAGACCAATCACATACTTTTGGGGTCATTAGAAGGTGTTAACTAAATCACTGTACTTCTCAACCACCCACACCCATGGTGAAAATAAAAACTGATGAAAGATCCCTACCTTACATGAGAAATTTTTGAAAAAAAAATTATCAGTATCAGGATACAAGTCTAAGATGGGAGCAGGATACTGCTGTGCTCGCTCATTCTGGACTTTAAGAGAAGACATTTACCTGTAGATCAGACACAGCTTATGTACTATTGTCTCAGGGGACCCCACTCTGCTTTGACAAAGATAGTAATAAAATATGAAGTAAAAGGAAGACTTGTGACATACCACTCTACCCAGATCAAACCAGGGAGCTCCAGAGAGAAGGAGGGAGACTGGGAGGGAAGGAGGGAGGGAAGGAGGGAAGGAAGGGGGGAGGGGCACAAAATGCAGGGGACATTTTTGATTAAACTGACTTGGGTTCATCAAGAACAAATGGTGGTTTTCATGTCCCTGGGTTGCTAATATTTCCATTAGTGATAAATCTCAGTTTAAAAAGCACAGGGTGCTTACTCAGTTACTTTTTAGTACACAGATGTAAACCTGAGTGTCAGAAGTGACTGGAGTCCTCAGATACAGGCCATCAGGGTCGTCCTTACACCAGCATGAAATTAAAACCAACTGCTGATTGTTTTGGTTCAGACAATGGTCTCCACTGGATTCCCATTGATCCAGTGGGGAAAGGCATTAGACTTTGCATTACAAAGATAAGATTTCATTGTCCTGCGGCTTCCTTTTTGTTTCTTTTTCCTACCTCTCACTTTATACCAGGTGGTCATAAAGATACCCAGTATATGTACTTCTCAACTTTTCAAGATAAACCTTTCTCCTTCTCCCAAAACTTCCCTACACTCAAATATGTCAAAGTACCAAACTGATCCCACAGCAGGGAGAGGGAGCCCTCTGCAATCTCGGAGAAGTTAGAGACAGACTCCACAAGAAGACCTGTGGCTCTCCCATAACCTGCATAATAAAGCTATGGACTCAATCATGCAACTCCAAATCCCTAAGTATGTTCAAAAGCAAATGGCACCCAGGGCGCCGGGGTGGCTCAGTTGGTTAAGTGTCCAGCTTTGGCTGGGTCACAATCTCATGGTTCCTGAGTTCGAGCCCCGCGTTGGGATCTGCGCTGACAGCTCAAGAGCCTGGAGCCTGCTTCAGATTCTATGTCTCCCTCTCTCTCTCTGCCCCTCCCCCACTCAAGCTCTGTCTGTCTGTCTGTCTCTCTCTCTCAAAAAATGAATAAACATTAAAAAAAAAAAAAAAGCAAATTGTACCCAAAAATGGGAGGGAAACCATTGCTGGAGACGTCATTACTGAAGGGCATACGCGAGCCAGAACTTTGACAAAGATTTAGTCCTGTTTGCCATTCACCATCATCATTAGAACAGGTATCCAGGCCAAAATATATTACTTTATCAAAATAAAGTCATCATTCCTACCATATAAGTCATCATAAGCTGCTCATTTTGTTTCTGGGAGGGAAAAAAAAGGGCAAATGATTTAAACGACTCCCAGCTAATCATTTTTATAATAATCTGATCTAAATATTTAGCCATAATATTATTTACTATCTTTCTGGTCTAATAATCAGGTGCTATATAAATCTGAGAACTCTAGGAAATTAGCTATCAATAACTGAATGCTAAAAATTATATATTTAATTTTTGAATTAATGTTCTCACATGCACTGAACAGGGACAAAATGCACAAATGTATGCACGCAGATTCCACTGCACAGGACCACTGCTCTGAACACTTAAAAAATTCAAACGATAGCTTGATAATGAAATAAAGTGAAAAGGCACACACACCACAATTTAACATTGGATAAAATTTAGGTCCTGTAGAAGGAGACAACAATAGTACCTGACAGCTTTTTTTTTTTTCTTAAATAGAATGCATTATGAAGAAAAGTGGTCGAGAAAGCTTAGTCACTTTTTTGTAGCTTAAAGCTTTTTTTTCCCCCTCTTTTATTCCAGGCTTAAACAAAGTTCAGTGGGGCATCAAACTGCCTGTTTTAAATTACAGTCTGTATTTTAAAATAGAATGCATGCACGGCGTGTTCCTGAAGCTAGGGGGTGGGAGTGTTATTCACGGAAAATTGAAGGCTTGTTGAGTCAATAATCTTCTTTCACACAGTAACAATTTTCAGCTAAAATTTCTTGACCCAAACAAAAGAAAACAAGACCATTCAGTTATTTTACAACGATTTAGAGAAAGAAGGCAAAAGAAAAAGATGAGGAAGAGAGAGACACTTCTAAAACCCTACATTGTGAGGGAAGAATAAAAAATTTTGCTCTCTACATGTATTTATTTCCTCTCCCAAGCTGATGGTTAATATCAAAAATAGTTACTTCCATTCGAAAAGAAAAATAAAAGCAATTAACCAGTCCACAAACGCTACTATGAGCTCCTGCTGGTTATAGAGCTCTTATTATATAACCTACATGTATGCCTTCAGTTACCTACAAAGAGGAAATTTGTAAATTAAAATCTATTTCCCACCTAACTTGGCTAGCACAAAGTAAAACGCATTCAACCCCTTACGCTGGCCATGGCTGCAGAACTGGGGGAAGCCCACTGACCCCTCTGGGTACCAGCACCCTGAAGAAAGGAGGAAGGAGGCTTTCTAGTTCAACACACCTGCCTTCGGCAGGCTCGAATGAGAAAAGGTACCTTTGCATGTCAGTCCTGGCATAAAAACTAAAATTAAAACCCGAAGTTGTTGTGCGGCTTGGCTTGACCACCTGTCCTACCCAAGCCCCCATGCAAGAATTTCCCACACGCCGTTTTTCTGTGCTTTATACTGAAGACAAACACGACTGCTCTTCCCCTTGTGCACAGAGACAGCTCATCTGTCGGAGAGGCTCATGTGTCCAGGTGTGGTTCGGTGGCTCTTTGTGGACACACCTGGGAGTTGCATGCGCCCAGCCTGTGGGGCCACAGAGAAGGCTTCACAGCCTCCCCCAGGTCATCTGAAGAGCAGCAAGCTGGCTCAAAACCTTCCTGTCGCCAATTTGTTAGGGCAAATCCTGTATGCTGACTTTTCTATCAGCCAGGAACATCTGCATTTTTCATCCCTTACTTAATGAGCCTCATTTATCAACTATAGATCATAGTTATCTTTCTATTATCAAAACCAATATCCTGCAAATCAGTTATGTTTCAGTCTCTCTTCATCTCCAATTTTGTCCAGTGTCTATTTTTTATAGTACTCTTTCATTAATTTTTTTAGAACTGACAGTCCCATAAAATGGGTTGAAATTCATTTCCCCCATACTTTAAATGGAAACCTTTAGAATGTTATGTGAACAAGTTTGCAGGGGGTATGCTTACAGTGTTTTTAAAAGTTAAACAAATCTTTTAAAATAACATATTGCCACTAAGCAAATATCTCAGCTATAATAAATTTAGAATTATCCACTTATTTCAACAGGGCTGAAGATCTCAATTTAGAAACACTTTGCACACAAACACTTCAGTTATTTAAAAGCAAACTCTAGTTCTTTTTAAATATTAATTTATTCAAACTTTCCATATATTTAACCTGCTTTTACCTGGAAGAAATCCAAACTGGTGAGGTTTTATTGGGTATTCATTTACAGAACAAACATTTAAGTGGAAGATTGTTTTGAAAGAAGGAGAAACCTACTTTCCCGCTTCCTACTACTTCTTGCCTTGTTCAAGTATTATCCTCTATTTTCAAAATGACTGCCAATATCACAAATGTAGTCTAAGGGATAAAATTATAGAACATCACATCTTAAAGAAATGAGCCATGTTGGAAAATAACGTTTGTCAAAGTCACTACCACTTTTCCTAAATTCGAACTTTCAAGTAAGGTCTTCACGTGTTTCTCTCAACCTTAATCCAAAAAGAATTAAGGTCTCCATATGGAATAGACCAGTTACTAAAATTACATTTGAGAAGATGGTAAATCCTACGTAAGAATTCCAACTATTGTGTGTTCCACTTAAAACTTTGCCAAGACATCAAAATGTGTCTGTACCTTCAGTTTGGAAACTATGCCACTGATGAAGGGGTATCTTCAGATACTCTACCTGACAAGGCTCCATCCATCACAGAAATTCCTGCTCCCTTCCATGACTGCTCACCTATCACCTCTTCCCTAACTCCCCAACTCCACGGACTCTACTAACATTTAGAAACACTCACAAACAGCTGATGTCACCAGCTACACACAGGAATTATCAGTGCTTCAATACTGAAATAAAGTGACAACAACTTACAATTTTTTAAATGTTCAGAATGATTTGAGAAGGATCAATCAACGGAAGGCAGCTATACTCTTAACCTTTTACTGAAACCCATTTAAATCGAGTTCAAGATACAAGTAAAAAAAGTTTGGGAAGAGTTCATTCAGCAGCCAAACATCTAATTCTAACCTGGTAGATTTCAACTTTTGCAAAAACCTGCCACCCAACAGGTTAAGAACACTTTAACAATTTGTGTTTTCAATTGGGTTGAAAACTTAGTGAAAAGCAAAACCCAGTTAAAAAACGCTTCACCTAGCTTTTTCTAACAGTTTCCGATTGTTCACAGGAACTGTGTTATCAAATCTACAACACTTAAAATGTCCCTATTAACATATCATCAATATTCATATATGCTGCCAAAGTACACGACCTTTTACCACTATCCAACGTAAGTGCCATTAAAGATTTAAAAAACAAACACACACAGAGTATTCTTTTCCAGGGAAGGCAGATCATTGTAGGCTCTGTTGCTAATACCTAACCCCCAAAGAATATTCTTGGTAATAACAGTTTTCCAACCATCCCCTTTCAGGCTTCCAATATCCTGTTTAACACCCTCCATTTCAAAGAAAAACCGGCATTTACTACCTCCTTCCTTTCACAAAGGGCCAAAAGACATATGTTTTATCTAAACCTCGATATTCCCTTCTAATTGCAAGCTTCAACAAAGGTGCCATAAGCAATGTTCCACGCGACACTTAGGGTTTTTTACTGAACTCTGAAAGATACAAAAATCCCTTTTTAGGTCGACCTCTTTAGATATTTCCTATTTAAAGAAGAAAGGGTCAGAAGGAGATTTTTAATGACCTGATGGGCCTTCTCAAAGTCTGTTAGAATGGGGCTGATCTTATTCTGCATCTGAGGCAAACCGAATAATGGGCCTACTATCTGAAACACAAACTGGTGGGAGGCCTCTGCGAAGAAGAAACCAGATCATGACTGCCAACCTAAGGAGAAGGACAGCTCTTCAGATCCCTGGAGGAGAAAACGCTGTTTACTTGGAAGGAGAAAATCAAACCTTTTGTTTGTTTACTTCCCTGTATCCATGTTTATACACATTTTATTAACAACATATCTGTGCCGCACTTACTGAAATTATTATCATTCCCATCAATTTATTTATTTTTACAATTAAAAAACCTGTATTACTAAGAAAAGAATGTTTTCACACTATTTTTAGCTCAGTTATCCAAAAGTGCCCACTTCTTCTCTAGAAGCTTAAGGCTACCAGGTTCAAGTCAAATGTCATTTTATAATAAAACAGTTTTAAGGAAAAACCCACCCTGCTAATACAGATACCTCATTATAATTCTTTAGTCTCAGGAGCATCAGAGAACATAGGCTCTACTGATATCAATTTGATACCTTGGAAAAAATCCCTTAAGCAATGAAAACAAAATTCTGAAACTGGAGGAAGAACGTGGTTGGAAGTTTTTACCTAAAATCTTATTAGGAAAATACTACTGAATAAACATCATAAATACTCTGAAAAGATCCTATTCTAACAGGGGAGCCAAGACAGCTATAAAAATAAGTGTAATAAAAAGATAAACAGTAAATGGCACAAGCAATGAAAATGTAACAAAAGACAACAAAAAAAAGTGTATTAAATAATATTTGGAGGGGTTATCTTAAAATAGACATTGAGATCTACTCAATGTTTATAAAATAAAGCGTTAGTAAGTTGTAGCATTTTTCTGGCCTTCCACTGTGTATTCTGCTTAAATGCTGGCTTCCTTTCATATCAATATTAGAGGTGGAAAAACTACCCAATGTGCTCAAATTTTAAGTGATAATATTCCAAGGAGAGAGAGTTCTGCAAGCTACTTTTAATATCTACTAGATGCTAAGAATTGTTAATAATGGTAATATCAAGGTATGGAAGCTAATGCAACTCAATGGGGAAAGCTGTTGATTAAGAGGGAGAGCAGTGAGTGGACATTATTAAGAAAGATTTGTTCTGAGCTTAGGGCTGAGGGAATTAAGTGATAAGTAAATATCACTGGTCATGGCCCCAAGACAACAAGAGGACAAGTATTAATTTATGAGGTATTTGCTTTACCGTGGATGATCTCAGGATCTAAGTCAGCTGGAAAACATAACTGCGTTAGCTCCTGAAGATCACCAAGAATTTAATGACATGCAAATACAGACAGATACCAGTTCAAACAACGGTGGGAGGACAACTTACTGAGATATCAAATTACAGATCTAGCATAAGGATACTGGAAATACCTTGGTTTCTCATATTGGAAACTGAACTGCATAACAAACATGCTAAAGAAAAGATCACACGTACAGAAAATATTACAAAATCTATCCCAATATAATCAGAAAGATTAAGAAAGGACTACTGGAGAAGTTCCTTCTTAATAGTCACATATATAATAATCGAAGACTGAACAATCATACGGTAGAATCCTATACCACATTTTTTAAAATGTAAAGGGAAGACCCACAACTTAGTTCCAAATTATAAGCTACAGGTTACACATACGATGGGTTGCCTTTAAAAGACAAGATTTGTATCACTGACACATGAATCAAAAATGCAGCATAAATCTACAAATTACCCAACAGCAAATTCAGATATAATCACAATATAGTTTCATGGTACCTACAGTATCAACTTAGCCAAGTGGGAGAACTAAACTACTTAAAAGAGGTAATACTAAAAATACATGATATTAGAGCCATGGAGAATACCAACAAATCTTGCCCCCAAACTGTGATGACCTTAATTGTGTATAACATAGCTAAACACGCGTTAGTCAAGCCTGTACACAAACTTTCTACACAAACGATGCCTGTTAAAAGAAAAGTGGCATGCTAAAATCCATTTAAATAGAGCCAATTTTCGTTTTGACAGGTTGGCAGCAGGTGCGGGAGGGTGGTGGCTAGGTACACCAGCTGATCTATGGTTTGTCCTTCATTCAGTAACTGACACTTCCATATACTCGCCACAAAACCAGGAAAGTTTGTTCTCTAAAAAAAAGCTTAGTGAAATGTTATTGCATCAATCAGCATCTTATTTACCTGTGAGTTAGTTACAAAAACTGAAAGAAAATACCAAACGGGGCATTTCTTTCTCTCTCTCTCTCTCTCTCTCTCTCTCTCTTTTTGTTAGCACGTAAGAAAATTTGTGTCATAAACAACTAACTGTAAATCCTCTTACAAATTAGACACGGAAAAGATGGAGGAAGAAAGCAAGTCATTAAAAGTATTCAAATAGAACAATTCAGAAAAACTTGGAACTATTGATGAACAGATCGGTTCACTTCCCGAAATGCTGTCAGCCCCCTTTTCAACACTCAGCTTAAAAAGCACCGTCCCAAAGCGCGACTCTTCCATCGGGTTTTCTGGGACTTCGGCATTTCATTCCCTCCCTAACGGTGCTGCAGAGCCAGCTGAGCGTTGACACCCCCTTTCCGTGCAGAGCCACAAAAAGCAGCAGAGCCTAGTGAACGACTCCGAAGTTCCAGTGGATACAAAGAAAGCAGCACGCCACCAACTGTTCTTCTAACTACGTAAAAAAAATCTGTATCGATTTATAGCAGCCTTTCCAACCTGCAGCACAGCACACATCACATCACCAGCCAGGGGCACCCCTACGAAGCTGGGCTTCTCTAAAAACAATAAAAAGCTGGGGGAGGGAAAAAAGTGGAATTCGTTGTCCATCTGCTTCCCGTGAGTCCACTGAAATTTCCGAAAACCGCAAGCTAATTTCCAAATATCCAGCAAACATTACGTTTGTCAGCGCTGCTCCCCTGCATGCGTACACACGCGTACATGCTCACCAAGCTCAGGCGTCCGCTAAAGAAGAAAAGCTTACAACGCAAGACACAGAACCCATCACCTCTCCTTCTTTCGAAAACCTAGTAACTAGACAGTGAGCACCCCGGCGTCGACTAGAAGATGACCACAACCGATTTCACCCACCTCCCATCACGGATGTAAAAGCTAAGACATTACGTCAAAAACATGTTCATCGGCTTCAGAGATACTCTACACCCTGTGGCCAGCACTTACCTTCTTCTCTAAGGCTGCACATGACTTAAAGACGGGTAGAGCATGCATGGCAAATGTCATGTAGAACGCTGATTACAAATGCTAGTCCTCGAACGCTTACAAGTAATATAATATTACTTAATGTAAAACATTGGAAATTCAAATTAAAATCCTGGCTAGCCTGAACTCCCATCTTAAATGAAACTTAACAAAAATGAAGCAATAATAATTCTTCAAATCAAAATATTTTAATAAAAAAGAAATATAAAAACTGATTTGCACAGATGTACTCTTTTAGTTTATAAGGAAAACCTCATTTGAATTAGGCTATCGTCCATTAAAAACAAAACAAAACAAAACAAAACAAAAAAACAAGTTCTTTACAGGCATCAACGATTCCCTATAATCTGGCCACTACCCTAATCAATATATATCTCCATCCCCATACTGTATTTGCTGGTGGAAATAAAGTCTGCCTTTTCCAAATTTAAACTAAAATGCTTTCTTTTGGGTAGAAAAGGATTGGGTGATTTCTCATTACATCTAGCCCCAGAAGCTGGGATGCTACCACTGGATGCTTTATCTCGTTCATCATCTGTGATCATTTGCCAAGTGGGAATTTCTTCACGTTTAACTCTTGTACAGACACCTCTGTTCTGTATCACTACAGAAAGCAACAGGCTAGGCAAAGCACAACTGTACAAGAGAAACACCTTTCTGCCACAAAACCCATCAGCTGAGTAATAAACCTTGCAAATGGACCCAGAGATACTTCCAGATGAAAGAGACCTATCCAGAATAAAGCCCTAAAAAAATTAATAAACCACAAATACATCTGACATCTAGAAAGTTCTCCCCTGAGTCTTAATATAAAGTAGAACAAGCAAAAGTAACAGGTCTTTTTAAAAATCTTTAACTCATTACATTTCTAAATCAGCACATTAATGTCTTACTGGTAAACTTGATGGTCTTTCTTGTTGTATTAAGTTCAAGTCTTCGTGGTTAGGTTTTCCAGGAGCCAAAGGAGGTTGAGACCTAGTTCCATAGCCTTCCTGAGACATGTCCTAAACAAACACAAATATAAAGCACTTCATAAATATCTCAATGAAGTTGTAACCAAAATGAAGCAAAGGCTTATCGCAAACTATCAATTTACATTACATTTAAGCAGACACAGAAATATGTTCTAGCTATCATGTAACTTTATCAAAAGTAAAAGCAAATGACAAAGCAGTGAATCGTCAAGAGCAAAAAACATTATATACACCTATGATACATATACGTGTGTGTATACATATATGTATATATACACACACAACTAAATTTATCATGACCATACGCCATATTTGAGTTTTGCAGGAAGGTAACAGTCAGTAAAAGATGGAGAAGGAGGTAAGCTACGACCAAACTCTCTTTAAACCAGAGCAAACCAAAAGTTCGTGTTATTGTTTAATTCTGATTTGAGCTGAGCTGCCTTTAGCGTTACCTTGAAAATGTTAATATAATTAATGAACACTTTATTATCAACGGACTTTTAGTACGTCCTCTCAATAACCCACAAAACAACACCATTATTAAGCTCACGGTATCCTGGGGTTTCTACAAAACCAATAAACGCTCATGTACAGAATTCCATATGTTCACGTGGCATAGTTTCCAGAGAAGCACCATCAAGAATAAAACAGCAGTAGGGAAACAAAACACACCCAGAAAACCTGCTGAGGTCTGAGAAACTTATCATTAACATGGCCTTTCTGGCATCCTGTTGAACACTTTTCCAGGAGGTATTCAGCATGGTTTCAGTGTTCTACTGAAATACTATTGTAGAAACCAAATACCACGCCACACCAAACTCACTGTACACCCAATCTCGAGCTGTTTAACTATGTCTACTCAGCTACTAAACATCCTACCACCATTTGCACCCCAAGGCAAACAGCAGCACAGAATGAGAAATACTTATTACAGCATGTCTTAATTGGCGCTGAAAGCTGAAAAACCAGTTTCTGATGGGACAGGGAAAAAAGAATGGAAAATACCACTTAAAAGTAAAATTCTCTCCCTTTCCCTGTCAGTGTTCGTATTAAAGAAACATTACATACAACTTCTACTTCTCCTGTTAAATCCTCAAAATACTACTTTAAAAATTAATGTTTATTAGTTGAAACCCTATAAAAAGCTTCTGCTGCCCCACCCCTTTCTCACACAGTATACGCTTAAAATTACATGGTTTCTTAAGCCAAGAAACTTTGGACCAATAGCTAGTACTACAAAGTATACAAACTGTACAAACCAGATTTAAGTAGCCAAGCACTGGTTTTAAACAGGCTCTGTGGTAAGAGCATGCCTACAATACAGCATTGCCCAAGCAACCCTTCTGTCCTTTAAATAAATCTACACACACACACACACACACACACACACGCACACACACACACGCACACGCGCACACACACACAATTAATCAAAATATCTAACCTCTAAAAGGAATGCATTATGCCCAGTCAGTACTATGCTTTTGTAAGAGAGTTAAATCCCAGTTGTCCAGGTTTTAATCTGGTAACAGTGAGGTGAGGCCTCAGTGAGCACATGCCATCCAGGACACCCAAAAGGGTCTCTTCAATCTGGCTGCCAGCAGAGGGGAACAATTGGGCTGTGGGGGACAAAAGCCAAGGCTGAAAGATTATTACCGCTCTCGCTGCCCACCCCCCTGCCCCCAGCACCGGCTCTTCCGGACCCCAGACCTCCACTTGTCACACAGACATCCCACTGGGTGCCCTGCAGGCGCCTTTAGATGAACAGCAAGGATTTCAAATCAAGTGGGGCACAAGGCCTCCATTCAGGGCCTTCACCCTGTTACAAAAAACCCCACAAAGGTGCTGGACAGCCTCACAATGGGCAAACAAATGAGCAGACCCCCCCCCCCCAGTTCCTCAAATACACGCGTGTGCGCACACACACTTTATGGGCAGTGCTCAGACACTTTTTTCTTTTTTTTTAGTAAACTTCAGTTAAGAAACAGGAACAGGCTCACATGCCCTATGCTTATTAGCCTTTTAAATTTTTTTTATTTTCTCTTTGTAGCTAAATGAACTGATTTTTAAAAGAGTTGAAAGAGACCATTACAGCGGTAATGAATACACATTTCAATTTCGATACTGTCCCCTCTAAAATAAGCAGCACTGAACTAATAGACTAGGAAAGCTATCAGAAAATTTTACTATGGCCTTGCATTTCACTTTTTAAGGCTTTAAAAGTTCAAAATAATTAGATCCCACCAAAGTCTCAAACACTATTCCTAACCACAAGAGGCTTTCAATTATTAAATTCAGTTGGAAATAAAACTGAAACAAAATTTAGTGAGAATGGCTGAAATGGGAACTTGTTCTGCCTCAATTTGTGTTGAAACATAAGGATTAATTTAACTGAGGAAACATCCAGAAAAGGTACCAAGGTTTAACCTAAAACAATCATCATCTGTATATAAATCAGCCTGGGACTATAAAGTCTACATTTGGCAGCTTTAATAAAGATAGAAAGGCTATATTCCATAACAAACCTGAGCTTTTTCCCCTTCAGAGCTATATTTATTTTCTAGTATGTACTTATTTTCACCTCAAGAAGAGTAGTAGTAATGAGTAATTTAATAGACAATATAAGAGGGCAATGTCAGTATCAGGAAATAATGTATTCAGCATTACATTTTATAAACAAATGACAAGATACAACCTTACATTTAAAAAAACTTTTTTTAATGTTTACTTTTTTTGAGAGAGAGAGACTAGAGCACGAGCAGGGGAGGGGCAGAGAGAGAGGGAGACACAGAATCCAAAGGAGGCTCCAAGCTCTGAGCTGTCAGCACAGAACTAGATGCGGGGCTCGAACCCACAGACTGTGAGATCATGACCTGGGCAGAAGTCGGACACTTAACCGACTGAGCCACCCAGGCGCCCCACATTTTTAACACATCACTGCCATCTCTGGTTATTTACAAATCTGAACCCGTGCACGCTAGTTTACACACATATTATTCTGCATTCATCTGCCGTGCATATGCAAGGCCATGGCCATTTAAAAGAGTTATCTCACTCTAATAATTCTGCAATGCAAAAGAACCACATGTGCGGAATGTGGTTTACCCTTTCAGAGTTCTTTATCAATATTATTTTTCTTCGTCACACCCACAAACTTTTACCCATTGATGGATTCTGGTTTTAACCCTCTTTATGTTATGAGTCAAAGAGTCGAAGGTAAAAAGGAGACTGACTCAGGAAACAACAAAGGTTTGTGAAAAGAGCTTGCGGGTAGGGGCACGCACGCATCTGTTCCACAAGTGTTCACCTAGGTATTTAACAGACGTGGTAGGCGTCTGCTGAATGCCCAGGAGACAACACTCCTTTTGCTGGGTACTTAACATCTTACAGTGTGAAGCACGAGCAGGTACAAAACACTCGTGTCCCACTTACATTGTAAGGAAGGATAAGATCACAACTATCACGTGGGTGTCCCGTAGAGGCCAAGAGCCCAAGTGCTCCTGTCTTCTTTTATGATGAAATGAATTAAGTACTAATGGCAACACAAGACTTGAAAGAAAATGTAGAATAAAATGTCAAGGACTCTTTAAAAAAATAAAAAAGGGAAAATATTCCCATGGTATGAGTTCAAAAGATACAAGGTGATAAACAATGAAAAGAATGACTGTCTCCTCCACAGGATGCCCTCCACAAGGTTATCCTTCCACAACCACTCAATGCATTACCAAGTGTAAATGTGAACTTAAATCCTTTCTCCTTTGTTTCTCCTATACACAGCATGTTTTTGGTCCCTTAACAATAGACCATACAGCTCATTCCATATCTGCACCTAAATGTCTATTCTTTGTGTCCTGCTACAGAGTACCGCATTATTTGTCAGAACTGTGACTTATTTAAGCAGTCCCCTACCGATGGACAGTTAGGTTGCTCCCAATCTTTCCCCACCTCATACAACACAATGATAAAATCCATGTGCGTTCATCTTCGTGTGAAGTATTTCTGTGGCATAAATCTGCACGAGGAGCATTTCTGCCAGACGGTTGGTACCTTTAAATTTTTGACAGAATCTAACAAAGTGCTCTTAACAAAGGGACTCTCGGTCTACATTCAAGGCCATCGTTTTGGAACAGAATGAAGCTTCACTAAAAATGTTGATCTTAACTCTCGATATGCCTAAAGCCATTATAAAAAGCAGGAGAGCAGGGGCAGGGGGAGTGGTAGGAGGACTGGGAGACAGTAACACAAAGGAGAACAAAAACCCAAGAGCATGTAGAATAGAAACCAAAGGAAGATGGAGAAGTAGACGGGGTGAAGGGTCCTACACACACCGACAAATGGTATACAGGGTGGGGGAGGATGAGGCCAGGAGCCAGTGGAAACCGGTCTAGAAACCATGGTGACTTTGGGAGACTTAAGGAAGATTTCTCCAATAATCGCATGAAGTCCAGGTGTGTTACCAAGAACAAAGATGGCCACTTACTACTACTGCAATAATCCAGAGTGAGATGACAGGATTTGAATGGTATCGTAACGTCCTGCAACATCTAGGTCAGAATAAGTTTCCTGCTCCTTTTTTCTCCCTGCTTTTGGAACTGCCACCATCAATTCCAACTGCTAACGGGGAAAAGAAATGGCATATAAGACACTGTCATGGGAGGGAAGAAGGACTGGGGCTCCTCCACAGGGTGCACGTCTGATGGCCACACAGGGTTACCAGTCACACGAAATCACGACTCGGATCAAGAAACTTAGCATGCCATTGACCTCCCTAAGTTTTAGCGTATAGGTAAAAAAATTTAACATATCCTTTCCCAAAAGAAAGCAATATAAGGCTATAAAACACCCACTTCATAATGGGTGTTCACGATCACCCCCTCCGCCAACCCAGGAACACGCTGAAGGAAGTACAAAGACAGCTGACATTTGCAGGCAGGGCTCTGTGACAGGTTCTGTGTGCTGCCCACCTTTACAATAAACCCCCGAGATAGTCCCTTCCACCATCTTGTTTTTACCAGGAGGAAACAAAACCTTAAGTGACTTGCACAGCTAACATCTAAGCACTGGATAGTGTCTCCATGTCATGGACAAATCATTTCTTTCCTAAGCGTCCTCCGGAGGCCACTGGAAACCTCACACGCTATCACATACTAAGTATTTAATATAATTTTAACTTTTTTAAGGTATTCCATATATTCTCCTAAACTCCCCTTTCAAAAATTATGAACCTTGCAAATTTTATATGTGGGATACTTCCAAAATACTCAATTACAATACTGTGAATAAATATTAAAATTTAAAACTTCCGCAAATTTGAATCTAAGACTACTTATTCTCTCTACCATGACCATGGAATAAAGTCCACAGGTCGACAGGAAAGACAGAAAGAGACCCATGCCGCCTTCTCGCATTATGTTCGCGTAAAGCTCCTCGGCCAGTTCGGCCCCTCCGAAAACTGGCGTCGCTCGGATCTTTACCCCAGCTACTCCACGCTGATCCCTTGGGGTGACAATTCCTCTACTTCAAGTCCCACATATTTTAACTGCACTATGAATATCTCTACTTGAGGGTAAAGTCCCTTCCACACATCACGTCGGGAAAGGACTCTCCTCTTCGTCCTCCAACCTGATGGTCCTCTGTCCGGTCACCGCCCCATCTACAGGGGACTTCTCAGAGCCATCCCACATACCTTTTCATATCTTTCACTATCCGAAAGCTTCAGACCCATCGAGTCACTGTCAAGGCCACAGTCTTAGTCTTCCCCCACCGACTGCCAGGCCCTGTACTTGAGCCGCTTTATATGATGGCCTGTGGCCGACTACGCCACCAGAACTGACTTGGCTAAAATTCAAATGCTCGTGGCACCCTATTGCTTGGAAAAGGCCTCAGTGCCTACAGAACGAAGCCCGCGGTCTTTGGTCTGGCACAGGAGAGTTCGGCAAACACCCTCCAGCTGGCACCCAGCTTCAGCTGGGTCTTCCCCCGGCAAGCCCGCACCTCACCCCCTCACCCCCTCGACTGTTCCCGAGCTCTCAGGATGCCACGTGTCTGCACGTGCAGCTCTTCAGTCCGTCCTGGTCCCGGAGGGGTGCCTTTCTTTCTGGATCTGCAAAGCATCTGGCTGTCCTCAAGAGCCTGCTAAAAATGAACTCCAGCATGCCCCCAAACAACGACCCTCTTCAGATGTACTCCTCCTGAAGAATTTACAATGCTTCATTTTAACCATTTGTTTGTGTATCTCGTGAACTGCCCTCTTACTTCCTCCTGGGTTCCCAGTGCCACGTGCAGACAGGTACTCAGGAAGGGGCTGGTGAATGAATGATTGACTGAACGGCTCTGACAAGCTTACGCTTAGAATTAGACACAGCAATACAAAAATAAATCTAGGAGGACAAATACCTAAAACCGAACAAAACTTGGGCTCATGCCCAAGAATATTTATCATGGTAACAGCTACACTGCCTGGTAGAATGTGCTACAAAACACATTTTGTTGTTTGTCACTGGCAGTCTTGAATGCAGTAAAAACAATAATAATAACAATTGAGAGAGAGAGAGGAAAAAAACTATGGTAAGCATCAGTGGTGCCATCAAAAAAGAAAGAAAAATCAAGACATTCTATACTTCCTTAATGAACAAACCAGTAATGAAATATTCTTGCCAAAAAAAAAAAATGATAATGAGTTTGATAAAGCCTATCTAACCACCAATTTATAGGAAATAAAAAGGACCAAAGAACATGCTAAACCATAGCGAATCAATCAGCAAATCTCAAACTGTAGGAACCTCTACTAGACATATGACCTACTTTCTTCAACAAATGAGTTGCAATAGTTACAAGGAGAGAGGGGAAGAGAGATGGAGACGGAGGAAAATCCTAGAGATGAGACTATATCAACCAACTCTAAGACTGGACCTTAGATCTTTATTCAAACTATCCTACAACGTAAATTAAACCTTTATTCCATTTGTGAGGCTACAGGAAAACTGGATAATTGGTATGAAAATTTGCATTTTAAATGTGATAACTGTATTATGTTGATGTTTCCTTTTTAAAGGCCTTTATCTTTCAGAGATACATACTGAAATATTTACAGATTAAACAACACACTATCTGGGACTTACTTCAAAATAACACTGAGGGTGGGGGTTGGGAGGTGAGGGAAGAGAGTACAGGTACAAAGAGACTGGACGTACAACTCTTAAAACCTGAGCAATGGGTGCACAGTGCTCCTGTCTACTCCTGTTTATGTTTATATTTTCCATTTAAATGAAAATAGAGTGAATGGCATTAAAGACCATCTGTGGGGCATCCACCTTCAAGACTACAAGAACTTCTCCCAAGAAAACCCATCAAACATAGATCATTTACTCTTTCTTAACCCCCCTCCATTTTAACCTGTTTGCTGTACCACTTAATCCTAACCCTTAGCTATCTTTTAATCCCTCCATAATCTTAACCAAATTAACCTCACCAGTTTCGTCTTCCCTAGCTCTCCAAGGTCAAACCTGCCCAGATTGCTGACTTGGTGAGCCTTTCTCAGTTTCATCCCTTGATCAAGCTGTCCTGATCTCAGCTCCAGCTGCACCCCTGGCCCCAAACTGACACTCTGACCCTTATTTTGGTCCAGCCTCCAACACGACTTTTCCAGCCACAAACCCCTCCAAAGATCATGAACCTTCAAGTCAAAGAAACCCAAGATCAAATTCCAACTTCTAGACTATTCACTAGCTGTGTGACCCTGAACAAATTTTTCGGTTCAGTTTCCCATTCTAGAAACATCAATATTGGATTGAGCTAACCTGGGAAGGCTAAGGGTACAACGTGCCCTTGACACCGGGCTCATGTACACGAGCTGTGCAGTGCTCTGGGACTAAGGGCTGAGAGGACGTTTCACACCCGTGACAATTGGTATCTGTTTAGGATACTGGTAAGTCACGTTAATTCTCTTAAGTCCATACCAGTACTTTCCCCTGCATCGACCTTTAACCCTTGCTCCAAAAATCTTTGATAGCAGATTTAAAAATCACATGACCAAAGCTCACATGGTTTTTGACTGCTACTGATTCCGTAGGCAGATTCTCAACTTCAGGTAAGTAAAGCCACATAACCTGGAATGTGCCACACACACTGATTGAGTATAGATCCGGCTAGATTCAGAATGCTGCGCGTTTTCTACCAATTCAAAGGCATAACTATTTCCGAAACTTTAAACCATTCTGGGAAAAGGACAGGCCTATACAAGCGACTTTATATTTTCTTACTGATGTGTCTCATCATCACTGACAGCAGCATCAACACCACCGTTGTAGCCTGCTGTTGAGGAGGACGCCGCCTGGCACAAGACCCCCGTGTACCTGAGGCTGGGGTAGCCCCTGGGCTTGCAGGAAAGGGGAGCTCTGAATGGACTGGAGAACAGAGGGAACATGGCCAATAAGAGCAGCTGCCTCCCTACTCTACTTAAGCCGGAATCCTGGAGGCCATGTCCTCTGGCATGTAAGACTTTGGGAGAACTTCTGGCCTTCTCTCGGTTTTCGCCAGAACTTCTTTCTAAACTAACAGGGGACCCAGAATGCAAAGGGGAATGTGGCTAAAATGGCATTTCCTAAAATACCAAAGAGAAATAGGAAGATACTCAACAGCTACGGACTAAAATAATTAAGATTTTTAATAGACTAATATATTTTAAAAAATCACAAAGCCAAAGGAGACACAGTGAACGTCCAGTCATGCTTTTTGTTACACACACACACACACACACACACACGCGCGCGCAAGGATTAAAAGAGAACTCGAGCTCTTTAACTTATTACCTAAAGAATTACCTTCCTTATCCACAAAACCAAGACACGAGGACTTACCTCCAAGAGCTGTATTAACAATTAAAGGAGAGGCTACCTTTAAGCAATTAGCACTGTGCCTGGTACATTTAAGGCTCAATAAACGTTAGCCATTGTTATTTATATTCTTTAAAACCACACTGAAGAAGGAGAAGCAAAGTTTTCATGGAACCGCGGGGGCTTTACTTTGTGACAATCGCACTGATGGTGATGAGGACAACAGCAGTAACAATTATTCGAGATTTACTATTTGCCAGACACTAAGTGCTTCATTCATCGAAAAAAAAGGGTCTTTCCGTCTGACATAAACCTCATGAAAGAAGTACTATTTTAGAGAGGAAGAAACTGAGGCACAGAGCTTGAGGAACATGCCTACGGTCAATCAGTTAGCAAGCGGTAGAAGTGGGTTGGGAACCAACATATTCCTTCCCCAGAGTCCTCACATTTAACTGCACTCCCACCCTGCTCCTCCCACAAGGGCTATTTTCTGGACGCCACCCCATAGCTGCTAGTTCTCAACCTGAGGCTGGGGTTCAGGAATCTCCATCTTTAATGCACTGCCCAAATTAGCTTGCAAAGTAAGAACTGTTGACTAAAGACAATGTAGTATTTTCATTAAAGCTTGATAATTAAGAAATTGCTACATTGTGGGTTTTAGAGTATTATGCCATCACCTAGCAGTATCCTTGGTGGAAAATTTTGCTGTGTCATTAACAAGAGCTGGTTTACCATGCCTTGATGGTTGGAAAATAGGTAGAACATGAGTCTATCCAGCCCTTACCTATCCTGCTGTCAGGAATGGTCCTATTACTGTGACCACAGGAGCAGCTCAAAAAGGTCACCATCCACTTTGGAAAGAAGCAGAGTTGGCACGGGCCTCACATCCTCTCTGACCGCTGACTCCTACTGCCAAATCCCAAACCCCTTCCTCCCTGGGCCAGAGAGCTGACCGCTCCAGGCACACGAGCCAGAGACCTGGACATTCGGGGCTGCAACTCACATTTAGGGCCCGAGTTATCAAGCTGGAGGGAAAGGGATTTGAAAACTCCCCTAAGACGGATTTTGTGTGGTGTATGTATTTTTCTGGGAAGAGGATCCCTAGCTTTCACCAGATTCTCAAGGACCCTCCAAAAAGCTAAAGCCTAAAAAACTAAGAGGGATAATAATATCAAAAATGGGACTCGCCAGTAATGAGAACATAATTTCATAAAGATTTAAAACCAGAGTAGCTACAATCTTTATCTAAGTTAACTGAAATAAAAGCCTAATTACTAAAAATTCCCAAATACAGTTTGTGTCCAAATTGTATATGCAATAAACCTTAGGTTGCCTCTAGTCTAAAAAGTTCTCTGATCGGGACACCTTGCATTGTCAGACACAGGCTTTAATTAAAGGAATAGCATGAGGGACGCAAACGGCATGATCACAACCTGCTGAAACAGAATTTATGAAACCCATATGCTGTATAAACAGGTAGAGTTTGTTTTCGCCAAAGAGCAAAGGAAGGTGCCAGAAAGATCCTGCCTCATGCCTGTCTTGCCAGCTCATCCCTAAAGCTGTACAGGGAATCACTTTTAAAAAGTTCTCCCTGAAATGCCTTTGGACTAAAAGCTAAAACTACCAAAGGGCAAAAAAGAAAGAAGGCTAGAAAACAAACAAAAAGTGGGGTGCCTGGGTGGCTCAGTCAACTAAGCATCCGACTCCTGACTTCAGCTCAGGTCATGATCTCATGGTTGGAACCCTGTGTCAGGCTCTGTGCTGACCACGCAGAGCCCGCTTGGGCTTCTCTCTCTGCCCCTCCGTATCTCTCTCCCTCAAAAATAAATAAATACATATTAAAAAAAAAAGAAAAAGTAACAGAAAAAACATAACAAAAGACAACAAGAGTCAGCTCTAGAGGACTTTGTGGCTGTTGTTTTGCATTGTACCGGTAACACTTTGAAAACTCAAGAAGCAAAAAGGATTCTGTTGAATTTTTTTTACCATGAGCATGTATTACTTTAATAACCTTTAAAAAGAAGTAAAATGGATCATTCATTTGGTCTATGAACTTAATTCTCTTCCCCCATTCCAGTTGTCATTTGTAGAGTCCCCTTCCTATCACCTTTACTAATCTTCAATGAAAAGTAAACAGAATTCATATGCTCCTTCTCTAAGAAATAACAAAATCATCTGAATTTTTCAGAGGTTCCCTGATAATTTTAAAAATATATATTCCAGGTAAGTATTGTTAGTGACTATAGGAAAAATTTTACCTTTAAAGAGTCAACTAAATTTCTTTTTTGAAAAAAAGAGGAAAAAGAAAACAGCAGAAATTTAGGATTACCATCAATTACATTGAAATTATAGTAAAATTTATTAAAGCAAAATTTATTTCTTAAGCCATTTACATTAAAGCAAACCTTGGGGCACCCAGCTGGCTCTGTTGGAAGAGCACATGACTCTTGATCTCAAGAGTTTTTTGTTTTTGTTTTTTTTTTTCATTTTTTTTAACGTTTTATTTATTTTTGAGACAGAGAGAGACAGAGCATGAACGGGGGAGGGGCAGAGAGAGAGGGAGACACAGAATCGGAAGCAGGCTCCAGGCTCTGAGCCATCAGCCCAGAGCCCGACGCGGGGCTCGAACTCACGGACCATGAGATAGTGACCTGGCTGAAGTCGGACGCTTAACCGACTGCGCCACCCAGGCGCCCCTGATCTCAAGAGTTTTAAGTTCAAGCCCCATGTTGGGCATGGAGATTACTTAAATAAATAAAATCTTAAAAAAATAAAATAAAACAAACACCTCGAATTCCCAAGGACATTCTGAGGATAATCCTCCCACTGCCTTTCTATAGAGGAAGCTAAGGTTGAGAACCACTGCTCTAAAGCAAAGATGATATTCCAAATACTTGCCAAGTGGTAAAATGGTGGGGGCCAGGGTCTTGGAGTCCCCTGCTGTGCAGGATATTAACCACAGAGCTGGAGAATCCTTGGGTCCCAGTAAAGAGAGGGAGGACCCTCTGAATGTGCTGGGCCCGGGGACTATTCCCGAACAACTCTGAACTACTGAGTTTACACAGTTGTTCTCCGAGGACAGTCCCTGGGTCAGTAGCAACAGAAGCATCATGTGGGAACTTGTCAGAAATGAAAATTATGAGGCCACACTCCAGACTGAAGAAGCAGAAACTCTGGTAGTAGGGTTCAACAACCTGTGTTTTAACAAGCCTTCCAGGGCATTCCAATGCACAATGCACTTGAAAAACACTGGGTTAACAAATGGAATGCCCCACACCTATGGCCTTAAGGCATGAATATCAGCCTACCTGGGGAGCAAAATGTAGCTCTATTATATATCAACAGTAGTAAAGGAGATAGTGAGCCCTTAGATTAAAGTCAAATTGAGATCAAACCCAAGCCCTACCACATTCAGGGAAAACTTGCTTGCTATATGATCTCTCAGGGTTGTTAATAAAAAATGAAATAATATCCGTGGGCCATGCAAAAATAAAAGATTGGAAAGCAGTGGCTGGTATTTCTGCTCTCCAATGGTGCTCAAACATTAGGATGCATCAGAATAGGCTATAACGTTAAATGCAGATTCCTAGGTTCCCCAAAGACAACAGGTTCTTTAAAATGTTTATTCATTATTGAGCAAAAGAGAGCGCAAGTAGGGGAGGGGCAGAGAGAGAGGGAGACACAGAATCTGAAGCAGGCTCCGGGCTCTGAGCTGTCAGCACAGAGCCCGACGTGGGGCTGGAACCCACGAACTGAGATCGTGACCCGAGCTGAAGTCGGACACTTAATCAACTGACCCACCCACGCACCCCGAGAACAGTTTTAAAGAGAGAACTGAGCAATACACCAGGTGACTTTTTTTAATGTTTACTTATTTTTGAGAGCGAGCGAGCAAGAGCGTGAGAGCAGGGGAGGGGCAGAGAGAGAGTGGGGGGGACAGAGGATCGAAGTGGGCTGTGCGCTGACAGCAACAGCCCAGTGTGGGGCTTGAACCCACAAACTGTGAGATCCTGACCTGAGCCGAAGTCAGACACTCAACCGAATGAGCCACCCAGGTGCCCCACCAGTTGATTCTGATGCAGATAATCCCCTGTTTTTCACTGTAGAAAACCGTGGCTGTACAAAGGCGGTTGTTGCCCACCGTAGTAAATTGTAAAAGTAACCCTATCATTTCAAACATCTGCAGATACTCATCTTCTGGAACACAATATACAGAGAGCCTATTACTCTAAGATTTGTTAAATCAAAGAAATTAATGAAGGAAGAACTTTAATGCCATATATAAGTTATGTTGTAGTTTATTCTCTGTACTTTAACAAACTGAAATGGGCACTGATAGACAAAAAGGCAGCTGAGAGTAGCCAAAAAAAAAAAAAAAGAAGAAGAAGAAAAGAAAAGAAAAAGAAAGAATAGAAAAGACCCAAGAAAGAAAAATTCCCCAGTCTCCCTCACGTCAGAATTAAATTCAAGGAAAGATGACTGTGTAAAAAATAGAATGAGCCTTGACAACACTTTAGTTGCACATCCTTTTCTATCCTCAACCTCATCCCTGACTCCCGACAGAGGAGGGGTATCAGACAGAAAGGGGAAGGGCCTCACGCAGGTGCATGTGAGAGGTCTACACAATGTCCCAGTCTATGAAGGGACAGGCTTCCTCCTCCACCAGCTGAGAACGCGTGACTGGGGCAGAGAACCAGAGACCACGTCCCCAGTGCAGCCAAGGGCCAGGACATCTAGTTCAATCCCGTAACTCCGTGTCTATTAGAGGAACTGATGGAGATAAGGACAGAAGGAAAAGAAAGGAAGGGGAGGAAAGGAACTTGGAAAGTTCATGAGTTAGAAACACAGGAAAGGGCATGGAATTACCTGATATTTAGACTAAATCCTGCTCTTAATGTGGTTGAAGTTTTTCTTCAGCTTTTAATACAGTGTCTCTTAAGTGACGTAGTATTTTCCTCTTCTCTCAGTACTGCAGACGGTCACGGCCATCTGATTCGATCTTCCGCACATTTCTAAACATGCCCCATGGTCTGGTAAGGAGATGCCTGACAGCATATGAACGAGCCTGAAACCGGGACCAGGCTACCCCCACACTCCAAGCCAACTGCTTTCTGGGTTGTTCTTCTCAGGAGGAACCTTCCATCACCTTTCTAAGGTAAGGTGAGTATTAAAAATATTGTTATTATTGGGGCACCTGGGTGGCTCAAGCTCAGGTCACGATCTTGCGGTTCATGAGATGGAGCCTCGCTTTGGGCTCCACGCCAACAGCAAGGGATTCTCTCTCTGCCGCTCTCTTTCTCTCTCAAAATAAATAAACATCTTTTTAAAAAATACTGTTACTACTATATAATCCCTAATGTCCCAGTTTTATTTTCCTTTGATTCTGGTAACTGAAAGAAAAAAATATTTTAAAAATATTTTTAGGGCCACCTGGGTGGCTGTTGGTTAAGCATCCGACTTCGGCTCAGGTCATGATCTCACGGTTCATGAGTTCAAGCCCCGCATCAAGCTCTGTGCTGACAGCCCGGAGCCTGGAGCCTGCTTCCGATTCTGTGTCCCTCTCTCTCTGCCCCTCCCCCACTCATGCTCTGTCTCTGTCTCAGAAATAAATAAACATAAAAAATAAAAAAAATTTAAAAAAAAGAAATCAGTCTAGGACTGGGCCTTGCTCAGACCTCAAAGCAACTTAAAAGTTTTCTCCTTAGGTGCTCACGAGCTCTTTAAACTTAAAAGGAAATCCCCCCTAGCAATGGTTCAAAGCCTAAGACAACTGCAGAGAGGGTAAGCAAGACCAAAGGAGGAGATTCAAAATTCAAACATAACCCAAGGCTGCACTAGTATTCTCCTTTAAAACAGAATAATTTGTATCAACCTACATTCCAATAGTTTTTACTATCAAGTTAATTAATAGACTCCTGTGCTAATATCTATCTAAATGCTAGGCAATTAATGGCGACAAACTATAGATGTCCTTCTCTTTGCTTTTTCGTAACAAAATCCCACAAATGAGGTGAGCACTAGAGCGACTTGACACAGGGCTCGTACGAGCAATTTCCCCCCAAAAGCTGAAAAAGGAGCAGCTTATAAATTAACATTGTGTCACAGAAGTAGGAAGAAACATAGGTTAAATAATTAAATAACAATAATAATAAAGAGATATTTTTGCCACAATGGATCACTGCCACTATTCGTAATGAAACCTCGGAACTCCTTTTAAAAAGTGACTTGAGTGGCAAGTTATTAATTCTAAACTATTTTACACTCATGCTTAAATGCTATCTTCTTTTCAAAATGATGCCCATTTGCCAAATACTTTCAAGTTTACCGTAACTCCTTTTGAAAACTGCTGACCGTGAAGATGTCTAAATAAAGCGGTATTTTAGAAAATACAATTGAAATGCTAGTACCAAAGTAGACTTAGAGTTCCACGTGGTTCGATATTTGGTAATCCAGTGTTAAAAGTTAACTGCTCAGTTTGTACTATTTTCTGTTTAAAGAAATTATTGAATAACCTTTTATTTCATTAAAAAAATTTTTTTTAATGTTTATTTATTATTGAGAGACCAAGAGACAAAGAGCATGAGCAGGGGAGGGGTAGAGAGAGGGGGAGACACAGAATCGGAAGCAGGCTCCAGGCTCTGAGCTGTCAGCATGGAGCCCGACGCGGGGCTCAAACTCACAAACTGCGAGATCATGACCTGAGCCAAAGTCGGTCGCTTAACCGACTGAGCCACCCAGGCGCCCCCCCACCTTTTATTTCATTTTTAATCAGTGAGGAAAAGCGGCCTAAGTCACCAGTTCCAGGCACAATTAACACGTTCCTTCTAAACGACCTTGACTATTTTAACCAGACTTCCAGGCTAATTCAGTTCCATTCATGGTTGGATGTTACCTCTCTTCTCACTAACAAAGAGTTGGTCCTGCCCCAAGATCATCTCTTCTCTCACCAGCAAACTCTTACTCATCCTTCAAAACTTCCTCTGAGACACCTTTTACCAGCATCCAGTCACAGCTTGAAAACGCACGTCTCCCACCGTACTGTCATTTTCTGGCCATGCCGACCCGACCCTTCCTTAAACCAGCAGCTCCCTCAGATGAGATACGTGATTAACCGCTGAATTCCCAACATATAAAACATTCTCGGTCACAGAGGCCTTCGGTAAATGGTTTATGTTCTACTTTTTGTCTTCTTCAATTTTCCCAATAAACCAGAGGTAGAAAAGGGAAAAAAATTAAAAAGATAAAGTTGTACCTTGTATGCATTCCTAATACTCAGTATTTTTCAGGAGTCAGACAGCTCTATCAGCTAGAAGAAAAACTATACCTAAAAAGGCAAAGTGCGAAATTCTCTCACTGCTTTATACTTGGGTTTTCAAAAAGATTCATCCTGATACATTCTCTTTAAATAAACTGGAACTTATCTGAATGGAGTTACTTCCTACAAATCTTCTCTAAGGAAAGAAAAGATTGTTCTGGCTATGAAAACAACATTGTAGTTCAGAGCCACGAAAATAGAGAAAAGGTTCTGGCTGCCAAACGTCACAGTCCTAGGGATGGAGCTGAATCAACAGAAGACCACTGTCCAAGGAAAGGGGGTGGACAGTCAGGCTGGTTTCTGCACCACGAGGCTCCCTGCAGGTTACCGGATTCTTGGAACACTGCCTCTGACACCTAACAGGTGCATCCAGTAGGAGCCACTGGGTGAAAGGCCCCCGAGAAGCCGGTGCCACAAGAGACAGCAGGACCGCTTTCTTCTCTAGCATCTCTCGACACTGGAGTGGGGAGGAAGAGGAATTCGAGATAAAAAGGAAAAGATTATGAGTCTACAGGTACAAGGAGGAGAAAGAAAGGTGATGAGAGTTTGCCAGGAGGGGACAGCGAACCAGGAAATAAACCGGGACATAATACTTCATGACCCGAGATTGATGAAATGGAAGGCAAGTGGAAACTTTAAAACAAAACAAAACAAAAAGTAAAAACTTTTGGCATTAAAGGAGGTTCTCCCTCCTATACAACAATATCAGATCTTAGCTAAAGCAGTTTGAGGAAGTAAGCAAGGATGCAAAAACACTTTAAAATGGAAGCAACTTCGTCAAATAGCAACTCTTTAAAAAAAAAAAAAAAAGCCTTAAAAATGAATACCTTTAAGAAGGAAATGTCAGAGGGACGCCCTGGGCGGCTCAGTTGATTGAGCATCCGACTTTGGCTCAGGTCATGATCTCACAGTTCTTGGATTCGAGCCCCTCGTTAGGCTCTGTGCTGACAGCTTGGAGCCTGGAGCCTGCATCAGATTCTGTGTCTCCCTCTCTCTCTGCCCCTCCCCCACTCACATTCTGTCTCTCTCTCCAAAATAATAAACATTAAAAAAATTTTTTAAAAAGAGAAGGGAATGTCAGAGGGTTGAGTAAATACAAAGTTTGCCAAATGAAGAGTCCACTTCACTGTTCACTAGTTATTCCCTCAGTCTATGACAGGAAGAATCAAGCAGGCCTGTTCTTACATTGTAGTTCTAGTTCTGCCCCCCTAAAATGAGCAGAGAAAAAGAAACAAATGGTAATGGAAGCAAACAATAAGAATCTGGGATAATTTAGGAGCCTCTGAGTTGAAGGTAAATCAAAAAATTATACATGTCCAGCTGTGTACTTCTTGTTGATGCAATCAAATTTCTATTATCTATTCAGTCTATGACCACAATAACACATCAGGCAGGTTCTATATCTAGTTCAAAATTCTGTGAAGTCTCTTTAACACTGCTGGGGCTCAAAAAACAACTATGTAGAATCCTTACTAAAAATAATGTAAGTATTATTGGAATAATAAATATTAAAATGTATATAAGTGAGCTGGCTGGGGATATCATTTCTTAAAAACTTCTGGAGAGGAATCTGGTAAAACACCATGTCTTTAAAATGTTCTTTTACCCAGAAATACCACTGGGGAAGTTTACAGGAGGTAAAAATATATGCATGTGGGCACACACATACATGCACACACAGGGCATAATGGAATCAAGTATAAAAATGTCCAATAAAGCACTGTCTGCAATATCAAAAGAATTTTCCAGGTCTAAATACTTGGCAGTAAATGTTTATCTTCTTCAACACTGTAAAGTCCACTTACTATGTACTAGTAAATTTAAAAAAGTATGTATTTTTGAACAATTAAGTCAAAGGATGCCTGAGTGGCTCAATCGGTTGGACATCTGACTTTGGCTCGCTCAGGTTGTGATCTCACAGCTCGTGGGTTGGAGTCCCGCATCGGGCTCTGTGCTGACAGCTCAGAGCCTGGAGCCTGCTTCAGATTCTGTGTCTCCCTCTCCCTCCCTCCCTCCCTCTCTCTCTCTCTCTCTCTCTCTCTCTCTCTCTGCCCTTCCCCAGCTCATGCTCGCTCTCTTTCTCTCTCTCCATCTCTTTCTCTCTCTCTCAAAAAATAAGCAAATAAACTGAATGATTAGGTCAACATGTAAATCCTGTGTTTCTACTTTGTGCTCAGTACTGGGGACACGGTGAGGACAAAACAAAGTCCTTTCCCTCATAAGGCTTATATTCTAATGGGGGAACCACAGAAGAAAACAGGGGAAATATGTAATATGCCACATAGTGATCGGGGCCATGGAGAAAAGGAAAGCATGGTCAAGTGAAAAGGAGAAAGAGGGTTGCTTTGTTGTACACACAGTGGTCAGGGAAGGAGGCTTGCCTGATGAGCTATCATCTGATGAGCAAAGGCCTGGAAGAAGTAAGTCTTCCTTGGAAGACTTCCAAGGAAAAGCCCTGTGGCCATCTGGAAGAAGAGCCTTCCAGACAGAGTGAACAATAAGTAAAAATGCCTCGAGATGAGCGCAGCAAGATGGCCAGGAGGGGACGGGGAGGGTGCACAACCCGGTGGCACCAGGCACCATAAAGCATCTATCTGGCTGCTGTATTCTATAGTGAATAAGGGCACTAGAAGGTGGGGACCAGTTAGGAGCTACTGGAACACTTCAAGTAAAGACATCATGATGCCTCGGCCCAATATGGTAGCAATAAAACCAGTGAGAACTACTTAGATACTGACTCTGTTTTGGAGGTAGAATGGGTTTGAAAGAAAGAAATTATGAGGCGCCCAGGGGGCTCAGTTGGTTATGCATCTGACTTCGGCTCAGGTCATGATCTTACGTCTTGTGAGTTCGAGCCCCACATGGGGCTCTGTGCTGACAACTCAGAGCCTAGAGCCTGCTTTGTAGTCTGTGTCTCCCTCTCGCTCTGCCCCCTCCTCCACTCATGCTCTGTCTCTCGCTCTCAAAATAAATAAACATTAAAAAAAATCTTAACAAGAAAGAATGAAAGAAAGAAAGAAAGAGATTAAGGAGTTCAAAGTTTCTGTCCAAAGTGTTACAGAAAATCTGAGATAGAGGGAAAATACAGAAGAGCAGGTTTGTGGAGGAAGAAATAAGAGTCCTGAGTATTGCTTTGGATATACGAGTTTCAGAAGCCTGTTTCAGAGTTTCAGAAGACATTCATTTGGAGATGCCAAGTAGGAGCTGGGCACACAGTTACAGAATGGAGGAGAGAGGTCCAAGTTGCAGAAATAGATTTAAAAATCATAGCCTCTGGACGGCACTCCAAAGCCAGAAGGCTAAATGAGATGGCACAGGTAAGGTGTGTAAAGACAAAAGAGAAGAGGCTCCAACACTGAGCCCTGACAACAGGCCAACATTTGAAGGTCAGGGAGACAAAGAAAAGCCAGCAAAGGAGAGCACAGAGTGGCCAGCAAGGTAAAAGGAAAGGCAGGAGAGAGTGGCATTCCAGGAAACAAGCAAGAAAGGTGCTCCAAGAAGGAAAATGCCATCACCTGCATCAAATGCTCCTGACAGGTGACATCGGGAAGCAAGACAATTGCCGGCTGGACTGCACAACAGGTAAAAACATGGGCAGCTTTGAAAAGAGCTGTGTCAGCAGAGTGGTCAAAATAAAAGCCTGTCCGGAGTCAATTCAAAGAATAAGCAGTAAATGGCAACGGTGACTGAAGAGAGAACTGTTACTGGTTCGGGTCAAGAAAGGTGGGTTTTTTTGGTCACTCCTATTATAGGTGTTCAACCACGCAAGGCTGAACGCGTGCATGGCATGGTTGAATTCTGATGGGAGTGACCGAAAGGGAAAGTGATGGTGGTGTTAGAGAAGGGACATGGGAAAGCTATGCACACAGAACGTGAGATTTCAAGCAGAATACACCAGAAGGCACAGGGTATGTGCAGACACAGGTTGGTTGGTACATTAAGTTCTCCTGATTGCTTGTATTTCTTCAACGAAGAAGGAAACAACATCACCAGCTCAAAACGCGGAGAGCCGAAGACCGAGGGGAACGTGCAACAGCCCTGGGGCAAGTGGAGATACAGGACACGTGTTAGCTGACATCAGCAGTCATGAACTTAAAGCAGTAAGAGTCTTCCCTGTGTCCTTCCCTACCCCATGCCCCTGGAGGAGGCAAGGAGATGGGTTTCACCAGGGTTGCTTAAGCAGGTTTGTAAGACCGGGAAGGGAGGGGACGGCATAATGTAATTAAGAGTAGACACAGAAGAGTAAGGACGGTGACAGACTTGGAATTTTTGCTGGGCAAGGAGGATGGCACGAGAGCTGTGGGAAACAGTGAAAACGAAAGAGCCACTGACTGTGTGTCTCACCAAGCTGAGCCACCCTAGAGACACTCAGAATATCTAATCTGCTCCACGGCTGAAACTGGTAATTCCTTTTGTTTTGTCATTAATGTAGCATCTTTTACGCAATATTTTAAAATATTATACACATTACAGGTTTACTGTAGATCATTTAAAAGATACACATAGGGTCAAAAGAAAAGCTTCAACGGCATAGATAGCATTCTTACTGATTTGCACTGTGTATGTGTACTTCATTTTCAAGTTTAGGATACGTTGCCTCACTTGGCGGTAACTTCCCTTTTTATCAAACAGCTCTGTGAACATGTTACTAAAATGTTCTATACTTTCATTTTATATAATTGCTGTTGTGTGGTAATAAATCTCATGGATTTGAACCCTGCTCATGATTTCGAGTTGTCCATGCAATGTACCTGTAAGGCCTCATTTGCTCAGCAGAGTTCACGGACGGTTACTACACACACAGGTGCTGGCCTCTGACTGTCTCTGACAAGTCTGCTCACATGGACATGTCTGTGTGTTTACTTAGGAAACACAGTAGTTTACTATGAACTACTCTCCACCCTTCCCATTACATTTGGGACATCAGACTGATGTCTGAGATTTTATTAAGAGGCACCTCATATTACATATGAATTTTATTTCAGAAAAAATTAGGAAGCATTGGAGTTATATGTGTTGACAAGATTTCAAGACAGTTGTCACAAGTTTAAGAAACTCCAGTGAAATGTAGTGGGTGGAGGGCAGGAATGTGAGGTTATCCTACAACATGACAAGATGTTCCACACTACTTTCAAAAGTCCGCCTTTCATCTAGATTTAAACAAAATCACACAAAAAGCTAATTATTTGTTGGAGCTTAAAACTGAACTCCATTTTGCATATAAAAACAAACTATTCTTAAAATAATTTTATTACAGGGCACTGGCGTGGCTCCGGCGGTTAAACATCTGACTTCAATTTCAGCTCAGGTCATGATCTCACAGTTCGTGGGTTCGAGCCCTGCGTTGGGCTCTGTGTTGACAACGTGGAGCCTACCTGGGATTCTCTGTGCCCCTCTCTCTGCCCCCCCGCCAACTTAGCGTGCACACACACACGCTCTCTCTCTAAAATAAATAATCATTAAAAAATAATAATTTTATTACATACTGAAATTTCCAAGACTAAAACTACTCTATATATTAAGGGAAGATTATACTTTGTTTTGTTCAGATTTTGACCAAGAGTTGCTCGCCATCTTAAAAGATGAATCACTGCTGACAACCCTGATGAAGATACTGGAGCTGCCAGGACGCCTGGTGGTCACAATCGGACTCTTGATTTCAGCTTAGGACATGATCTCAGGGTCATGAGATCAAGCCCTTTGTCGGGCTCCACACTGAGAGTGGAGCCTGCTTAAATTCTCTCTCTCTCCCTCTGCCCCTCCTCCACTTGTGCTCACTGACATGCTTGCTCTCTCTCTCAAAAAAAAAAAAAATTATATATATATTAAAAAAAAAGACATCAGAGCTGCTAATGCAACATTCTCGTAGCTGCCAAGTTCAGTGACCCCACAGACACATGTAAGTGCCTATGTGTAATCATGCCTAAGCATTTAATTAATATGATAGTTTATTCACATAGTTAGTACATCATTCTGCCTTGCTTCAAATTTTGTGTAGGTAACGTATTATCTACAAATTTTATGTAGCTAACATATTAACTATGAAATTTCCAAAGAATAAAGGAGACGTTAGAAAAATTTCATTACAAAATGGGAATGTACTCTCTGTATGTTATAAACTACTATATTACATGCTTATTATCATTTCAAACTGTGTTAAGGATATCCAAAAAAGAACTAGAAAAATGGAAGAGAACCAGTTCCAGCCATATGGCAGATTAGATATTCTAAATGTCTATTGATTTAAATATCTAAAATACTAAAAAAAATGCCTTTTAAACGGATCACAGACTTGGCATGAATGCGATTAAAACCAAAAACAAACAGAAAGTAAACCAAGAACACAGAAAGTAAGAGCGGTACAGTAGAAGCTGGCTTGCTATAGATTTTAACTTTCCATTTCTGGACTATACAGGGAACAGAGAAAAGGAAAAGTCTACGGCCTGCCAAAAGGGTGTAAAATATGAGACCGTACATCTCAAATAAGTCAGGGACTAAGAGGGGCTATGCCCATTATTGGAGAATATGAAAACCCACTAAAGAGAACAGAAAAATACCTGTCTTGAACTTGATACTCAGAGGTAGGAGGAATTTAAAAATGGCTCCACTGAGAATTAGCAACCACAGGCTAACCTTCATCAGGGTTTCTGGTCAAAATTAACACTTAATGGTGTGGTCTGCAAAAACCTCAAGAAGATAATTCTATGTAAAGTGGTCCCAAAGGCCATCACCACCTGAACCCACTGATCAATCTGAACACCACTACTGTGGGACGACAAAACATTGATGTTTATCCTGATGTAATACACTCACCGCATCACCTATGAGGTACTCAAACCACGTTAGTCAGTAATGATGGGTAACAAACTGCCTGAAACTTGGTGACCTAAAAAGCCACCGGCATGTTCTATGCTCACAAATTTTGTCAGTAAGGAATCTGACCCGGGTGTAAAGGCGAAGGCTGGTCTCGCTCATTGGACAAGCAGGGCTAGAACCACTCGGAGGCTTCCTTACTCACAGAGAGGGTCGTACACCCCTCATTTGAACAGAAACAATGCCCTACATTTTGGGGACATGATTTACCACAACCACACGCACAAAAAATCGTTGACCTTACAGGATTAGAGGGGCTAGGTGAACACATTAAGCCGCAGCAAGAGAAAACCCCAGGCCAAGCCATTTCACAAGGCAGTTGACTCAGTTTTCCAACGTGCCAAAGGCTCTAATGGGGATGGGGAAGAAGAAACCGTTCCAGATAAAAAGACTTAAGGACCAAATCAATGGATTACATGTCTTTCTGAATTCTGCTTGGGGGAAAAAAAAAAACAAACCCAAAATACTATAAAGGCATTCTGACAACAACTGGGGATATCTGAACATGACTAGGCTAGTAAGTGCGAGGAATTACGGTGGCACATAGACCCCCACTGTATCATTCTGTTCATCAGCCCAGTAAGAATTTTTGTACAGTAAAACTCAAAATGTGGTTCCAGATGACTCGCGTCCACAGGCAACTGGCAAAAACATACATCGTTCTTTCCTAGGGAACAGAATATAAACCCAGGGACTCGATAAAACTGTCTTCCAAAAAACAAAAAATGAAGGGAAATAAGAAAATTCTTAGAACCAAAAGAAAACAAAAATAATGCACATCAAAATTGGAGACATTCAGCCAAAGCAATACTTAAGAAGAAATTTTTTGGTCTTCTATTTTGCTTCATCAGACAAACATGTTTTGAATAAGCTAAGCATTCACTTGCTTGAAGAAAGAACAGCAAAATAAACATCGGTAAAATGTAAAGCAGGACAGGGCGCCTGGGTGACTCAGTCCGTGAAGCATTGGACTCTTGATTTCGGCTCCGGTCGTGATCTCCTATTGAACCCCATGTCAGGCTTTGCGCTGACAACAGGAAGCCTGCTTGGGATATTCATATCCTCTCTCTCTCTCTCTCTCTCTCTCTCTCTCTCTGCCTCTCCTATGCATGCACATGCTCTCTCTTCACACACACAAGATAAGTAAACTTGAAAGAAAAGAATATAAAAAAAGGAAAATGTTATGGATTAAATGCCTTTAACTCTGAATGTCATAAAAATTAATGGTGACTATTATATGAACAACCTTCTTAATAAATTTGAAAAACTGGATGAAATAAATTCCTAATATGTAGGGATATACAAAGTGTTGTGTATACGTATATACACACATATAAATATAATCTATGTATATATAAAGGCAGAAAGCTGACTCAAGAAGAAATTGATTACGTGAATACACCTATATTCACAAAGGAAATAAGATCAAAAGTCAAAAGTCAGGAAAGGGACAAAAGCTAATAATCAAGAGGTATACATTCCTTTATGGTTTTACAGATAACTTCTACCATTCAAAAACAGATAATTCCAAACTTTAACATAAACTCCTCCAGGAGATTTACAAAGGGACTAGTCTCCAATTCATTTTATAAAACTCCCTAATACAGACACCAAAACCTTACAAGGATAATTACAAGTCAATCTCATTCACGAACACTGTCAAGAAACCTAAAGAGAGATCCACAAACTGAGCTCAGTGATGTATAAAAAGATTAATACATCATGTAGCTGGGATGATTCCAGAAAGCATGTTTGGTTTAATACTTTAAAACAAAAACACACATAACATACCCCCAACGATAGATTACAGGAGAAAAACAAAGTGTTCATCTCAATAGTTATTAAAATAACACATAAGATAAATTTTGGCATTCATTCATGATAAAATCCCTTCGCAAACTAGAAAAAGAAAGGTACTTCGCTACCTAGTAGTGGGCAGTCACTAAATTAAATAAACAAGTAAACAAACATTATACTTAATGATAAATGCTGAAAGCCTTCTTTTAAGTCTCAGAGAATACAAGAATGGATAGCCCTCTCCAACAATGCTTTGGGGAAGCTAGTCTGCAAAAAGATAAGACAAGGGAGAATGGGGTGATTTCTTTTAAAAAAAAAAGCAGCTTTGTTTTAAAAATTAAGAAAACCTGAGAGAACCTACATGTTGTTAGAATTAACAAGAATTTAAAGAGCTGCTAAACAAAAAAAAAATTTAACATATAAACTGCACTAGATTTATATACACTGATAACAGTGAGAAGATGAATTTTGAAAAGGACACAATTTACAGTGGCAACAAAAATATAAAATATAGACAACTAATTCTAACAAAAAAGTACGACTGTTCTTTTTGAAAGAATGTTCTAAAGGAAATTAAAAACACCTAAAAACAATGAAGAACTGGAGTACATTAACAGAAGGACCAAAGAGGGGCACCTAGGTGGCTCAGTCTATTAAGTCTCCAACTCTTAATCTCAGCTCAGGTCATGATTGATCTCATGGTTCGTTAGTTCAAGCCTCACATCGGGCTCTGCGCTGATGGCACAGAGCCTGCTTGGGATTCTCTCTCTCTCTCCCTTTCTCTCTGTCCGTCCCCATGTGTGCACTCTCTCACTCTCTTTCTCCAAAAATAAATAAATAAACTTTTTTTAAAAAGGGACCCATGAAAAAGAACAAAAACCCCAGAATAACCCCAAACATTATACCTATGGGAATCCAAGCAAATAATAAAAGGGGCATCTCCAATCAATTGGGGAAAGGTAACTGTAATGGTTAATTCTATGGGTCAACTTGGAAAGTGCTCTTGGATGAAATTAACATTTAAATCAGTGACTTTGGGTAAGGTGGGTAGGCCATCAGTTGAAGCATGAATAGAGCAAAAAGACCAACCTCTCCAAGTAATTCCAGGAATTACTTGGAACTGCAGTCCAGCAGACTGCCTTCAGACTTCATCACCACCATCAGCTCTCCTGAATCTCCACCTGCTGGCTCACAATGCAGGTTCTGGACTTGCCAGCTTCCATAATTGTATAAGCCAATTCCTTACAACAAATCTCTTTATCCTAACCAAATAGGATATGTGAATATGTACACACACACACACACACACACACACACACACACACATTCTGTTTCTCTGTAGAGCCCTAACACAATAGCTTACACAAGAGAAGGCACTTAAAGATCTGGCAAAAACAAAAAACAAAAAAAACCCAGTTAAGCTGGATTAGGGTAAGTGAAATGTAAAACCGAATCCATGAAAATACTCCCAAAATAACATGGGAGAGTTCCTTTGTAAACTCTGGAGTGTGGAAGGCTCAAACTCACACTTAAAAAAAAAAAAAATCCAGAGATCTTAAAAGAGTGATAATTTTGACTACATACATACCTTTTAAAATTTAAAAAGCCCCTCTGCAAGATCAAACAAACAAATAAACCATAATTAACGTCAAAAGATGAATGACAAGGTGAGGGAGGGTGGTTGGTAACTCATATCACAGGCAAAGATCCAGTCTTCCTAATATATATAGGTTTTTATTAAATCAACTTTTAAAAGACCAACAATTGAATAGAAAAATTCAAGATAAAAAGGTGTGAATTCACAATAAAAAAAAAAGAAATGCAAATGCTTTTAAGTATATAAAACATTCAACAGAACTCAAAACAAGATAAATGCAAATTAAAATTACATTATCAGACTGGCAAAAATCCAGAAGCTGAGTAAAAACCATGCTACTGGCACGAGTGTAGGGAAACCGGTACTCTCACACACTCATAGTGTGAGTATACATTGGTACGACCCCTCAAAGGAACGATCTGGCAATATTTACCAAAACTGTAACTGCATACACCCATTGACACACTAGTCCCACTTCCGGGAATTTATCCTACAGACAGACTCGCACATTTACAAAATGATACATATACAAAGTTTATCTTGGCAGTCTCGTTTGAAGTGCAAATAATTTGAACTAATCTAAATGACCATCAAAAGGGAACTGGTTAAATATATCGCGGTGTGTCCATAAAATGAAAGGAAGCTATGAAAAAGAATGAAGGGTTACTTTAACGTGCTCCTTTGGCAAGTTCGACAGAAACTACCCTTAAGTGGGTGGGAGAGGAGGACAACAAAGAACAGAAAAGTGTGCATGTTACAGTATGCCACCATTTGTGGGAAAGTGGAGTAAAAATTTAAATATGGAATCTTGGCACCTGGGTGGTTCAGTCAGTTAAGCATCTGACTCTGGGTTTTGGTCACGATCCTGTGGTTTGTGGATCGTGTCGGGCTCTGTGCTGACAGCACGGAGCCTGCCTGGGATTCTCTCTCTCCCTCCCTCTCTTTCTGTACCTCCTCTGCTTGCACACACACATGTCCTCTCTCTATCTCAAAACTAAACAAACATTTAATAATTTAATACTAAAATATGGTATCTTGCTCTTCTGTATAAACATACTCCAGAAAGATGCAAGATAACCTACTCACGTGGTTATCTGGCAAAGGGTGAGGTGGGGCTGAACTACTCAGGAGGACTGTGCTGGGAAGCTTATCTGTATCCTTTCCTCATACTTTTTGAAATATACGAATGTATTGATTATTCCAAACATAACACGTTGACAAATGTTAAAGACACAGAGTGAGGTGTCTTCGTGGAACCCGAAAATCACTTTTTGTATCAATCCTATTAACAAAAGACACAAAGTATTATTTGCTGACTGATTCCCTAATATAAAAATCAATAGACCACGTTACGCTGTTTGGAAACAAGAAAGTGTACAGAAAAGAATGTTTTGTCTGTTAGGAAATACTGGCTCACTACATTAAATACAGTTGAGCTTCCTGTGGTTTTTAAATGTATGTGAATTCAGAATTACAAATTCTTAGTAAAATTCAGCTTGATTTTGAAAATATCCTGTTGGTTATTGTTACGTTGTTTTGGGAGGTGCTAACCATATCCAAAATGCTAACTCTAATTTCCTAGGCAAACTTCCCAAATCTATCTGAACGTCTAACTCCCTAAATACCGAAGTTCTTCCTGTCAAACAAGACCCTCTGATTCAGCCACATAAATGTCTCTGATCTCCACCTCTTTGTCCCATAATGAACTTACCGAAAGTTAAAAAACATTCTACAGGTGGGGAATATGAAAACAAGAAAACCTTTCTCATAGAGTTCAAAAAATGTTTGTCTCTCTCAGAACATACAGGAATGACAATAATTACATTAGACAGCCATGGTTCTACATATAGTATTTCCTACCATATAATCTGCCACACTCAAATCAATAAAATAATGGTAGTAGCAAAGCATAAAATAGTCCTAAACCAAGCACATTAAAATAGTATTCATTAAAATAAGATTTCACCTGCAGTATGCTTTAAATATTTAAATGTGAAGGCTATTAAATAACTAACTGCCACGTGATAGAAGACATCAGTGAATGCTTCATAAAGGAAGTAAATTTGAGCTTGGTCTCCAAGGAAATGCCAGGCGCTCAGAATCCTTAATCAGATTGGTTTTACAATCAGAGATTTATTTTAGCACACCAAAGTAAAATACTAACGTAATCTCTCTATTCAGTCCTTCTTAAATTTTGATGGCATGAGAAAACGTCCTGTGTCTACCAAGAAGTTCAATCAGGTGCTGAAAGCCCTTGAAAAAGCCTAGAACTTTCTATATCATAAACTCAGACACTAGTTTCTCTCACTTAAAAAAACGATATTGGAAGATTGTTTAATTCTCCCACATCTTACTACAAGACTAGACCATATAACTGAAATATACATTCCTACCTCCATAAATTCCTTCATCTAGTTTCAGAATTTTGAAAACATTTACAAAAAAACCCCACAAGATTCTACAGGATTTCAATCTCTGCTGTTTTAACATGTTTAAAGTCATAAACTCTTTAAAACTCTTAAATAGAAGTCACAGGGGAAAAGATTCCAAAGAACCCAAGAAAATACTTACGAAATCAGCTGAATTAAAATTAAGCTTCAAGGGCGCATGGGTGGCTCAGTCAATTAAGCATCTGACTCTTGACTTAGGCTTAGGTTATGATCTCAAGGTTCGTGAGTTCCAGTCCCTCGCTGGCTGACGCAGAGCCTGCTTGGGATTCTCTCTCACCCTCTCTCTGCCCCTCCCCTGAGCACATGCAACACGTGCTCTCTCTCAAAATAAACAAAATAAACTTAAAAAAATAAAAATAAATTAAATTAAGCTTCACATATTTATTTTTTTAACTTTATTTTATTTTTAGAGAAAGAGAGAACATGAAAGCACGAGAGGGGAAGGGGGAGAGACAGAGAATCCCACACAGGCTCCGTGCTGTCAGCGCAGAGCCAAACTCGGGGGCCCAACATCACAAAGCGTGAGATCATGACCTGAGCCGAAACCAAGAGTTGGCCGCTTAACGACTGAGCCACCCAGGCACCCCAAACTTCATATATTTTTTTTCACCCTGTTTAGCATCAACGATCTCTTCAACATGTGCAAGCACTTTGAAAACTGAATCATCAATGTCACTGCCTTCCCTCTCCACCCCATGAAAAGAGAAAGAAGGAAAATATGAAATGGAAAGTTACATTTTGACGCGTATCACTGGAAGTGCTATTAAACGTGTATCTGGATTCAGAGTAAGAGTCCCGAGCTCACAGAGCCCTTTCCTATCACTCCGTGTCAACCTCTAAAAAACAAGAGGAGACTGAATCATTTCACCACGTGCATATGTACGATTTTTCTACCGATCACGGGAGCTGAAATACACAGCCCGATAACATAAAAGAGTATTTAATGAGGCTAATTTAAACTACACACTGCTCAATATCCTTAAAGTACATGATTCCCTCTAGTATTTTGAAGCAATTATCAGTTCATGAGGTAGCTTAAGAAGAGTTGCACAGGCAACGGTGTTTGATAGAGTAGCACTTACCATTAAAACAAAAACCCCCAAAAAGCTCAACATGGGAATACCACGTAGGTGCCAACTAGCAAGATGAAATGGTCGATAAAACCATTTTTTCCGAGTAAGTGTATTCTTCCCACTCTACAATTTCGAACATCCATCCGTAAACAAACGAGCAGTTCAGATCTGATGTACTTCGGCATTTTCTCAATATTACATCCCCCCCTCCCCCCCCCCCCCCCACCACTGTAAACAGACTCTTTCAGGCGGGACGGGAAGACGCGTCAGAGCCCAGTCTGGCCTTGGGACACAGACCTGGAGGGCCGGGCCGGGGGCGGGGCCCAGCGGCTGCGCTCACCTGCTGGGGCTGGTACCGCTGCTGGGGCTGGGGCGGCAGATACTGCGCCTGCGGGGTGAGGTGCGGGGGCTGCGGCTGCTGGTTGTAGTAAGGCTGCTGGCCCTGCTGGCAGTAACCACTCACGCCTTGCTGTCCATACTGAGGCGGCATCTGTCGACAAGACGAGCAAAACACAAGCGAGAAGAGTCAAAATGTGCAATCCAGGGCGGTCAAATACGGTTTCGATTCATCAACGTGCGGGGGCTCTCGGCTAAGCAATTGAATTCAGTATTTTTAATCTTCCCTCCATTACATAAATCGCCATACTGTCTTCTGGACACATATTATCAACGAAGTAAAAAGAAAATTTGTTTAAAAAAATAATATTTCAACAGATATCAAATATTGATAACCTCATAAAAATCCAGCGGGGGGGGGGGGGCATTTCCTAATACTGACATTAAAACACGTCGGCCTCTACTGAGTTGGCGAGGTGTAGACTGTACACGTGAAACTAATCAAATGCTGTTATGTTAAGAAAAAAAAACAATTAGCCTCTAAGAAAGTCAAAAGAGCATTATGTTAATCCATTCTCGTGCCAAGCTCAAAATGAAAATGAACTCCAACAGTCCGAGCGCACTTACTACTATTTTGTAGGATGCTTGAGGCTTGGGTACCTGTATAGGGCGTATTTTTGTTTCAACGAAGGTCAAAAAGCCCCAACTGCATAGCAGCAGATACTACACCAGTTACATCAGCAATTCTATTTACTGTTCTTGCTAAAAAGAAACTACATCACTTTACAATCAAATAAAACCCTTTTAAAAGACAGTACTATGCATGTAACACAATATAACCAACAACATGAGTTCTTGAGGGAAGGATTCATATCTAATAGTAAGATAGTATTTTCCTACTTGATGAAACACGTAATGGTGTAAAGCAGAGTGCACTACCCTGCAAACGCCAAAGACACAGGCAAAAAGGTTCTAGATGAGTCTTCCCTCCCCCATCTCTAATTTGCACGAACCTAAACATCCTTATAATCTTTGCTCATGTAATACACCACGGATGATACTTTTAAATTTTTTTTCAAATGAAATCTCTATTACCTTATTTTTCCCCTCTAATTGGAAGAGAGAACAACAGAGGAAAAGGAAAACGGGACCAGGATAGCAAAAAGCACTCCAGAGACGAGGATGACCAAGGCACTCTTAATAACAACATGGTCCACCTGAAAACCCCCAGAACGAGAAGCCCATGAGCCCACATACTCAAGGATTCAGTGATCTGTTCCAGACACACATTTAAAAACGCAATCGCGGGGCGCCTGGGTGGCGCAGTAGGTTAAGCGTCCGACTTCAGCCAGGTCACGATCTCGCGGTCCGGGAGTTCGAGCCCCGCGTCGGGCTCTGGGCTGATGGCTCAGAGCCTGGAGCCTGTTTCTGATTCTGTGTCTCCCTCTCTCTCTGCCCCTCCCCCATTCATGCTCTGTCTCTCTCTGTCCCAAAAATAAATAAACGTTGAAAAAAAAAAATTTTTTTAAACGCAATCGCTATAAAATACCAAATGAGGAAAAAGAAGGAATGGTAAAGGGAGAAAAATATTCAACGCTTTGCCTCTAACACCAATTAGCACGGTAATTTGTTAAGACATACAATGAAGAAAAAGGAGAAAAATGCCAAAAGCTAAAGTTCATTTTCTTTCTGACCTGATCTAGATTATCGTCAAGGCCTGTCGACAACAATCACGAACGTTTGGCCACAATGGCTCACAAATGCCTCATCACGCAGACCCTACGTTAGTAGAGCACAAAGTAGAGCAGACAAGTTTGTGCTGAAAACCATTTAACTGCACAGTTGAATTCTTTGCTTTTATTTATTTTACAGCTTGATATCTCATAATGAATGTATGTCCCTGCCATAAGCCAAGCCAAAGAATTTCCATAAAATACAACTCCACATGCTAGAATATCGTATACTACCACAACACATATCCTTCCGTTCAGCACCCATATGTTGATTTGATATCTAATACTAGATTTCACACAAGCATCTTTGCAGTTTGATTTGAAGCAGTTAGGATAACACTTTTGCCAGTGTTAAAACTACTGTAAAGCTCAATCAACACAGCCGGCGACTCCCCTGGGAATTGCACTTTAATATGTTGACTTTCTGGTTTACAGAAACCCTTACACACAGTATGAATGTGCCGTTTGGGGAGCGGGGCTCTACTTTCTAAGAAGGACAACAACAGAGTGTGTTGTAGGCAGCGACTAACACTGGAGCAGCCATATACGTGTTAGACCCTCACGGTCTATTCGAGCTCTCCAAAGGCGGCGGGGGGCAAGTCAGGGTGCAGGGGAGCCCAGGTAGGCTGCTGGGACTACAAGCAAACGTTCAACGGAGCCACGGCCGCAGTCCGCAGAACACGGCCAACTTCGGAGGAGAAACCATCAAAAACTTCTGCTTGGGAAATTTTACAGCGGTCTTCCACCATTAAACCTAGTTGCTCTCCTTTTAGATACATGGGCCTAATTCACCTGGTACTGACCTAACAGGCAGCTCCGCCTCTGAGAGCCGGGGGTGAGGTGATTGATAACACGGGACAATCAGCCTGTCAGTGAGACCTGGGTCCTGGTGCCCATCAACTGAACCCCATCCCCTGTCCTTCCATTTCAGCCACGTTGAAGCGGAGATCACTGAACTCTGTTTAGCTGAAGAGTCTTTGGGTTAGAAACGTGTCAAGTCCAAATCTGAGTCCTACTGTGCCTCACTTGTGTGAACATGGTCAGTCACATAACCGTATCTGTCTCACACCCCTATCTACAAGATAGGGCCTATTTTCTCTATTAACTCATGTTCCTATTATAACCAGCAATATAATAATCCTACCTGGAATTCTACACAGATGCCATTACTTCTTAAACTACAAGTTGCATGGGGCACCTGGGTGGCGCAGTCGGTTAAGCGTCCGACTTCAGCCAGGTCACGATCTCGCGGTCCGTGAGTTCGAGCCCCGCGTCGGGCTCTGGGCTGATGGCTCAGAGCCTGGAGCCTGTTTCCGATTCTGTGTCTCCCTGTCTCTCTCTGCCCCTTGCCCGTTCATGCTCTGTCCCTCTCTGTCCCAAAAATAAATAAACGTTGAAAAAAAAAAATTAAAAAAAAAAACAACAAACTACAAGTTGCAGTGCTCTCTCTAAAATATTAAGTATTTCCTAAGTTTTTCTTTCAAAACTCAATTTCTAAATCTAACGCCTCAGTTGTCTAGAACTAAAGTCTACGTTCTTTAATCATCAACACTGCTCTTACTTTAATCAATTCAGAGGCATGGCTTTCAAAGATCTATCATATACTTTTCTAAAATCTTAAGCCAAACAATCACCATCATAAAACATAAATCAGCAGGTTGAGCCAGGATACACTAAAGGCCCCAGAGCCTCCTGCCGAAAGCCGTCTGCACAAACCCCACTGGGTAACTATGGTCTCGCTCTGCCGCCTGCCTTACGTGCCACCCAGGCACCCGGCCATCGCTCACCACTGACCTCCATCCTCAACAGAATCTGCTGAGGACTGAGGAGCCCGTGGCACTGGTTAAAAACACGAAGGCCCAGGGGACTCGTCCATGAGGGGAGCGTGGGAGCCGTTACCGCCTCAAATCCTGTAAAATCCATTTTGGCTGCTGAGGGTCTTCTCGGGTACGTCTTGGTTCTCAAACACCTTCAGGAGAAGTGACATCCCCAGAATGTTGGGTGCAAGGGAAATGCAACCAAGACTTCACTGAGGACCAGGGACCAAGTGCCGGGAGCTGGGGTCACGAAGCACTTGTAGCTCAGATCCACCCTCCCCGGACCAGCCTAACTACACAAGCACAGCCCCAACCATCTTTCTCATGCCAGTTCCAACTCCATTTCACACGGCAGAGATGGTCTGACTGAGTCAGTAAACCCCTTAATTGGGTGTTGTGTTTACTGTTTGTCCTCATCACTAGACATTAAGCTCCCACATTCATGGAATGTCTCTCGGGAGAGGGCCTGCCAGTCAATAAATGTTTGCTGAATGAATGGATGTTGTTCAGTGGATTCCTGAATCAAGTTAGTATATAAAGAATTAAATTAACGAAGGAACATCTTATAAAACTGAAATCACTTGTACCACCCAACTCTTTGAGACGCCTACGTTCAGCTTCATCTAACAGGCAGACCAGTGAACTTCACGCTAACAGCGGCACAGTGCTCGGCTATTAACCGCTTACCCTCTAGGCCATTATATACCCAGCCAACGCTCTGGACCTTTATCACAGTTTGAATAAAAATATCACTAAGCTAAACCAAATGGAAATCTCCAGAAAATGCCTGAGAGCAGAGCTTTTCTGTTTTTTAAAAACAAGAATTTATTTCACTCATTTCTAAATAAAGAAGATCTTACGCGGAGCATGAGCACACATAATAAAAAATTTATTCCAATTTTCAAAGAGATATGAATACTTTCCTATATTACTGAAGAGGGAAAAAGTATAGCTAAAAATGATCCACTTACTTTAAGTATTTATTTTAGGAAACCACTCTGATAAAAAATGGGAGTATCAACTTTCACATCTCTGTATCATGTTAGATGTACAGAAATTCTGGGCCCCGTTTTTCACTATACCTTATCCTGAACCCTTTGCTCATATTTCAAAATTGAAGAAATAATCAAGGTTTATCTTCTCTCCAGTTTGCGTCCTAAAGAAGTTTTAGGAAACAGTTTCCTCACCAAGTTTAAAGGTGCACTGACCCCATAATCCAGCAATTCCCCTTATAAATATATGCATACGAAAACACTCACAGGTGTCCCAAGAAGGATACTCGATGCAATAGTATTTACAAAGCCAGAAAGAGGACACAATCGAACTCTGACAAGTAGATAAATGGAAAGAAAACATATTTTGCTATAGCCATACAATGGAATTCTATACAATTACAAAAAAAAGAAAAAAAAGGATGTAGTAAGGCCCACAGATCAAAATGGCTCAAATCTAAACAATATAATGCTGAATTTTTTTAAAAAGCAACAAAAGAATGCAACATAATAGCATTTGTCTGAATTTTTAATACACACAAAAAATACTGTTTGGGGGTTTATATATATATATAGTTATATTATATATATATATACATATATATATATATATATATATATATATATATATATAGTTAAAGTATTCACTGAAAACCATGCATTGAAAAGGGAACAGATGACACTCTCTGGAGGGGGAGAGGGGAAGAGATGGGATGGCGCTCAGTCCTGCCTTTTTTCCTTTATAAAAAGACGGAGATATGGAGATGTGGCAAAATGTTAACACCCAACCATTTTGGTGTAGTTACACAACTGTCCGTTATATTTGTTTCCGTACTTTTCTGTATGCGTAAATTGTTTCATAATTTAAAATTCTGAAATAAAGAGCTCACCTCCCTCCATCCCACATCTCCCCTCCCCCAAAAAGGCAGAGGCATAGACGTCACCCCAGCATCCACACAAAGCAGGAGCCAGGCCCCATGAAGGGGCTGGAGAGGAAAATGCCTTGGTCAGCTGCTTTATTTAAAGAGGCCCAGCTAGATCTTTGCTCCAGAGACCCATCCCTGACTGCTAAGTCAGGTCCCCTAATCTCTTGCCTTTCACAAGGGGCAAGATGAAGCCAAAGACTTCACGAGGGTCTCCTACCTTTCCTGAAGATTGATAAATCCCTGACAGGAAGGACTTTACGCCAGCGAAACCTAATGGCACCTACAAGGGGCACTAATCTGGCAAGTTAATTCACAGAAATGAATCCTATAATCGAAAACATTTGAGAAGTAAACATAAAAATATAAAACATAACGTACAAGTATATTAAAAGGTGTGTTAAGTATATTAAAGAAGTTAGGAAACACATCCACCTTTAAATCTGGGATTTCTCAAATGTACCTGACTACAAGCATATTATCACACCCACTGGAATGTAAATCCCATAGAAAATGGGGTCTTGGCAGTTTAGTTCATCACTGCACTCACAAGGCCTGGCCCGCAGTAAGAGCTCAATGAGTATTTGTTGACTGAACCTTCTGGAATAGGTATATAAAACACATACTATAAATCACACACCACCGACATATAAATGTAAGAGCTTTCTGCCTTGGGCTACACAATCGTCCCGTCCAATGTTCTATCTCCACAACAGCTTACAAAAACATTGGGAACAGATATTATAATCCTCCTTGATTAGGAAGTTATGTTACTAAAATACACTTGGTTTCTATTACAGATCTGTCACCTCTGGATTATCTGAATCTATTTACATTATCAGTTTTGTCCTTCCTTTTAGAGGGAAACAATTTAAGATCAAAAGAAATACTTTACATCGTCCTAAATTTATCACAGACACGTTAATATAGGGAAATCATCTTATCTAGTCATCCATCATGGACCCTTGGGTTGTTTCTATTTTGGGGTCATTACAAGCAATGCTACCATGAAAAAGGACACACGAACATCTGTTCAAGTATTTACGGATAAACACCCAGTAGTGGAATTGCTGGATCACATGGTAGTTCTATGCTTAATTCTGTGAGGAACCGCCATACTGTTTTCACGGTGGCTGTACCATTTTATATTCCCACCAGCAGTGCACAAGTGTTCCAATTTCTCCACATCCTTGACAGCACTTGCTGTTTTCTGCTTGTTTGTTTGTTTTGTAATAGCCATCCTACTGGGTATGAAGTGGTATCATACTCCTTGTGTGTCTGACTTTCATTTCCCTAATGATCAGTGGTGTTGAGCACCTTCTACATGCTTACCGGCCATTTGTTTATCTTACTTGGAAAAATGTATTTATCTCCTTTGTCCATTTATTAATTGGATTGTTTTCTGTTGTTGAATTGTAGGAGTGCATTAAATATTTTGGATAGGATTTGCAAATATTCCATTGTATTAGTTGCCTTTGCATTGTCTTTTTTTAAGTTTATTTTGAAAGAGAGAAGGAGAAAGAAAGAGGGCACACACGCAAGTGGGAGAGGGGTAGAGAGAGAGGGAGAGAAAGAGAGAGAATCTCTGGTCCAGGCTCCACACTGCCAGAGCAGAGCTAGATGCAGGGCTCAAACTCACGAACTGTTGAGATCATGACCTGAGCCGAAGTCAGACCCTTTACTGACTGAGCCACCCAGGTGCCCCCATTCTCTTGATTAGTGTCTTTTGGTGCACAAAGTTTTTAATTTTGATGTAGTCCAATTTACCTATCTTTTCCTTTGTTGCCTGTGCATTGGCTTCACATTCAAGAAATTACTGCTATATCTAATGTCATGAAGCTTTCCCCTATGTTTTCTTCTAAGAATTTTATTTCTTAAATATATATATGTATATATTTATATAAATGTATATACTTTTATATATGTATATACTTTTACATATGTATATAGGTGTATATTACATATGTATATTACCTAAATGTGTGTTTATGTTTGTATATAAGTACGTATGTATATGTGTGTGTATATATGTATATATATATGTGTGTGTGTATGTGTATGTGTGTGTGTGTGTGTGTGTGTATATATATAAGTATATATATATATATATATATGTAATCTCTATGCGTCCAACATGGGGCTTGAACCCAAAATCCCAAGATCAAGAGTCACACACTCCACCGACTAAGCCAGCCTAGGCACCCCTCTTCTAAGAGTTCTACAGATTCTGGGGCACCTGGGTGGCTTAGTCAGGCATCCAACTCCTGATTTCGGCTCAGGTCAGGATCTCACGGTTCATGAGATGGAACCTCATGTCGGGCTCTGTGCTGACAGCACAGGGCCTGCTTGGGATTCTCTGTTTCTCAAAATAAATAAATAAACTTTAAGGGGGAAAAAAAGGGTTCTATAGATTTTAGCTCTTATGTTTAGGTCTGTGAATCCATTTTGAGTTAATTTTTTGTACATAGTGTAAGTTAAGGGTCTAACTTCATTCTTTTGAAAAGACCTACTGTTCTTAATATAATTTTCACATCAGCCTCAGATCCTTTTGTTCTAAAAAGTATAGTCTGGTTTGGTATCTACAGTTCCCTCCAGAACTATATTAAGTATAGACACATTCAAAACACAGTATTACCTGTTTATGTGAAATTCAAAATCACACAAACTTAATATATGGTAATAGAATAGATCTTAACATTGGTTGTGAAATATGGAGAATGGCTAAAATCAGGCATGAAGGAATTTGTGGGAGTGACAAAAATATTCTGCATCTTAACTGGGTTGGTAGTTTAATGGATGTACCTATGTGTCAAAATTCATCAAATGGTACACTTAAGATCTAAGCATTTTAGTGTATGTTAAGTTATACCTTTAAAAACCACTAGCAGAACATGTATACATACTTAACAACTAATGTGTCTAAAGTTTTGACTTCACATGTTTTATAGCATATTTATGTTAAACCATCACTGCCTTATTTATGCCTACATGTAAATTTCCTACTTGACAATGACCGTTCCTAGATACTTAACAAGGAGTTTTCATATTTTCACTTTATGTAATCCAAAATAGTACACAGCAATTAGGTATACTGAAATAATCATGGTGCGTATGTAAATTCAAACATCTAGGGCAAGTTACAATATGTACAGAAACAATTCTACTTTTAAGAATATACCTTGAGAGGGGCGCCTGGGTGGCGCAGTCGGTTAAGCGTCCGACTTCAGCCAGGTCACGATCTCACGGTCCGTGAGTTCGAGTTCGAGTCCGTGAGTTCGAGCCCCGAGTCAGGCTCTGGGCTGATGGCTCAGAGCCTGGAGCCTGTTTCCGATTCTGTGTCTCCCTCTCTCTCTGCCCCTCCCCCGTTCATGCTCTGTCTCTCTCTGTCCCAAAAATAAAATAAACGTTGAAAAAAAAAATTTTTTTAAAAAAAAGAATATACCTTGAGAAAAAATGTGAAACAAGTATGCAAAGATATGTGTAGCAAGCTCACTGCACCCCCATGATAGCATTGCCACTGAAAATATGTAAATAGCCTAAATGTCTAAATGTCCATCAACAGGGATTGGTTGGGGTGGGGGCAGGATTCAAGAACATAGCCGATTTTTTAAAATTTTTTTAAATGTTTGTTTTTATTTTTGAGAGAAAGAGAGAGAGACAGAGACAGAGAGAGAGAGAGAGAGAGAGAGAAAGAAGGGGAGGGGCAGAGAGGGGGAGACATAGAATCCGAAGCAGGCTCCAGGCTCCGAGCTGTCAGCCCAGAGCCCAACGCGGGGCTCGAACTCACAAACTGCGAGACCATGACCTGAGCCAAACTCGGACGCTCAACCGAGCCACCCAGGCGCCCCATAATTTTTTTTAATGTTTTTTTATTTTTGCTAAAGAGAAAGAGAGAGAGAGAGAGAGAGAGAGAGAGAGAGAGAGAGAGAGAGAGAGAACATGAGCAGGGAAGGGGCAGAGAGAGAGGGAGACACACAATCCAAAGCAGGCTCCAGGCCCGACACGGGGCTGGAACCCATGAGCCATTAGATCATGACCTGAGCTGAAGTCAATGCTTAACCAACTGAACCGCCCAGGTACCCAGAACATATCAGCTTATTAATGAACCTCACTGGAGATAATATGTATTTAATAGCAAGAATGATTATTAAGGTGGGATTTAAGGGATAGCAGGATACAAAATAGTATATGTAACAAAATGCTATCCTGTAATATGAAAAATCTGTGTGTGTGTGTGTGGTTTTCTGAGTAAAGAATTTGTAGCTTAAAGGAATAAATGCCAAAATGTTATCTACCATTTCTTAAACAAACTCCGTGTTTTTCACAAATCTAGAACAAAATGCAATTAATTGATTTGGGATTATTTATTGTGGTCTATTTAAGAGTTATCAGAAGAGTGTCTTATAACAATTTGCCTTTAACAGCAGAAAGCTCCTTAATTTTTGTTTGTTTTCCATCATAGGCTTGAGACCCTCCAGGTAAATTCTACAAAATGGGAAGGGAAAAGGTACAGGACAAATCATAAGTGCACGACAGTTACATTTTTTAGTCATTACTGTGGCAAATTCTGCCGGCTTCTGATTTCACAGAAAGATCAAACACTGTTTTTCATGCATAAGAGTCAGACTGAAAATTCCCTACAGCAAGGAATTCAGATGTTAAGCCGATGTGTGGTTGAACCAATTGCATGAGGAAATTTTATTATGTCAACATGTCCAGTCAAAAAGAATGTGCTAGAAGGTAATAAATAAAGTTTACAAGGTCAAGATTCTACCACTGCCCCATAATCTACAATCCCTTAAGCTAAGTCCCCAATTGAGACTTCTAAACAATTTAGGTCCCTTTTTTTTCTTACTTTATTTTAAAAAGAAAAAATAAATCTTGTTCTTAGGCTTGTCTTAAGAAAAAGAGACGAAACAACATACCTCCACAATTTCCTGAAATTACTCCTTCATGCTTGAAAAACAAGAAACAATCAACGAATGTGTACTGAGTGCTTACTGTATGCATAGTACACTCAAGCTAAGTTCCTTCAAATTGTGTCCAGCTTCCCTTAAGAAAAAAAAAAAAGAGTACCCAGATTTGAAGAAGGAGTTGGCAAAGCATTCAGGGGTCAAGCAGTGTCTTAAACACCAGAACAGGCTTGATGACCAACCACACAAACAAGCCAGTTACACAGTTCACGTTGCTATGGAGCACACTTCCGTTTTTGTCTATGCCCTTGTTCCTAACAGATAACTTCCAGGCCGCAAACACTGCTGTTTTATGGCCTGAAAAATAACCAACATTATCTAGGCTGATTTAACCCTCTCCTTTAGCTTATTTTTAAACTATCAAAAGATACTTTTTTTTTCACCAATTTAACTCACTATATAAAATTTTAAACACATCCAAGAGTGGAAAGAACAGTATTAAAACCCACAGTTTAAGCAATTACCAACTTAGACCAATGCTATTTCATCTACAGCCCCACCCACTGTTCCCCAGCCCAGCATCTATCCCATCATATCATCTCACTGGAAAATTTTAGCACCCTGCAGCTCTTCGGTCCCATCTGGGAACCCAAAATAAATCGCATGCAGGGAACCCAACCCAGATGTCTTGCCTGGACCCAGCGGAGTCCACCTCAAAATCGGCCCAACGAACCCATAGACCCATGAGGGAAAAATAAACATCTGTTGTTATAAACTACTGAGACTTTCAAGCTGATCGATATGTAGCATTATTTGTCAACAGTGACCCGAAACTTGTGACAATTACTAACAGCGGATTTCTTTGGATGAATAGAATATGGTGATTTTTCACTTTCTATTCTGAGCTTTTTGGGTTTTCCACATTTTCTTTTTTTCTTGTATTTTAATTCCAGTGAAGTTAATACACAGTATTAGTTTCACATGCACAGTACAGTGAGTCAACAATTCTATACATTCTCAGTGTTCATCACAAGTATCCTCTTAATCCCCTCCCCTATTTCACTCACCACCACCCCCAACTCCCCTCAGGTAACCATCAGTTTAGTTTGTTCTCTACAGTGGAGAACAAATTGCTTTTTGATTCATGTCACAAAGCTGGAAAGTTCTCATTGGTCGCCAGTGTAGAAGTCTTTTTACATGAAAAATGTGTTTTCTAAAACCTCTTGACAGGTGCACATACAATATTAAGGTTATAAACATAAGCACAGTGAAAATAATATACATACAACCTCCCTTAGACTTTTTTACAATTATCAATTGCCTACAAAATTTCACTGCTTAATTCTAAGTCTAACTGCTCTATATTTAGCAAATCACAGCTTCAGCGAATACTAGGTCAGACAATGTTCTGCAGAGTGAATATTCTGTATGGCTGTGGGAACTAAATGGTAGTGCCTCTCATGACCTCAATTTCCAAAAGTCAGGGATATGTCCTGAACAGCCTTTATTTCCGCTTTATAATCATTATCATTCTATTATCCATGAATTTATTTATACCCTTCTTAAATTAATTTATATTTCTAGCCCATGCTACCTCTTGAGGGTAACTACTTCTGGAACATTATTATCCATTTCATAAAGTGGTACATCCTTTTTCATAAAATTAACTCCGAGCTTCAAGGAGTGCCCCCTAATGCTTGCACGCAGAATCTGAGTAACAAACGTGTGGTCGACCAGTGCAAGCCGAAGCCTTTATTCTATCAGATCAAAGATTCCTTGTCAACTATCTCTCCCACTCTGTCCCTTGATTAATTTCGCTGGCTCATCAAAATGCTTGTAAGTCAGCTAGTCTTTATTGTGGAATAGCAACTAAAATAGCATGAATGCTTCCAAAGGCACAGTGAGTATGGCTCACACAAGAGTTAAGATTACTTTTCTGGTTACTTTTTTTTTTTTTTTTTTTTTACACATTTTGTATTCTCTCCTCTACCTCCTAACTACAGATGTTTTCACCTTTTCTTCCAGGTCAGCCAATTAGAGGAGATTTTAAGTATTCATAAAATGCAGGCATTCACTGGCAGTAAAATGCTTCCTCTCTCATTTACAACCAGTGTTGAACTAAAGTCTTACTGTACACAAAATTAACACACAAGTGTATAATTGTAGTTTTATGCTCAAGTACCCTAATTATGCACTTTAAAACACTTTCTTCCCAAGGATCCATCGAGGGCATTCGATATCACAGATCTATAAAGGCTACAGTATGCTTTTTGATAAAACAAGCATAACGGGAAAAAAATTGCAGCTTCAGAGAAAAAGTCTGCGTGTAATGCACAACATGATAAATCTCATTCCAAAACTTTGGGCTGAAAAAGATAGCATATATCCAACGTACATAAACTTGGTATTGGGGGAGGGAAAGGAAGGGTGTGCTAAGAGCAAAAGACATACTACACAACATCTCTTCTTGAAGAAAACAGAAGCAACGCACAAAAACAAGTGATCTAAAATCTTCCATAAACTATCACAGGGGAGAAAAATCCATCTAGGAGTCTACATATCTTATTTCAATAATACAAGCAGCAAAAAAATTAACAATAAAAGGACAATGCTCGTTTCTAACACGGAAGCCTGCGACATCAAGGTTTCCAGAGTTTGCATTTAACACAAAATCAAAAATACGTCTTTTCCACACCCAACATATGCAGTCATTTTTAAATTAGAGAATCACAACTGGAAATATGCTGGGGTGACTAGCACACAGCTCTACTTCTGGGGAGGCCACGGTGCACACAGAAAGCAGTGAAGGTCTCTGAAGGCAATCTATAGTCATAAATAGGTCAATTCGGCTAAGAGAAGCAACATTTTCCTAGAAAAAGCTACTTGAAAAGAAAAAGGCTTGTGCTGCCTCACAGGGAGTCCATCGTCTCCATCCAAGAGAGCAGCACGTTCCCAAGAAAACAGGCGCGTTATGTCATTTAGTTCGTAAGGAATTCACCTCACTGGAAAGCCATTCGGAGTTTCCATCTTTCTTGTTATACTACTGCCCAAAAGGCAACAGGTAGTTTTGGATCAGTGAATATCATCTTCGAGTCGTTCAAAAATACAAGACGATGACAGGATCAGAAGTCAAAACAGTACAACGGTACCTCTCACACATGTCAGAACAGCAGGGTTTTCTAATAAGACTTTAAAATATGTGTCGGGCTACAGTCTGCTCATGTTTTTAAAACCCACCCACTCGGGCCCCGTGTCCGGGTGAGGTCGCCACCGCCAGCAGGTAAGGGGGAAAACACTCAGCGAGGGCAGCTGATGGGAACTGACCAAGGAGCTGCTTGCCCAGCTGCCCTGCTGGCCAGAGATTTCTATTTTTGTAAAGCACAAAAAGAGGAGCCAAGAGCTTTACCACTTTCCTATATAAACCCAGCTGCCAACACGGATGTGCCAAAGGGGAATTTCAGAGAATTTTAAAGAGATGACCTTTGCCGAGGCTGCAATGTCAACTTTGGAACCGCATGGCTGGAACATGTGCAGAGAATGCCAGATTGTGAAGACCGGTCTGCGCGAGAGAACCACGGAGAGGGGGAAACAGGGACAACAGGCCTTCACCAAAGCACGACTGGAATGTTCAAACAGCCAACGGAGAGACAAGTAACTGGTATCTTCTGTGGAGGAGAAGTCAACGGTGGAGGGACAGGAGGAGAAAACTGTGCACTGCAGACTCTTTCTAGCTTGGAGATTTCACACCATGCGTATAAATGACTTGGGGTGTGTGTGTGTGTGTGTGTGTGTGTGTGTGTGTGTGCGCGCGCGCTGTTTTTTTTTAATACAACTTTTAAGTTTTTCCTAATTTGTTTTTTTTTTTAACGTTTATTTACTTTTGAGACAGAGAGAGACAGAGCATGAACGGGGGAGGGCCAGAGAGAGAGGGAGACACAGAATCCGAAGCAGGCTCCAGGCTCTGAGCTGTCAGCACAGAGCCCGACGCGGGGCTCGAACTCACAGACCACGAGATCATGACCCGAGCCGAAGTCGGACGCTCAACCGACTGAGCCACCCAAGCGCCCCCCACCGAATTTCTGCTTTAAATGAAAGATGAGTGGAATGCTATGTGATTATACTGTTACTAACTAGCACTAGGGTGCTAGCTGCTTCTATAGCCTTTCTATATCTGTTTTTCTATCCTGCCCAAAAAAAAAAGAATTTTAAAAACTATATTGTATTAAAACATGATCCTTTAAAAATATACAATCTAGGGGTGCCCGGGTGGTTCAGTCGGTTAAGTGTCTGCCTTTGGCTCAGATCATGATCTCACAGCTCGTGAGTTCGAGCCCTGCATCGGGCTCTATGCTGACAGCTCAGAGCCTGGAGCCTGCTTCAGGTTCTATGTCTCCCTCTTTCTCTGCCCCTCCCCCGCTCGCTCTAGTGTGCTCTTTCTCTCTCAAAAATAAATAAACATTAAAAAAAATTTTTTTTTTAAATATACAGTCTAGGGGCGTCTGGGTGGCTCAGTCGGTTGAGCGTCCGACTTCGGCTCAGGTCATGATCTCACAGTCCATGGGTTTGAGCCCCGCATCGGGCTCTGTGCTGACAGCTCAGAGCCTGAGGCCTGCTTCGGGTTCTGTGTCTCCCTCTGTCTCTCTTCCCCCCCCCCCCCCCCATACACTCATGCTCTCTCTCTGTCTCTCAAAAATAAATGTTAAAAAAAATATTTAAAAAAACATACAGTCTAACTGTTCCATGAGATTTTTTTTTTTAAGGGAGAAACATGTACTCATTAATCTATCTATCCCAAACTTCAAATGACACATATGGTGAAAAATGTATGAATGGAGAAAAATAACAGCACTGGTAATGCAAAAGGGTCAGCCTTCCCTACATACCATGGCCAAGACCCAAATCTGGCTATTAAAGTCTTCCTCTGAGACTCTGAGAATTCAGTAGGCTGCAGAATCTAAGAATAGGAAGTCCCAAGGGAAGAAGGAGTGTGGGGACCATCACTGGCATCCTCCCGGAGTGGAGGCACTGACACTGACTCAGAGGGTAGCGAGGTTGTAGGCTTTGTCCTGTGCTTCCCAGGGACAGAACAGGCTCCCAATGAGCAGAACTAGCCGGTCGTTTTATTTTTTTTAACTTTATTTATTTAGACAGAGACAGAGAGAGAGTAGCAGAGGGCCAGAGAGAGAGGAAGAGAGAGAATCCCAAGCAGGCTCTGTGCTCTCTGCATAGAGCCTGACACAGGGCTCAAACTCACAAACCGTGAAAGCACGATCTCAGCCAAAACCAAGAGTCGGACGCTTAACCTAGACTGAGTCACCCAGGCGCCCCTCAGTCATTTCACTTTTGGTCCCAACTTTCAGAATGAACCCATAACAAATAAAGAGGAGTGAGTTTATAAAGGACTCTCTTTTTTTTATTATTAAGTTTATTAATTAATTTTGAGAGAGACAGAAGTTGAGCACGGGAGGGGGAGGGAGGGAGAGGGAGAGGGAGAGGGAGAGGGAGAGGGAGAGGGAGAGGGAGAGAGAGAGACAGAGAATCCCAAGCAGGCTCTGCAGGGTCGGCACAGAGCCCGAGGTGGGGCTTGAACTCACGAAACTGTGAGATCATGACCTGAGATGAAATCAAGAGTTGGATGTGTTACCAACTGAGCCACCCAGGTGCCCCAATAGAAGAGTCTTTTTGCATTAGAAGATGTTTCTCTACTACTAACCGACCCTCTCTCATAAAGCAGTGATTTTTTTTCCCTGAACCCCATAGACAAAGGTGAGACTAAAGGAAACAGTATGCACATCAGTGGCTGAAAAACTGACTTCATGCATTTTATTCACTGGATCATAGTCTGAGCTGGGGGTGGGGAGAGAAGGGAGCGGAAGATGCTCGAAAACATATCCAACACACAGCACACATATCTGGACCAATAAGCTATTGTTTTAAACTAAAAATACACGTGCGTTCCCCCATTCTCAGAAGGCTAAGCCTAATGACATTTTATTGTGAATTACTTTATCATGCACTATCAGAACGGATAGAGATTTCAGACGTCACTGGTTCAACCCTCTCCCAGGTCAAGGTCAACGAAGCTAGGTCAAGAAGCTAGATCAAGGGTTAGGAAACCTGCACAATTTCACCTAAATGGAGTAACAAACAGAACTCAACTCTCTCTCCCCGCGCCCACCCAGCCACTGCCACCCTCCATGCTCGTGTCACTCTCCCATGACCCTCAATCATGGAACAGCAGACTGGGGAATAACATGCAAGTGAAATAGGGAGGACAAGCTGTAAACGGTCACTCGGGCTCGAACAGGACGAGCACAGGACATTTGGGAGACCTCGCTCTATTCTTGAAGAAGGTAGTGTGAACAGACAGGAGTACCAGGGTACCCAAAGAACATACAAACGGGAAGAGGTCGTGGAAAAAAGAGACAGGTAAGTAAAAGGGCAATGGCCACAAATGAGAAATGCACAATTTTAAGTTTTAAAAACTGAATTTTAAAAAATCTGGGTGGTTTAGATGAATTCAGAAGGTACTGGGATATAAAATTTCTACCAACACAGACAGCATGCACTCAAGACAAAGTGGGGAGGGGGCAGGGGCTCTTCTTTTTGAGTCATTTAGCACATAAACATAACTTACGTGACAACCCTGTGATGTTGGGTAATAGTTTAAAGAGGAGTTCCATTCTGACGTTGAGGCGGTAGGAGGAAATGATGCTTTGGATAAAAATACCAAAACTCTTGAAACATAAATACATTTCAAAGCAAATGTTTATATAAAAAGAAAATAATATAATTATTTCCCTTGAGAAAGAAGATCTGCAATTTTTTTTATTTCATCAGCTAGAACAACATGTGCCAAATATTCTCCAAAGACTGGTCACAAAAAAAATAAAAAAATAAAATGAAAATAAAAATAAAAATGAAAATGAAAATAAAAATAAAAATAAAAATAAAAAAAGAGGATGTTGACATTTTAAAATCATTAACAGAAAGACACCTGTGGGCGGATGGAGGAGGATTTACTCAATATAGAATTTTCAACAAATTAAATGTTTTGCTTCTTTCTACTACCTCCTCTGTGTATATTAACAGATCATTAAAATTAGTCTCACCTGTTCATTCTGAAAATCAATAAATAATCATAAAATCATAATTATCTCCCTCAAAACTATATCTCAACACAGACACAATCCCAGACTGTCCATTCTAAGCACCTCTGCAGGTAAATCAGTAGACTTTAGGGAAACACAGAAGCCATTTAACTGTTTGACTAAAACATTAAGGGGTATAAAATAATTATCTTAAGACATAGCCCTCCTGGGGCGCCTGGGTGGCGCAGTCGGTTAAGCGTCCGACTTCAGCCAGGTCACGATCTCGCGGTCCGGGAGTTCGAGCCCCGCGTCAGGCTCTGGGCTGATGGCTCAGAGCCTGGAGCCTGGTTCCGATTCTGTGTCTCCCTCTCTCTCTGCCCCTCCCCCATTCATGCTCTGTCTCTCTCTGTCCCAAAAATAAATAAACGTTGAAAAAAAAAAAAAAGACATAGCCCTCCAGTCCAATGACAAATAAGGATAACTGGGCCAAAAAATTCCTTATTACTCCTAAAATTAAACCATATTCTAATTCCACTTTATTTTAATTAAGAAAAATCTTTCTTCCATTACCGTTAGGAGGAAAAGGCTAGGCTTTAAACAGTGTCCCACCACAATTTCACCTTAATAAATCTTTAAATTTAAAAGATGCACCATAGATACAATGTGGGGGAATCCAACTATTCATTTGATGTATTCCATCGCCTTTCAAGAATGTTACTTATGGGACCTACGGAAGACAGTAAGACGAGGCAACGCCAAGGTCAGACTCTCTCTGATTCGAGGTAAGGTGTGTGGAATTAGTGAAGAATGGTCATATTTTCTAAGCAGAGATGCTATGTTCAATAATCACTCACAATCACTTAAAACATAGTTATTTCTTACTGCCATAGAAAACAATCAGCAACTCTACTATCTGGTCATTTGGTGGTTCCTGAAACTCAGGACCTCTTTCCAGTATACTCCGCTCCCTGTACCTGCGGTAGCCTAATCAACCCAGAAATCCCCGCTATCACCTTAGCAGCCTGTGATCACCTCATTCGTCCAGGACAAATCAACTGCTGGGGTTGGGGTGCCCCACCTTTACAGGTGCTAATGCCCCTACAGAGAACTCCCCATCTACAGAGGAATCTCCATCCAGCTGGCTACTCTTGTTGTAGGCTCCTTCTGGAGCCTTAGATCCCGAGCTTCTAGGGTGGCCATGCCCTGACGGAATGTAGGACACCTGCTGTGCAACAAGTAAACCACTTCACTGCAAGTGTGACTTTCCTTTGGGTTGCCCCGCAAATAAACCCTATTCCAATTCTACTTAATCCCAACCACAAACAAACAAATAAATAAAACATTTTCTTAAATCTCCATTAAAGGAGAAGGGGTTGGGGAACCAAAGGAGCTTTAAAATATCGAAGGTTAACCAGAACAATGGATTTCAAATGTTGTAAGTCCAACTCAAAAGGGGAAATATGTTTGATATCACAACCATGGATATATATGCTACCCTTACTACACGTGATACATTCATGTCTTCTACTGCTTATATTCCAATTCTTCCCCTTAAAAAAAAAAATTTCTAGTTGCAGCCTAATACATTGTTTTCCTGTTCCCATAAATGGATCACAATGAGCAGCTTTAAAAAAGACTGCTTTTGAGGATGATATTTTCAGAAAATCTCTGGGAAAACCGTTGCAAGTGATACTGCAAGAAATCTGCGTCCACAAATACTGGCCCCTGCATTTCCTGTCCCCAGACCTACAGCTGCTGCTGACATACCACGCCACTGCTGGACAGACACAGACCACCGCTGGTGTGCACAGGGTAAACGGCTAGAGCAGTTCAACAGGACACAACTGGCGAGCCGGAGAGCCGGCCAACGGCCACAGAGCAGGGTGACTCAGACGGAAGGGAGACAGTAACTCCTGGAAGCGATCAGGAATCAAAGCAAGAGTGAAGACCACAGTCAAAGCTGGGGTCAGCCAGGTAACGCTTCTGAGTGGAGAATCAGGAGAATGAGGTCATGCCGTGGAGCAAGGAGCAAGCGTCAGAGACGGTGTGCATCAAACTTACAGGCAAGGAAAAGAAATGAATTTGAGACTATGGAATGAACTGAGTTCCAGAGGAGGCAAAGCAAGGCAGACAAGATGGGAGTAAATTTTAAAATAAAATAGAATGAAGGAGGAAGGGCTGGGCCTTCTTTCGGCTTTCTACATAGGTCACAGAAGAAGTAAAGCAGCCCGGGAATAAGGTCATCTGTTTACCCAGGGGTGGGGGGGGGGTGGGCATGGGGGACCCTCAGGGTGGAATCCTGATCACCATGTCCCTGGGGTAATTCTCAAGTTCCCTAACAGTGAGCTCTTTGCCAGGTTTGTATTAATATTCAGGCTAATCCTCTCTCTGGGAGAAATACTTGGCAAAAAATTATTACAACTACTACCTGAAACTTGCAATAATGCGACTAAGAATAAAAACAGTGCACACATTAACACTTAGGAGAAAGAATGAAGCAGGCAGAGGGGCGCTGGGTAAGCTGCTGCAGGGACGGAGAGCCCGAGGCTCCTGTCACACGCTCCCTGACCAACAACACAAGGGGACAGGAAAAACTAAAGGCAGTTCTGCTAATTGAGTTTACACCCTTAGAAAATACAGAAATTAAGCTGCTGAACTCTCCCCTCTGCTCAGGTTCCCCTCGTATTCCTTTATGGTAGCCTGACTTTGTGCCCTACCCTGGGGCCTCAGTGTGACAGCCCCCAGAGCACAAATCAGCCCGGACTCTTCTCTCCAAAACAACTGACTGTAGTAACTAGGAGACACACCTCATAAAATTTCTTCATCGAAGGGCGCCTGGGTGGCTCAGTCGGTTAACCGACCGACTCTCGATATCGGCTCAGATCGTGACCTCACAGTCGGTTGTGAGATCAAGCCCTGAGTCGGGCTCCATGCTGGGCCTGGAGCCTGCCTGGGATATTCTCTCTCTCTCTCTCTCTCTCTCTCTCTCTCTCTCTCTCTCTCTCTCTCCCCCGCCCCCACTCAGCTTGCTCTCTCTCAGAAAAATGTTTTTTCACTGACGGTATTTACGACAACACAAATACATCATATTTACCCAATGCTTTTAAACTTTTAAAACTGCTTTCACATAGAAGATTTCATTCAAGAGGATCCATGAATACTGTTGAAATGGGTAACGGGTAAGAATTAGTCTCCTTTCCCAGAGAAGAACCTTAAAATGTCTAAGAGCATGTGGCTGACTGGCGGCAGGATCAGCGCTAGATTTCTGGGCTTCTGATCCAGCCAGACCACGGCACTGAAGGACGAAGCAACAGCACGGCTCCTTGCAGACAGCGCTGTATCTATGCTTTGTTGTCCCAAATGCATTTCAAACTTCTCTATATTGTCCATTGTATCACACGTATCGATCCAGTATTTTATAAGCAATAAAAGTGTCAACAGCATCGTCCTAGGCCCCATAGAAGATACAAACAGGAAGACGACAAAACCCCTGCAAAAAAGCAGCCTGCAAGCAGAGAGACATGATACATGTTTACAACTCAGAATAAGCAGGGAGATTCTTAATTTTCTTTTTTAATTTGTGTTTATTTTTGAGAGAGAGAAAGAGAGAGAAAGAGACAGACTGTGAGCAGGGCAGGGGCAGAGAGAGAGGGAGACACAGAATCCAAAGCAGGCTCCGGGCTCCAAGCTGTGGGCACAGAGCCCAACGCGGGGCTCGAACCCACGAACCACGAGATCATGGCCTGAGCCGAAGTCAGATGCTTACTTAACCTTGAGACCAAGCCACCCAGGCGCCCCAACAGGGAGATTCTGAGCAGTAATAGAGCAGGAAGGCAGAGAAGGGAGCAGGCAATTTCCACTGGAAAAGCTGGGGATACTAGGGCTAGAACACTAGGAAATGCCGTTCAGACCAGACCTAGGCCTGGAGGGAGGACTCAACTTTCAACTGGCAGAAAAAAGAAGACGAGGAATCTCTGTTGAGTAACAGAAACCCAGTTGGGGAAGACAGGAACACATTAAGGACAGAGGAATAAATAGCTCGGTACAGTATGAGGTAATGATAGGGAAGAATTTTGATTAATTCCCAAGGCCACGCTATGCATACAGCAGATGCTTAAAAAAAACATACTGGCTGTATGAAGAGCTGACTCTGTAATAAATTAGTACATTTTTTATTTTAAAACACAAACATATGAGTTACCACCCCAAGTTAATGAGTTATGATGAATCCTTAAATGTCCACTGTGGATTGTCCAGGGAAAAACTTTCGGTCCATTAGGGCTTTCCCCCTTACCACACACACCTTCAGGATGTCTCCTTACAGTGCCAGAGAGGAATGTATCTTCTTCCTATTAACCCAAATATGTCATAATTGGACGGAAGTAAGTTTTCTGCGCTCTGAAATCAAGTATTGCATTCCAAAACCATGCAGTAATTCTTAAGGAATACCTACCGTTTAGAATTATTGCCATAATTTCTCTTCTTTAATCAACATACCCCAATGTGTACCACTGAGACTAAATTCCAACAATGGTGACAAAAGAACCTCAAGGATTGAGGGACAGAACCCAGGCAGTCAGACCTCAGACTCCCTAAAAGGGAGCGACGCAGAACAGAAGACAATACACCACACGTGCAGGCATTAAGAACCTGACTATGTTGCGGGTGACAGTTTGTATATTAGGCACACACGCGTGTGTGTGTGTGTGTGCATATGTGTGCACACATATGTGCTTCTTTGAAAAACAAAACTTAGTACTGAAATTATCCAATTTCTTCCGATTTCTTCTGGTGCACTATGTCGGAATTTCAAATCTGGTGTATCCAAACTTTCAAATAGCACATACTAGACCTCAGTCTGGGTCCAGGTAAGCAATGGGAAGGCTGTCCTGGTGAAATAACAGACATCAGCCTGCTGAGGGGAGAAGCAAGGACCACAGAGAGGCTGTTCCAGACCCCACAGGTGGGGTGGGCTGGCTGGGGGGCAGCTGACTCAGGCCAAGTCACAAGTCGCCTGGCAGAGCCGTGCAAAGTCCTGCAGGCTCAAGGCAATCCAGGGTGACACTGTGGCCACAGAGACAACAGGCATTTTAAATCCCTTCTAACCCCCATCAAGCCTCAAGACAGTACAGCTCCCAAACCCCTCTTTAGCCCTTTTCTCTACATTAGAAATAGGAGAAAATGACACACAAACTGTTGTCAATGTAAAATTTGTCTGTTATACAAAATTATCAAGTATTTTCTAAAATAATAAACGTTAATGACTACCATCCACCAAAATCCATCAATTTTTTTTCTTGTACAAATACACAGTACGCTTTTCAAAGAGACACTTAACACTTTCTTACCCTTTTAAATCATTATGCAAATTTCTTAACCGATATAAAGCATCATGTTTGACACTTCAAACACTACACCAACTTATCAACTACCTTACAAAATACTCTGGAGTGAGCCTGTCTCTCACACAATTCTACCACATTCCCCCTAGGACTCTCTTTCTCCTCTTTCCCTCTGACTCTCTACTTGTAACAGGGTCACTCTTCACTCTGATGTCTCCCTTCCCTCAAAACACATCTCCTTCTGTGTCTCTCGTAACTCCCAGCCCTGTCCTCTCCAGGACATTTGAACCCCCACCTCCCAGTTCAATGCACCATCCGGGGCATCCAGGCTCTCCCCAGCCCTACACCTCCTGCAGAAGGGACTTCTAAAATCTTTTAACCCAGGGTGCCTGGCTGGCTCAGTCAGTAGAGAGCATATGACTCCTGATGTAGGAGTCATGAGTTCGAGCCCCACGTTGGGCGTGAAGTGTACTTAAAAGTAATAAAATAAAATAAAACAAAATCTAACGTGGAAGGGGTCTCCTCCTCCGGTGACAGTGTGCCATCTGCTGCTACAGACAGAGTGTGAGATTTTTGCTCCTGCTGTTTTTTGCTTTCTTTTCCTCCTACCATTATGGAAGAGTTGACTCTCAGTTTTCCAGTGAGATGTGAGAGCTCACTACTCTGAAACACAGGGACGCTGAGCTTCACACACGCACTCACACACCACTCTGCGTGTATATGCATGCCTCCTTCACGTTTATCTTAATTCACAATAAGAACTATGTGATAGTTTATAAAAATAGTAAGATAGAAACTCTCTGTCCCTATGACAGAAAAACTACTTCACACCCTTAAAATTCTTAAGAGTTTGCAGAAGTTTTAATGTGACATGGAAAAAAAAAATCCAGAACACCTCTTATACCACTTGTTTTGAGACAGTTCATTCCCCAGACACATTCCCTATTGTCATAATCTTTTAAAGTGCTCGTCCGTGTGGCTCCGCTCACAGTACGCAAACTGTGAAACAACATACAATTAATTCACAGAGGGAAACACTACCAAGGCTTAATCTACTGCATTCCCATTCGCCGGAGTGCAAAGTTGTGGGGCACGGCCGCAAAAGCGCCTGTCAACTCCAGTGGCCTAATGAACAGATACAGTTTTCATAATTTTTATTGCTGTACGACACAGCTGAGTGACCGTCAGGCCAATGCCAAAGTACAGGTTCCATTTGAATGACATATGGCTTCAGTCAACCAGAGAGATGTTACAACACTAAACAACACAAGAGGACCGAACGAGAATACAAAATGCCAAATTAGGCCTCGCAGAACCAGAGAGGCTAGCGCACAGCTCTGAACTTGGAAGAGGCTGCGTGTGAGTGTATATTTTGTGGCCACAGCGCTCTGAGCCCTCACGGCCGCGCACCTGGGCACAGTGTCTTGCAGGCCAGTACAACACGAACAGCCCGCATGGGCCCTGGGGCCAGAAGCAAGGGGGCAAGCTCCAGTTCCACCCTTACCAGTTCCGTGTCCTATGCTAGACTGCACTGCCTCTTTGCCCACCAGTTTCCCTAACTCCCTCCTTAAAAAATGGCATTAAAATCCTCCCTGCGTCTCACTGAATGAGATGCCGATGTGAAAACTTGCTAAATGATCAACTACTATGTAAGTAATAACACTGGTCTCATAATAAAAACTTCCTGGGGCGCCTGGGCGGCTCAGTCAGTTAAGCTTCCGACTTCGGCTCAGGTCATGATCTCAAGGTCTGTGGGTTCCAGCCCAGCGGGTCAGGCTCTGTGCGGACAAGCTCAGAGCCTGCTTCGGATTCTGTGTGTTTCTCTCCCGTTCTCGCTCTCTCTGCCCCTCCCCCACTCACGCTCTGTCTCTCTCGCTCTCTCAAAAATAAATAAACATTAAAAAAAAAAAAAAACCCAACTTCCTAAAGCCTAGCCAATCCACGTGGCAGAGCTGCAGTGTGGTGACCACCTGCTTGTCCCCTCGACTGCCCGGGCCATGCGCGCTCTTCACGTGGAAGACATGGTGGACAATTTCTCACCTCACGGGTCTGACAGGAGGACGTGATATGGTGTTTTGTAATAAGAAATACATATTTGGTCTTTATTCCCATTTCTGGCACCAAGCTCCTAAAACTCTTGGAAATTTCCTAAGTGATGAGAGCCATAAAAGGCGCCTTTTGTTACGTTAATGAGGCGGCAGACAAAACTCATCTGAGGGTGGGGACTGGTTGCCAGGAGAACCACCACGTGACTAGAGGGCCCACCCCCTGACTTCCCGGGAAGGGAGGGGAGCGGGTGGAGGATGAAATCAATCACCCCAGGGAGTGGAGATGAAATCAATCACCCACGGCCACTGATTTATCCATCATACCTACATAATAACCCAGAGGATGGGTTCCAGCGAACTTCCAGGTTGGTGAACACGTGGACATTCAGGAAGAGCGCTGTGTTCGGAGGGCACGGCGGCTCCACGACCCTTCCTACGCACCTTGCCCTGTGCGTCTCTTCCATCTGGCTGCTCCTAAGTTCCACTATTTTACTATCAACCAGAAGTATAGCAAGTAAAAATGCTTCTCTGAGTTCTGTGAGCCGCTCTAGAAGTTAATTAAGCTCAAGCAGGGAGTCACTGGAACCTCTGGATCTATAACCAGTCTATCAGGAGCACAGGTGACAAAGAGACAGTATCACCTGAAGTCGGGGTGGGAGACCTGACTTGCAGGACTGAGCCCTTAACCTGTGGGATCTGATGCTTTCTCCAGGTAGGTGGTGTCTGAGAATTACTTGGTGGCAAGTGGGGAGAAAACCACATTGCAACTGGTGGCGGAATTGTAGAGGCTGACTCAGCCTCCCAAAAGAGAGGCCGAAGAAAGTACACACTTACTTTCCCAAACTCCCCGGCAGCTGGGTATTGGCACGTGACCCAGGATCGGCCAATCAGATGCACATGCCCTGATCTTTAACTCAGCCGGTAACACAATGAAACAAGGTCAGGAAGCATTCTTCCTGGCAGTACACCCAGCAGCACACAATTTCAGACTGTGTGTCACAAGTGTCACCAGGACACCAGTAGGGGCAATGATGGACAAACTGTGGGTCATGATGTTAGGCATCATGCTAAGTGACAGTGGATACTTCTGTCCTTGTGTCCTAGTTTTAGCATCAGTCTCCCTTGTGCCCGCCCTTCCTGCTGGCAAAGTTCTTCAGCCTTCCTGGAGATTCTGTAGGCTTCCCAGTAACCAGTCTACACTTCCTTTCCTGCTTGGAATGGCCAGGCTCGGTGTTCACTGCGTATAACTAAGGATGCTGGCTGATACAAGCCGTTTCTGAAATGGTAGGAAAGATAAATAGAGAGACCACATGAGCACTTCCAAATGAGTAGCACTGCACAGCAAAAACAGAAGGCAGAACGTGATACCTAGCTGTCATGATACAAATGACGAAGGGCAGTTGCTTGATCAAGACCATAGGGCAGGAGCAAGAAAAGAACCAAGCTCTTCAAAATATTTGAAGAGGCAACTAATCAAAAGTCAAGAATTAATACAGTTACGTGAGAAGGCCCACAGGTAACTGGCAATGAGACTTGAGGGACAGACAGTTCCTCTTTGTTTTGAGAGAGAGAGAGAATGAAGGAGAATGAGCTAGGGAGGGTCAGAGAGGGAAGGAGACACAGACTCCAAAGCAGGCTCCAGGATCTGAGCTGTCAGCACAGAGCCCGACGTGGGGCTAGAACCCACGAGCTATGAGATCATGACCTGAGCTCAAGTCAGACGCTTAACTGACTGAGCCACCCAGGTACTCCAGGGACAGGCAGTTCTAATGTGTTAAGTGAAGATCACAAGTTCAGAAGTAGACACCTCGAAATACCAACCAGGAATTTCAACACAGAGAAGTATCACTAAAGTGGGGCCAGTGGACAAGGGAGATCTCACAGAGAGAGAGACATGAGAAGCAAGGAGAGAAGGGGAAGAAGGTACAGATCCTCTCTGACGGAGGGAAGGGTGTAACAAAGCACGGATGAAACCATACATGGTGTAATCTCCAAATGCAGGTATTTCAGGAAACTGATCCAAAGTCTAGGGCAAGGGGCCAGTAGGAGCTAAGACTGCAAAGCAAGACAGGCATCAGATCATAAGGGCCATGCCACCAGGTTGACAAGTTTGGATTTTACTGTTAACAGGAATTCACTAAAGAAATGCAAGCAGGAGACTAACACATCAGATGTACATCTGAGCAAGATTACTGTGATGACTCCGTATGAAGGAAGAACTAAACAAAACCTGGTTCTCAACCACCTGAGATTCATAGATGCTTTGCAAACATCATGGCCAGAAAAATGCACCCACCCACATACAGAAAATTTTAATATTTAGCTCCCAATGGTTCACAGCTTCCTGCAGTCCATCTATGAACAATCTGGGGTCCGTGGACCTCAAAATAATAATGATCTAGAAGCAGGAAAGAGACAAAGTCACTGTTTGGAAAGCTAAAACAACTGCCCACACCAGTGATGGCAAAGAACTCAACTTACAGAGAAGGGGGTGTGGAGCTGGGGGGACAGGGGGAGACAGAAGAGGTCTGAAAAAATCTGCAGGGATTAGCCATTAGCGGGATGTGGGCAGTGCGGGGATCACCAGGCAGGGTTTGCAGGTGGCTGACTCCAGTGACTGGGCAGTGCCAGGACTTTATGGGGCTAGTGACGGACCCCGGTAAGAAGCCAATGAGATAAGGGCGCCTGGGTGGCTCAGTTGGTTAAGCGTCCGACTGCGGCTCAGGTCATGATCTCGTGGTTTGTGAGTTCAAGCCCCATATCAGGCTCTGCACTGACAGCTCAGAGCCTGGAGCTGGCTTCGGATTCTGTGTCTCCCCTTCTCTCTTCCCCACCCCCTGCTCGTGTTCTGTCTCTGTTTCTCAATAATAAATAAGCATAAAAAAAATTTAAAACAAAAAAAGAAAAAAGAAGAAGAAGAAGCCAGTGAGATACTCAGAACTGAGCTGCGAGAGACACACACAGGTGGAGAGGCCCCTCTAACAATTAGAAACTGGAATCTCAAACTGAATAAGCTATAGCACTGGGCAGAATCATTGGACCAACACGGAACAGCAGAGGCTACAGGAGACAGCTAGACATGACAGGGTCTAGAAGACAAGAGCTAGGCCAAGATCACAAGGGGAAGCCAGGACTCAACATGAGTCCACAGGCCGGAAAGAGATGAGGCTACCACGGCCATGGGTTCAGGGTCAGGACATACATAACCACAATATCATTTTATAAACAGAAATACAAATGGACTAGTCTGTGCATGTGACATGAGTGTGATCTACTCTAAAAAAAATACAGACCCTGGACACATTTCTTTAAATAACTCCGTTCACTGGCCAGTAGGTTACAAGAAAATCAACAGTACTATCCAGAGATACAATTCTCAATCTTTTCAGAACTCTGACTTCAAAAATGATTGTGTGCGCAAATAAAAATTTTTAAGGATGTTTTTAAAATACCCATGTAATTTGGAATATTCAACAGTATATACTCCAGTAACACTAAAAATCGAGAAGGAACTTCCAACCTCCTTTCAAGAAAGCAATTCTTCCAACAGAAGTATTTAGCCGTGTTACATAAACATGTTATTCAGACAATGTACAACATAGGGGATTTTCATCACATTTACTACGTTTGTAGCCAAAATGCAGCACTCTTGTAATCACCAACAGAGCCGCAATAAAACCTCTATAATATTAAACAACAACAAAACATGGCAGTAAGCCATCCTTCTATTAAGAAAAAGAAAACAAAGAAAACATTCTCCATAAGTACAGCTTTCTTTGTGACTTTTTTCCCCTAAAGAATTCATTTTCAACAATAGCACACTGGCAAAAACATGATACTTTTCAATTTGGGCCGAGTCTGGCATCTTTACTTTGTGAGGGTGAGCTGGCAGGAGAAAGACTATAGTAATTTCAAGGTTCTATTATTCTCACGCCGAAATGCAAAGTATGGAATGAAAATAACAAAAACATTATTCCAGAATATAATTCACCTTGCCTTACATCTCTTTTTCACCTCACTCAACTTTCACCACGGAGTACTATAAATGCAATTAATTTAAATAAATGGCAAATGACTCTATACTTTCCTAGAGAATAAAATACAGATTTCACTAACTGAATTGAAAGATGAACACAGATATGAAGAAAGCTTATGGTTCTCAACAATTTGTAAAGCTCTGAAATCTGATCTTCTAGTCCATACAATCATTTCCTATGAGACTGAAGAATTCTTTACTTCTAACTAATGGGTTTTCTGCTATATCACACACTACGATACAATGGCACTTAAGGTCAATTTAATGAAGGAATGAGGGAACAATGAATAAGTGGTTATCAGTCTCAAATGTTCATCTAGGTACCACTCTTGAGCTGTATACAGGCACACGTCAGAGACACTGTGCTGTGGTTCCCTATTAGTACAATAAAGCGAAGACTGCACGAAAGCAAGGTCAAATGAACCCTACGGTGTCGCCGTGCACATTAAAGTTACGTTCACACTTACACAGTCTAGTAAGTGCGCAACAGCGGTAGGTCTAAAAACCAACGTACGCACCTTAATTTACAAATTCTTCATTGTTAAAAAAAATGCTAATCATCAACTGGGCATTCGGTGAGCTGTGATCACTGATCATAGGTCACCTTAACAAATGATGATACTAATAATGAAAAAGTTTGAAATCTGCAAGATTTAGCAAAATGAGGCAGAGACGTGCAGTGAGCAAATGCTGTCGGAAAAAAACGGCACCGACAAACTTGTTAATCACAGGGTTGCCACAAACCTTTAATTTGTTAAAAAAAAAAAAAAATACAATATCTGTGAAGTGCCATAAAGCAAAGTGAGATAAAACAAAGTATGGCTGTACTCAAAGTGGCAAGTTAAAGACGATCTTTCAAAGTACACTGTAAATTTTAGCAGGTAAAAAAGGAGATATTATATGCCAACTAAAGTCAAATCTTTAACTGATCAGTTACTACGGCAGGCTACTCTGCTGGATGACACAACAATGAAGTCAAGATATGGCTCCTGCTCTCAAGGACCCTCAAGGATCAAAGGACCAGTACTCAAATTACCCAACACACTGTGACCGAGATGAAATACACTTTAGGCACATTCTGGAGACACAGACAAGCTCCATGAAGGAAATGGAGTTGAGCTTTGAGGAGAGACCCCGGCAGACAGAGATATGTAAGTAAGGAGAACAGGACTTTCAAATCAAAAACAGCAGCACAAAAAATGCAGGATATATTTAAGAAGACAGATTTTGTCTAAGGGGAGGAACAAGAGACAAGGACAGAAGGAGGGGAGGGGCAGGCCAGCATAGAGAGGTCCTGTGCAAGAAGAGAAGGCAATGAAAATGGTACCCAAGGCCTCGGAGAATCATCTATCCAGAGACGGGAGGGGGAGGTGGCATTCCAGTCCTCAGGTCTACTATACGACGGGCACTAGACCTATACACTAGGCCTTGTGCCGTGGTGTTTCACTCCCCTGCCAACCTGGTAAGGTAGAGGACATCATCCTCTCACTTCATAGATGAGGCGCCCACAGCCGGGCAGGTGAGTACTAGCCACATCACACGCCTAATAAACACGTCAGACGGGAAATCTGGTACACCTGAAGCCGGGGCTCCTACCCTAAAATAAACTAAACCCGAGAAGTTAACCAATACTGAAACCAAGGCAACCTCAAACATGACTCTTTGGCATGGCCCCATGAGGCTGAGGACACCACAGCTTTGGGAGGAGAGACAGGAGAGCAGATGGAAGAGTCGCTGTTTCTGAGGAGGCCTGAGAAACTCTTTGCGAGGCAGCGGAAAATGGCACACAGTTTGCAGACAGCAAATGTACTGCTGTGGGTCTTCACGGACATATATTCATATTTTCACTTCTCTCACAAATCACTCCTTCTCCCTTTAAAAACGATCAGTCTCTAATTTTTATACCAGAGTTCACAAAAATATTCTTGTCTAAATTTTTTTTAAGGTTACAGTAAGAAAAATACATTAGTATGAGTTGTCCTCTACTCAGAGTATGATCACTGCTTCACTAGAAGGATGTTTTCTAAGAAAAAAGAAACTACAGGGGCACCTGGGTGGCTCAGTCAGTTAGGCCTCAGACTTAGGTTCAGGTCATGATCTTGCGGTTCATGAGTTAGAGCCCCGCGTTGGGCTCTGTGCTGACAGCTGGGAGACTGGAGTCTGCTTAGAATTCTGTGTCTCCCTCTCTCTCTGCTCCTCCTCAACTCACACTCTGTCTCTCTGTCTCTCTCTCTCTAGATAAATAAATAAACATTTAAAAATTAAAAAAACAAAAAACAAAAAACTACTTACTTACAAAATGTATCTGTAACTTAAACTGAATTACTGTGCAATCAGAGTGACAGGAAATTCTACACAAGTGGCCTAACTCAGAATTTTCCAACTGTTAAACCTATAGGTTGGTCTTACATGGATACCAAAATTTGTGCCCAGGTCCCATTTATTCAACACATGTTCCCTAGGGGCGTCCTATGTGTCAGGCATTGCATGGGGTGTCAGGAACAAAGATTTGAAAATCCATGATCCCTGGCTGCCAATTCACTCAGAGACCAACAGGTGAAGAAAATTCCAATGGCATTTTTCAGAGAAATAGAAAAATCTATCCTAAAATCTGCACGAAACCAAAAAAGGCCAGAACTAGTCAAACCAACCTTGAGAAAGAAGAACAAAGCTGGGGCATCACACTTCCTGATTTCAAACTATAGTACAAAGCTACAGTAATCAAAACACAATGGTAACTGGAATAAAAACAGGCACACAGACCAACAGAACCTAATACACAGCCCTGAAATAAATGTACGCACACACCCTCAATTTTTGACAAGGGCATCAAGAACACACAATGGGGAGAAGATAGCCTCATCAGTAAATGGTGTTGGGGAAACTGAATATCCACAGGCAAAAGAATAAAAGTGAACACATACACACCATGCACAAAAATTAACTAGAGAAAGATTGAAGACTTATATGTTAAGACTTGATCCCATGAAACTCCTAGAAGAAAATACAGGGAAAAGGCCCGTTGGCATTGGTCTTGGCAATTATTTCTTAGATAAGAGACCAAAAGCAAAGGCAACAAAGCAAAAGTAAACAGGTGGGACTACATCTGCTCAGCAACGGAAATAATAAATTGAAAAGGCAACCTACACAGTGGGAGAAAACATTTGCAAACCGTGTATCTGATAAGGGGTTAATATCCAAAATATATAAAGAACTCCTACAACTCAATAGCAAAAAAACCCCCAAATAATCCAATAAAAAATGGGCAAAGGACCTGAATAGACATTTTTCCAAAGACATAAAAATGGCCAACAGATAAATGAAAAAGTGCTCAACATTACTAAGAATCAGGGAAATGCAAACCAAAACCACAATGAGACATCACTCTACACCTGTTAGAATGGTCATTATCAGAAAGATAGGAAATAACAGCATTGGCAAGGATGTGAAGAAAAGGGAACCCCTGTGCGCTGTTGGTGGGAATGTAAATTGGTACAGCCACTGTGGAAAACAGTGTGGCAGTTCCTCAAAAAATTAAAAATAGAACTACCATTATGATCCTGCAATCCCACTCCTGGGTATATATCCAGAGGAAACGAAAGCAGGATGTGAAAGGCATACCTGCACCCCCCGTGTTTACTATAGCTTTATTCACAATGACCAAGATATGGCAACAGCCTAAATATCCATTGATGGATGAATGGATACAGAAAATGATACACATACAATGGAATATTATTCAGCCATTAAAAAAAAATCCTGCAATTCACAACAACATGAATTAATGTGGAAGTGAAACAGGCCAAGACAGAGTAAGATAAAAACTGTAGAGTGTCACTTATATGTGATATCTAAAGAAAAAGAACAAAGAAAAGCCAATTTCATAGAAACAGAGAATAGAATGGTGATTACCAGAGGCTGGGGAAGGAGGAAACGTACCAAGGGTGTAAATTTTCAGTTATAAGTAGTAGTTCTGAGCATCTAATGTACAGCATGGTGACTATACTTAATAATACAATATAGTACAGTTGAACGTTGCTAAGAGTAGATCTTCAACGTTTTTATTTATTTTTGGGACAGAGAGAGACAGAGCATGAATGGGGGAGGGGCAGAGAGAGAGGGAGACACAGAATCGGAAACAGGCTCCAGGCTCCGAGCCATCAGCCCAGAGCCCGACGCGGGGCTCGAACTCACGGACCGTGAGATCGTGACCTGGCTGAAGTCGGACGCTTAACCGACTGCGCCACCCAGGCGCCCCGCTAAGAGTAGATCTTAATCATTCTCACCACAAACACACACTCACACACACACACACACGAGTTAACCAGATGAGGTGATGGATGTGTGAATTATCTTGATTTTGGGAATCATTCCACAATGTGTGTGTGTGTGTATACCAAACCACTACATGGAACACTTTAAATATATGCAATTATATTTGTCAATTATTCCTCAATAAACTTGGGGGGGGGAGTAATAATGTACTACAGAGAGAGGGGGGAAAAATCATTAACTGTCCAGTGTGATCACTGCCTCACTGGAGCTGAGCATACAGTGATGCAAAGAGTGGTGGAAGGAGAAAGGGAGAGTCCCGGAAGGAGGAGGCTGGCCATTGTACCATATGGATGGGTAGATGCCTGGGAGCTCTAGGCAAGAAAGAGCTTGTAGAAAAACAAGGAGCCAAAAAACAGAAAGTGTAAGGATAACCACACCAGCAGGTTTGTGGAACATCAACAGCGTGGCAGGAGCAGCTGGGGAGAGAAGTTTGTGTGGTGTTATTATTTCCGAAATGCCTACCTCCCCCTTAACCTGTCCCTAGAAGGCTCTGTCTTGCTGAATGGAAACTATCGATAAATGTTTATCAAGTCCTAAAACAAGACAGACAAGGAACTGATGGGCTAATGAGATCAGCCAGGATTCCAAGAAAGGATGAAATGAGGGGAAAGAGCCTTTACTAAGCATTTAATGCCAGGTCCTAGGCTACCTGCTTCCACACACGAGATCTCATTTAGTAATTACAGCTATCTTTTAATAAGGAGGAAATTGTAATATAGACTGGTTAAGCAGCTTCCTCAAGATCACTCACCTTAAGAAGCAGCTGATGCTTATATCCACGTCTATTCTACTCAGCATAGACTCTACTCCACCCTCCCTGTCATACGGTACTTCAAGGTCATATATCGTTTGTCTTCATGCCACATTATATAAGCATATATTTATTATTTTTTGAATCTAAGAACATGGAGAAAAACAGAAAGCAAAAACTTAAGTGTTCAAGTATACATAAGCCATTCTAACACCAATAAGCCATCAGAAAAAAAGCACATTGTTGTTCCTCAAGAAAGAAAAAAAGAAGGGGTGCCTGGTGGCTCAGTCAGTTAAACATCTGAATTCGGCTCAGGTCATGATCTCATGGTCCGTGAGTTCGAGCCCCGCGTCGGGCTCTGTGCTGACAGTACAGAGCCTGGAGCCTGTTTCAGATTCTGTGTCTCCCTCTCTCTCTCTGACCCTCCCCCACTCACGCTCTGTCTCTCTCTGTCTCAAAAATAAATAAACGTTAAAAAAAAATTTTTTTTTAAAGAAATAAAAAAAGAAGTAACAGCTTCTGTAACTCCTAATGAACCAAGTACCAACTGGCCCTGGAAGGTACTAGCATTCTAGGACACAGGACATACATACATACACAACACTACACCTGCATGGTGATGCTCCCGTAACCATGTCACAGAGGCGGCGCAACAAGGACATGCAGGCTGTCCCTGCAGTCACACAGTCCCAAAGACTATGAGCAAGTGAGAGCATCTAGAGGAAAGATCTTCATTCTATCAAAGACCTTTTTTCCACTGTCCGTTGCATAAGTCAACAAGACCATTCAGTGGGCTTCCCTCAATGTTCTGTTACTACCTTCATTTAACAAATTATTTAGCACCCCCTACTTGTCAGGAACTAGGCCAGCGAGGTGCCTGCACACAAGACATGAATAAGCCCTGCTCTCCAGAAGTTTGACTTTTCTATCCCACAGACTGTAGTTCATATGGGTACACATAAGGAACACAGGCTGTGCGATAAAGAAGAAACTGTGAAAGTCGTCATAGTTTCTAACTTGTTTGTATATCGCCATCAATGGGTAGTCTTTCCTTTTCCATATTAATGACAAGGGAGAAAAAAAACCCTTCAATTCTAGTTACAAAGCTTACTGAGATACACACTAAAGCCCCCTCAAGCATAATACTAGGAAATCCAAAAATTCTAGAATCACAGAACAAGAATGAAAATCACAAATATGAAATTGGTTCAGACATGATGACTGTTGTCTGTTAGATGTTATTAGAGAATTTTTGAATACAGACTCATCGCTAAATACTGTTACAGATAGGTTTAACAAAATATTAGCTATAGGTCTAGAGTCCAATGTCATACAATTTTTTGGAACTTTAAACATACACGTAACGTTCAAATACAATATACCTAGCGGTTCTTTTTCCTATGTACGGGGATATACACTACCATTTCAAGTACTGCTTAACGTATTTTTATTCTCCCAGCAAAATCCAGAATCCACGTTTTTCCACCAGTAGTTCTAAGCTACCACACAGACTCAGTCTCTGACGGGACCTACTTCAAAGCAAGGTCCTCAATACATAGCCACCAAAGCAAAAGATGCTTTTGAAACTACAGATGTGTAAAGGACAATGAATGAAACCAACCTAGTGAATCTGTTAGATGGCAAATAGATCTGCTCCATGTTATCCTGAGCCCTGAAGTTAGGACACTTCCACGTGTCCTTGGCCTCGGGCACCAGGCGGGATGCACTGTACTCAGGGTCAGGCAGGGTCTAGCTATAAACAGCCATCAGAATGTAGGCTGGAGCTCCCTGCCAGAGTCCCATCGCTTAGCACAAGCCAGGACTGGGCCTCAGAACTGGGACTTGCTACCCTACCATATATGCATCTAGCTGGGAGAAAGAAGGGAGACTGATGGAAATTCCCAGTGAAACAGGGAGCTCTCTCCGGCCTCTCCCACTGTCACCCAACAGAATGCAGCATGATCATGTCCATTAACAAGGAGAGGCTAGGGAGTGGGTATTTCAGCCACTGGCTTTCCAACTTCTTCAAAGACCCCGTGATCCAGGGTGTTACAGAGCTGGGACCCTCTGGAATGAAAAGGACAAGTAGGAATGACGACAGAAGCAGAGTCTGACCCAAGCAGTCCTCAGGGTGAAGACGGTCCTGGAAAAGGCAGACAACATCCGGACTGGCTGCCCTCCCCCTGTCCGACTCCCCTCGCTCCCTGATGGTAGGGAACATTCACCAGGGCAATCAGTAATATCTGTAATTATCAACTACTCTGTCTTGTTACTATGAGTATTAAAACATTATTGGAAAAGATATTTAAATAGGCATCTTCAACAGATGTCTGAAGTTGAGTGTGATTTCACTACTGGTTTTCAAAACCAATTTCCCCCCATAGGAACGCATCACTTTATTTAGTATTTCTTACTTCTTTAAGGAATCTCAATGGGCACATGAAATCTGATGTAAGGAAATTCACTTTACAGCTCACTTTGGACAAATCCATTCCTTCACTGTTACCTGACACGCATATTAACTCTTGGTGGCTTCCACACACATGCCTGTAAGCCTACTAAATCGGCGTGACCAAAAAAAAACAGCATAAGATGAAGTCTTTATCTGTCCCAACCCCTCAGAGTAATTAATATACATCACTGACACTCTTCTTCTTTAGTTCTATTTTCAGATAAATCAAATTTATGCAGACTAGCAGCTTAAAAATTCATTAATTTGAACATAAATTTAGTCAATATTTATAAGATGGTTGTAATCTTCAATGTTTATCTTCAAATGATACTTTTCATCCAAAAATGTAAAATGAATTTCTATCAAATAAATACTATTATTCACTTTTTACAGCCAGATGCTGAGCCAGTGGAAGATGAATGAACTATTAAAAAAAAAAAATGATCTGAGAGAGATACAGAAAGTTTTTGTTTAGTCTCTTTGTAAGAATTACCATTAGGAAAAACAGCTAGAATTACTCAGTCTGAGAATTTAGCCACTTCTGACACAAATTTGAATACAGATTTCCAGATTTTCAAATTCTTTTTGAAAAACATATATACAGTACACCTATTAAAATTAAATAGAAAGATTCAACTGATAAGACAGATTTAATGCACTGAAGAGAAAAACTAAATTCATTTTTTTAATCAGAAAAGTTTTATAAACCATCCAGTGCCTCTTTTCTTTCTTCAATCACTTAAAATCAGATACCCCAATAACCACTATTCTTCACTAGTCTGTCACCTCTTCTGTTTTGTAATAATTTTGATGAATTCCTCTTCAAAATCTTTCAATTTCACATTGATAAAAAATACCATATTTAAAAAGGGACAATTAAAAAACCCCTTCTAATTTTTTTTTTTTTTCAACGTTTATTTTATTTTTTTTGGGACAGAGAGAGACAGAGCATGAATGGGGGGAGGGGCAGAGAGAGAGGGAGACACAGAATCGGAAACAGGCTCCAGGCTCTGAGCCATCAGCCCAGAGCCTGACGCGGGGCTCGAACTCCCGGACCGCGAGATCGTGACCTGGCTGAAGTCGGACGCTCAACCGACTGCGCCACCCAGGCGCCCCAAAAAACCCCTTCTAAATCCTGTTTCTAAGTAGCATCATCTACTGTCCTGAACAGTTTTGTGTTTGAATACTGAATATGTTATTTGGTTGTGTTTGGTCTGAAAGGCTTTCAGAATTTTTATTTTCTAAGGTCAGTTCTTCACCATATTTTGTTTAGATCATTAATATTTATTGTAATGTTGCAATGATAACGATGGGGCATCTAAGTCCGTCAGTCACAAAAACTAAAGAAACACCATTTTCTCTAGGAAGGAAGATTAGAAGTAACTGAGCTCATTTTTTGAAAAGTTACACTGAGGGCACCTGGGTGGCTCAGTCACTTAACTGTCTGACTTCAGCTCAGGTCATGATCTCACGGTTCGTGGGTTCCAGCCCCATGTGGGGCTCTGTGCTGACAGCTCGGAGTCTGGAGCCTGCTTCGGATTCTATGCATCTTTCTCTCTTTCTCTTTCTCTCTCTCTCTCTCTCTCTCTCTCTCTCTCTCTCTCTCTCCCTGCCCCTCCCCTACCCATGCTCTGTCCCTCTCTCTTTCTCTCTCAAATATAAATAAACATTAAAAAAAAAAAAGTTACACTTTCTCCGAACCACCCAACAAATAGTAAGGGCCATGAGGAAGACTGATCCAAAGGAACAAATCAGATATCCATTCCTGGTTCGGCACTGACACAAGCATTCATCTGGCAGCTTGCTACGAGTTTCCTGCCTCAGAGATGCAGGATGAAGCGGCTGCTCAGCATGGACGGACCCGCAGGAAGGGCGGGAATGTGTACAGAGCGCCGGGAGGAGTGGCAAGTGCAGCAGGAGCGCGAAGATAAAGTGAAGAAGACGAAGAAGACCCGATCACTAACAGCACAGCAACCCATCCCGAATGTTCAGTTAATTCCTGAAACAAACGTCTGTGGGGGGTTTTCCATCTGTCTTTTTATGAAAGATTATTTTGTCCATAGAGCACTTGTATTTTGCACCCAAATGCGCGGAGTGAGATTTAAGGGGAGGGCGTGTGAAGAGAACAGTTCGAGACCTGCTGCTCCACTTCTGAAATGAAATACTATTTTTAAAAAGTCACATTGCAAGTAGATTCTCATTCTTATTCTTAATCTGTAAAGACAGACATTTAGAAAGCCTAAATGAAAAAAATAAAAGTATTCCAAAGCATTATTTTAAAACTTCAAAATAATATGTTCAGATACTTTTCACATATAACCAAAGTGAAAAAAATTATATATATTATATAATATAATATTCATATTATATTATATTACATTATATTACATTATATTATACTATATTGTACTTATTTTTTTTTTTAAATAGGCTTCACACCCGGAGCGGAGCCTAACACGGGCTTGAACCCACAATCCCGAGATTAAGATCTGAGCTGAGGGGCGCCTGGGTGGCTCAGTCGGTTGAGTGTCTGACTTCGGCTCAGGTCAGGATCTCGCGTTTAATGAGTTCAAGCCCCGCATCGGGCTCCGTGCTGACAGCTCAGAGCCTGGAGCCTGCTTCAGATTCTGTGTCTTCCCCCTCTCTCTGCCCTTCCCCTGCTTGTGCTCTTTCTCTCTCAAAAAATGAATGAATGTTAAAAAAAAAAAAATTTTTGTTTTAAAAGATCTGAGCTGAGATCAAGAGTCAGGCGCCACCCAGGTGCCCCAGTATATAAAAGTATTTCTGATAATGACACCATCCAGGAGCTCTTTAGCACATTCGGTTGAAGACCCAAATATTCCCATAAAATCGCTACATCAGCTTTCCCCAGGAAGCGGTTTGTTCATACCTCTTACACCATCGAGGTGGGGAAACTTCTGTTCTTAGCAGCTATGCCCATGGAAAAGGAGGCCAGCAAACAGTCTTCCATACTCTTCCGGTCCCCTCAAGCAGTGAGGCCTCTGCAGCTCTTTGCTTCCAGCTGGCTTTCCTGCATCTGCTGGCCAAGCCCCCAGGACACCAGAGCTTGCTGGCGTGGCCAAGGACTTCCACCAGGCTCTAACTGGACGTCCACAAATTTTTCCACGAAGGCGCCTCACACTACCATCAAACTTGTATTTTAATATCCAGCAAGATAATCTCCTTTGTTCCTCTTTAGTAGGTCCAGAAATGTCATTTGTACACCTTCTGTTGGTCATCAGAGATCAAAGCTGTCCATCAGAGGGTGTAATAAGGGGCAGAGAGGCCCCAGAAGACTCTAGCGTGCAAGCCGCGGACCATGTCATCGCAAGGTGGCTGAGAGCATTTTCAGGACAGTGTGGGGGGGCCTGCTGGCTGAGAATGCGGCCTGACACGCTCCCACTCCCAGGCCGAGAGCATGCCATACCCTTGAAGCACGGAAGACACGGCAGGAGTGACATGACGGATTATTCGCATGTGCACGCACCCACACTGACATGTATACATACATGTCTTCAACGGGAAATAAAATTTCTGAAACAAATACCATTTTAACAAGTCAGCACTGCACTAAGCCATGCTGCACAGGGTATTCATGTACAGGGAAAGACTGTGGTCACAAGTCATTTTCAGATGTCTACACAGAAAATAAGATGCACTAAGGCACATTTAAATGAAATAATTTCCATGATGCTTGCAAAATCAACCACGTTTTCAACTTGTGAACAGTATAAGCCACTCAAAAGAGATCACAGAGTGTAGACAGTTCTTGAGCTGTTAATTACATTTTAATGTCTGTGACAATTCTGTTTATGTATTGGACAGACTGTAACTCACAGTTAAGTACATAGTCACATAAATTACAAAGGAATTTATAAAGTAGCACACACAGGTCAGACCCACAAATGTAAATGTACTATTTATACCCTAGAAAGACACTGGATAAACATCGCAGATTCAACACTTACATCTAGTTATCATTCCCTCCCCCAAACAAAAATGACAGTACGGTTTGCCTTTTCATTCATTTTGTTTGTTTGTTTGCTTCCCACAAGAACAGGAACAACAACAGCAACAAAATTTTGGATGCAAGAAACAGATGGACAATTAGGAACTAACTCAGCCAACACAGTTGATGAGGGAGAATCTTCGAAAGGCTCGGAAATCGGTGGTACCAGATACCTCTGGGCCCAGAGTGGGTTGCTGGGGAGGTGGGGGTGGGGTGTCTCTCCCACTAAGCTCAGCATCTCCCTCAACCTGGCAGAAACCCAGAGATTCATTCCCAGAGGAGGGGAAACACAGCGGTTCTGCAGAACCACTGCTATAGGAGTGCTGTGGTTGATCAATATCTACTGAATACGGAGATACCTTCATACAACCCTACCAACTGCCCTCTTCCCATGGTCAATCTGAGGCCAGTCCAACAGGAAAACTCTAAATATATACTGGAATAGGAGTGGGGGCGTCCTAAATTCCCCTCAACAGCCCACCCAGGTACCTCGCCAGTAGATCTTATGGTCAGCAAGCCCTCCTATGGCATTTGGACAAGCAAGAATCATTGGTAGCTGAGGAAAGCCTTCAACAGGAAAACAGAGACCAAAATAAACCGGGAGGCTGCGGGGGAGGGAGGCAAATTAGAAGGCAATGAAATGATGCAAAACACACTACAATCATTAACGTCTCCATAATATAAAAAATAATCGTGAAACAAGAATAGGATTCTATTAAAACAAAATAAAAAAGAACCAAGAAAAGGAAAAAAGAGGGAGGAGAAGCAGGGAGGAAGGAGGGCAGGGGTGGGGGAGGGGCTCGGAGAGGCCTAGAAAGAGCCTTGCAAATTAAAAATGCAATAGCACAAGGAACCCTTCCAGAACCGGGAATAAAAAGACAATGACATACAAAATAGTAGAAAGTCTGGTAAGTCCAGTATCAGGTGACAAAAGTCCTAGAATGAGAGAAGAGGGAAAATCAAGGAGTAAGGGAGATAAAAGAAGTAATTCAAGACATGACCCCAAGGCTGAAAGAGTACACAGGACAGTGGGTAAAAAGGGATCTAGGTGAAACTGAAGGACACTGGGGAAAAGGAGGTGCTACATCGGTCAGGGAGTGTGGACAGGCAGCATCTAGAAAGGCCCCACGCAAAGAACCAGGAAGCAAGACGAACAGCTTCAGGTCTCCTCACGGCAACACCAGGGGCTAAATGACAGTCAAGCACCTGCTTCCAAATTCTAAAGGAAAATCATTTCCAAACCCCTATTCCCAGTCAAGCGGTAAGTCACGTATGAGGGTAAAATGAAGACATCTTCAGACATGCAAGATCTGAACATTTTACTTCCCCACAACATTCCTGAGAAAGCTACTGGAGGATGGGCTGCACCAAAAGAAGAAACACACAGAATCCAGGAAACCAGAGATGCAACACAGGAAGAGAGGTGGAAGGAAATTCCAAGATGAAAGTAAGTAAGGGGAGATCCCGGAAGTGTGCACTTGACACAGAGGTAACCCAGGGAGGGCCCAGCCAGCCAGAGAACCCACCAGAGACGCCTCTACAAGATGAAACTGATAACGTACCTGTTGGAACTGAACATCTTACAACAAAAGGCGGGCGGTTGTAACTAATTAAAAATCCTAAGTGGAGTGAGTGGTAAGTACATGTAGAAAAGTAAGCAAAAACCAACTCTGAACTCCGAGAAAAACAAAGAGCTGAGCAGGAAAGGAGAAAAGTTTACTATATGGCTCATTTCTGAATAAGTTTCCCCAGTCTCAATAATGTCAATACAACAGTGAGCAAAAAACCAAAGTCGCGAAAAAGCTACACAGGGAGAACGAGCGGGCATGAAGGATCCATGCTTATGATGAGGACAGAGTGAGAAACTGAAGGCAGCAACACAAGTAAGCGTTATTGAAAAATATGGAGGCATCCTCGAAAAATCCGCTAACTGAAAGAGTTCCAAGTGGTTGCCTCTGGGGAAGTGAAATGGGGGAAGGAGGGCGGGGACTACTGCTTTTCTACAGTAGATCTTGTAAAACCACGGTCTTCGTAAACCATTTACATCTGTAACCTTGATACAAATAAAAACTTTCTTAAAACTAGGCCAAAAGAAAAGATTAAAGACACCACTAGAAAAGTACAGTATCATAAGCCAAAAAAAAATTTTAAAGCCATACTTTATATATTACCATTACTTAGAATCGAGCTAAAAGCCCAAGGGAGGCATTGAGGGTATATTCACTGCTCAAAGCACACTTCTGAAAGACAAGATAACAATTTGTCAGAGAGCGTCCTCTCCTTATCTCCCTCAGAGGGTTGCAAGATTATTAATCTTCAGAACACAAAGAAGTGGAAAACTACAATTCCCAGTATACCCTGCAGCCCATTCAATTACTTTAAGTACATGAGGCTTTGCTATGAGGGAGAAGATTAATTTTAAGAAAATACAGAACTAGTTCTCACAAGCCATTTCTAGCTCACTGTGTTCTACAGACATAATTTTTCCATTCTCTACTTGAAGAAAAAAAGGGTAGAAGATAAATCATCTGTTAGGGGTTGCACGTTATTTTTTAGTTACTTTAGAGAACAATCTCAAGATGATGGCACTGAAAGTCTAGAAACACGGAATGTTCAAACCAGGAAGGGTCTCTTCCTTCTCCCTTCTGCAGGCCCCACGCACCCAATTTTGCAGATGAAGAACCGGAGGCTCAGAGAGGTGCCGTGCCCAACCAAAACGCCCAGGAGCCGTGTGCAGCATCACGGAGGTCACGACAGTTCACTTGTCATCCATTCAACAACTGAAAACACATTTTTGGCAATTACTATATGCACACAGAACTGTCCACACTACACGAATACAGAACTGGGGTGGGTATTCGTTAACCTACGTTCCATTTGCTGTTCACGCTTTTGGTCAGTCACTTAGTATTTTAGTTGCTTCAGCTCCCCCATCTGTAAAATAAAGAAAACGACTACCCTGGATCTATCTCACAGGGAGGTTTAGGAGAACGGAGCGGATACGTTTCTTTAAGATTCTTAAAGGATACAAAATACTCTCTCCACTATCCTCTGATACACAACTAACTGCAACCAAGTCAAACTCAGTATTTCCAAACTCAAATCCATCATCAGTCATCACCATCACCCACAGAATTTGCCTCTCCTTTTGTATTCAGGCTCTTCTTGGCTTGGAGCCAAACTCTTCTCTTCCGACCCAAGCGGGAATGTGGAGTCATCCGACACTCGTCCCCTAGCACCCTGCACCTTCTTACCCCAATACGATCAGCCTCTGTGCCTCCCGCCCGGTCTCCCTTCTACACAGATTTACAGCAACCTGTCTTGGCCCCTTCAGACTATAACAGAATTCTCATAAATCCAGTGGCTTATAAACAACAGAAATTTATTTCTCACAGTTTGGGAGGCTGGAAAGTCCAAAATCAAGTCACCGGCAGAGTCAGTGTCTGGTGCAAAGGCAGCCACCTTCTCACGGTGTCCTCGCATGGTAGAAGGGGCCAGGGAGCTCTCCGGGCAGCTCTACAGAACACTAATCCCATTCTCGAGGGCTGTGTCCTCAGGACCACACCCCAAGACCCCTCCTCCTAATACCACCGCACTGGGGTTTAGGATCCAACATATGAATTTTGTGGGGACACAAATATTCAGTCTCACCCCTTATTGTCCCTACCATACAAATCCACCGGGGTCCTACTTTACTCTGCTCGGAACAGGTTGTTCCCCATCTCCAGGTTCTCTCCATTTCTGTCCTTCTTCCTCATCAGGCAGTGGGCAGAAAATGATCTACCTAAAATGCTAATTTCAAGGTTCACCCCTCCTCCCCCCTTGAACTCGAAAGGCTCCATATTGCTTACAGGATCAAGTCAGGCCTCCCAGCTTGGCATTCGGAGTTCTCTGGGACCCAAGCCCATCTTCCAGTATCACCTCAAGTGAGCTACTCGCATGCAACTCAGGGCAGGTCCCTCTAACAAGCAAGACTGCCTGGCCCCCCGACCCTGCCCCCTGGTGCTACCCTTTCCACCTGAGACACAAGGCCCACCTTTTGAGACACAAGGCCCACCTTTTAAGTGACTTATTCATCTTATGAAACTCAACTCATCATCTTGAACTAAGTCGTCCCCTCTTCACCTGCCTCCTCACAAGACCATAAACCTCCCGGGGTAAGGAAGTCGCTTAGTCAAAACTGAAACTGCTGGGCCCCAGCACCCAGGTGGGCACAGAGCAGGCATTCGACAACGCAGAAGCAACCAGGACCTCACGGGACAAGACGTGCAGCTCAACGAACAGTCTACATTCACCGCCTCCCTGCCTTTCTTCGTTCACTCCTCAAACCACTGTGATTTAGCTCTATCAAATCACAGCCAAAAAAACCAAAAAAATCTCTGGCCACTTCTTAATCCTTCTTTCTTCTTGACCCTTCCACGGCACTGGACGTCGCTGGCCATCTACACTCCTCTGTACCGGCCCCACCCCCATCTCTCTCACGGCACAACTCTCCGGTGTTCGTCCCATTGCTCTGCCTTCTTTACCAGGCTTGCTCACTATCTCCTGTTTTGCCATTCACCCCTTAAGTACCTGGGTAACCAGGTTCGTCCCTCCTCTTTTATTCTCCTTAGGCAATGCACATCCTTTCCTGGGGCTTCTACTATAAACCCACCATCGTGATTCTCAACCCCAGGTTACACAGGGTCAAGGACCCACCCAAGACAAAGTAAAATAAACCTGCTGGGGATGGGCTCACCATGTACAATTTATGTTAAAGTTTCCCAATGGATTCTGAAGAGATGCCACGACTAGAACCACTGAGCCACACAGCAACCCCAGAACGGAACCTCACATTTCTCTCTCAGCATCCACAACTCCCCTGACCCTCTTTCCACCTGCCCATTGACCACTTCCGCTTCCTGCAGGCTCCCACCATAAAACCAAAGTCACTACCTCCTCTCAGATCTGCTGCCCCTCCTGGATTCCTGCATCTCTGTAGCGACATCTCACCAGGTGCCCCAAGGCCCTCCCTTGCCTTGCCTGATACTGGTAACTAAGATCCGTGTATTCAACCTATTAAACGCACCCTGGGCCAAGCGCTACCCCTCCAGCTCTAGTAGGGTCGCACTTATCATTCCCCCTTCTTCCACCTTCCACACCCTCTGACTTACGGGTCTCCTGACATACAGATCTCCTCATTCCTTCCCAGCTTAAAACTTCCCACAATAACAGAAAGTGCTGCTATTTATTTTAAATTGAGACAGGGAGCAAGAGAGAGAGCGCGCATGCAGCAGAGAGGGGCAGGGAGAGAGAATCTCAAGCAGGCTCCATGCTCAGTGTGGAGCCCGACGCAGGGCTGGATCCCACGACCCCAGGATCACGACCCGAGCCGAAATCAAGAGCTGGACGCTCAACAGGCTGAGACACCCAGGTGCCCCACAAAGAGCTCCTATTTAGATAGGGTGAAGTTCAAATTCCTTAGAATGGTACATAAGACCATTCCCATTCACCATCTTTCTCTCCTCTTCCTTCCCAATCCAAACTTGTATCACCTTCTCCAACGTCTTTAGCCCTAGGAGAATCACACTGCTCTTCAACACAGCATATAAGTGTCGGATCATAAAACACCAGATATACTGTTTCCACTGTGGAGAGTGTGACCCACACAGGGGTGTCTGGGTGGCTCGGTCGGTGAAGCGTCCGACACTTGATTTCAGTTCAGGTCATGACCTCAAGGGTTCGGGAGTTCGAGCCCCACACGGGCTCCACGCTGACAGTGCGGAGCCTGCTCGCGATTTTCTCTCTCTCCCCCCCTCTCTCTGCTCCTCTCCTGCTCATTCTCTCTATATATCAAATACATAAATAAACTTTAAAAAAAAAAAAAGAGTATGATACACTCGCGCGCACGCAGACACACACTCCTATTATTCTCTCACTAAAAGTCAGTTTAAATGTGACCTACCTTCCTGTCAGGCCTACCCACTTCGGCCTCCATAAAATCCCTATATCCCCCCCGCTCTTCTATATATAAACCTCTATCACACTCATGACCACACCATGTAAGATTATTGACACAGCTGCTCTCTGGCTCTCCATTTGTTCTCAGAGGCCTAGAACATACGTCTTTTTTCCAAAGCAAGTTTTTGTGACATTAGAGAAATTATAAAATGTGGCTGAACCACAGGCAAATACCCTGGCACAGACAGGGCGCTCAGACAGACAACGCTTTTTTCTGAAGAGACAGATTATCACAGGCTAGGAAATACCAAAGAGAGAGAGAAAGGGAAAATATCTGCTTTCAGCCCACTGTTTTAATTATGAAAAGCAGAGAATGCTGTTCCTCAAAAAATCAATCACTGACAAGTTAACTAACCATCTTTTGCGGGAATTACTGAATACTCCATTAAATGGAAGTCAGAACCAGAATTTTTCCAACTGAAGACTGAAATTCTTTACTTCTCTTACAGTCATCCCCAAGTAAATAAAAGGGTAGAAACCATGGTCTTCGGCTTGGGATGGACGGTAGATAATAAACTTGCAGGAAAATCAAAATTTACAGCCGTGGACTACAGGAAGACTATCATTTTATCTTACTACCTTTTTATTGGCATAAGTCCCATTTTCTAATGGTCTTCTTGTTCCTATTAGACATTATGGGCAGTTTACACTAACAGGCTTCCGTCATGTTTCATCTCCAAATCCTACTGTGGCTGTTCATTCCAATCAAAACCAAAATAGATCAATTTTTGAGATTAAAAAAGGAGGGACATTAAAAATATAAATTACGCTTCCTTTCGGCCGGAACCGCCATCTTCCAGTAATTTGCCAAAATGACCAACACAAAGGGAAAGAGGAGAGGTACTCGCTATATGTTCTCTGGGCCTTTTAGAAAACATGGAGTTGTTCCTTTGGCAACATACATGCGAATCTACAAGAAAGGTGATATTGTGGACATCAAGGGAATGGGCACTGTTCAAAAAGGAATGCCCCACAAATGTCACCGTGGCAAAACCGGAAGAGTCTACAGTGTTACCCATCATGCTATTGGCATTGTCGTAAACAAACAAGTGAAGGGCAAGATTCTTGCTAAGAGAACTAATGTACGTGTTGAGCACATTAAGCACTCCAAGAGCTGAGATAGCTTCCTGAAGCGTGTGAAGGAAAGTGATCAGAAAAGAAGGAAGCCAAGGAGAAAGGTACTTGGGTTCAACCGAAGCGCCAGCCTGCCCCACCCAGAGAAGCACACTTTGTGAGAACCACTGGAAAGGAGCCTGAGCTGTTGGAACCCATTCCCTATGAATTCATGGCATGATAAATGTAAAAAAATAAAAGACTTCAAGACTGTTAAAAAAAAAAGACAGAAAAAAATATAAATTACACAAGCAATCCAAAATCCTTCCGATATGATCTATAACAAATTTTGAACATCAAATAAGATTATAAAGAACTATGAAATCATTAAATCTATGCTATACCAACTTCAGAAAATGAAATTTGTGAATATAGCATTAAAAACTTGTAAAAAAGCAAATTCTGCATAAGAAAATGTATCCATAAGTATGAGTGTTTTTATTCATTCATCTCACTTATGCCATAGACGTGGCTAGAGACTTAATGAGCAGGAAGGTTAAATGCTGAATGCTTTCACGGTTTATCAGATTCTCAAATTTGCAGCAGTATTGTGCCCCAGCTCTTAAAATTAAACAATCTCTTCCTATGCCCCCCCCTTTAAAAATTAGGATAAGACCAAATGGCTGAAACCAGTCCTGCTGTATGCAGTTATGTAACTAGACAAGAAGGGTGTGAAAGTTTGAATGAAAATATTCGAAGTGACAGCTTTCCACCTTAGTCTTGCCGTGCCCTCTCCAAACTGCAGGGAGCAGATGGTAATTTTCAAGCACATTTAGACCAGGCTTGGAAGGACAACTCAGTGATAAAGAAGTAACTGCAAAGGGGAAGGGGGGCGGGGGGGGGGGGGGGGGGGGGGACGACCCACATGTTTTGCAACCTACAGTTTTTAATCTAGAAAAGCTTTAGAATCGGTTCACACAAACGGAAAAGCTGCCATACGCACAGTTCCATATAAAAAATGCTGGTGTATAAATTACAAAATAAATTTTTAACAGTTTCCTTTTCACATTTGCACTATAGTATGCCAGTAAATACTGGAATGTTTAAGGTGGGGGGGGGGGGGGCACCCGAAAGTCAAATCTAAATATTATATAAGTCACTAAACAAGGCATACTCACTCTTCCCTGCTCTCAGTCTCGTCATGGCCAAAAACCAAGGCAATGGGTGACAATGCCATTGGCATCAATACCAGTACTGCTCTCCAGCATGATGGCACATCAGGTTTAAGGCCAAAAGTTTAAAGGACAACAGAAAAGAAATAAATTACACATTTTTAACTCATTTTCATTACAAATGCAAGACTGACTCCTGTACTGGTTAAGGGACAGAAAGCTCTCTGCCTCTTCTTCTCTTCAAACCACACTAAGAAAGAAAATGAAAGCAGTTCCAGAACAGGTGACCAGCACCTTTGTTAGGGCCCCTCTCCCAACTATAGCTCCACCTTGAATTTCCAGTTCAAAGAGAAAGTTCAGGAAAAAAGCCCTCCTTCGCACGACAGCCTAGGGAGGCAAACAAGTAACAACGCTCGTGAGCAGGAGGGCCTGGCGGAACCCCCACACCAGAAGTTTGGACCCAGGCCAAGGCCACACCAGGGCCTCTGCTTCTACCCACTGGGCCACCTGTCCTTTAATTTCAAGTGGCTTATGCCTGGCATTTAAGCTTCCCAGGAGTTACATACTGCCTCTACATGGGGAGGAGACTAGGGTTCTAAACACTCCTGAAATCG